>NW_006921664.1:11372660-11396681 GCF_000298275.1 Orycteropus afer afer | reverse complement strand
GAGACTATGGCCCCTAGCTGCCCTTCAGGTCTGGAATTGAACCCACACCTGTGGTTTCCAGCCAAACAAAAGACAGGCATATGAGTTGAACACTTACTTGAGGTAGATACACTCCTTGGAGTGAACAATCATAGGAGAAAGAAGGGCTGCTTATGCACAGGGAGACAGCTCAGGGGGCAGGAGTGCATGGAGGCATGAGCACAGGGAAGAGGTAACTGTGGGGAGGAAGTGGGAGGGGAGCTGCTGCATTGTGGTAACTTGTGGTCAATGTCATGAAACAAAGTGTATGTGAAGTGTATGGAAAGTGAATTTGCTCTGTAAATTTTCACCCAAATCACAATTAAAAAAGAAAAAAAAGAATGCTAGCATTTGTAGTTTGGGGATGAGTACATTTGTAACCCCAACAAAATCAGTGTTCTGTTACTTAGTATTTGAAAATCTGTATTAAGAAGGTCATTAGAAGTTTACTGTACCATTTCTGTTCCATAAGTGGATATACTCAGCATCACTGAATCAGCAAGAATCCCACACTTCAACCTGTAAAGCAGCATCACTCTCTTGCAAAGCATTTATAACAAGTGTGAACCTATGTAAAAGGTGAACCTGGGAGAGCACATCTATTACTTCAGAGTTTTACTAGTGAAAATGATATCAATTTTATCATAAACTTTGCTTCATGTTTTCTAATTTTGCTTCTGAAATATATTACTATAATTGAGCTTAACATAAATCTCAGGAATGCTGATATCTTTGGAAACATCTTGTAATTCTTAAAAGTAGGGCTTCAAAATCAGACAGACCTGCATTAGGATCCCAGAGCTACACTTAGTTCAAATGTACTTTGGATAAGACACTTGATCTCTCTCTGTCTCAGTTTCTGCATTTGTAAATTGTGCTTAACGATCTTTACAAGTAGGGTGATCAGATAATTAATGTTCAAACTGGGAAACTTGTGTGACTGAAAGCAAATATTATTAAAAATTATGACTGAACAAGCGGTGTAAACCAGGACCACCAGGAAAACCCAGGACTACAGTCATCTTATAGGTACTGTTGAGAGTACTAATGACAAAATAATATTAAGCACTTAGCACAGTACCTGGCACAAAGTCAGTGCTCAGCAAATACTGTTGTTGTTGTTGTTATGTGCCGTTGAGTCGCATCCGACTCATAGTGACCCCTCCTTGGGTTTCCGAGGGTATCACTACGGAAGTAGATTGTCCAACCTTCCTTCCGAGGAGTGGCTGGTGGGTTTGAACTGCCAGCCTTCTGGTTAGCAGTCAAGTGCCTTAGGCATTATGCTGCCAGAAATACTAGTCACTGTTTATTATTGATTGAGAAATTCCTTTCTCTCAGCTTGAGTATATTTGGATTTGCTTTTCTTTAACAGTTGTTGTTGTTGTTTGCCATCAAGTCGGACCCGACTCATAGTGACACCTCTTTGGGTTTCTGAGGCAGTATCACTACGGAAGTAGATCGCCCAACCTTCCTTCTGAGGCGTGGCTGGTGGGTTTGAACCTCCAGCCTTCCTGTTAGCAGTCAAATGCCTTAGGCACTATGCTACCAAATTTTCTTCTTTAAAGTAACATGCCTGATATTCCTCATTATGAAGAATAGTGGGCTGCAATAGAGTTTAAATTTTTGCAAGACTGAAAAAATCTAATTGTAAATCAAACAATCAACCTCACTAAGGGAGGAACAACACTGACAGACACCGCAGAAATTCCTACTTACAAGGAAAATTCTGGGATAATAGTGTTTGACCTATCTGTTCTTATCATTGTAAACTATTTGCACTATTAGAAACATGAAGAGGAGAGTTGGAATTTTTAAGACTTAGTATAAAACCAAACCAAACCAGCTGCCATTGAGTCAATTCCAATCTATGGTGACCCCATGTATTGTATCTGCTCCATAGGGTTTTCATACCTTTCAGAAGCAGATCACCAGGCCATTTTTCTGAGACACCTTTGAGTAGGTTCAAACTGAAAATCTTTTGGTTAGTAGCCAAGCACTTAACCATTTGTGCCACTCATGGACTCTAAAGATTTAATATAAACCAAAAACCAAACCCATTGCTGTTGAGTCAATTATGACTCACCATCCATTCAGGACAGACTAGAATTACCCCCATAGGATCTCCAAGGCTGTAAATCTTTGCAGAAGCAAACTACCTCATCTTTCTCCCGCAGAATGGCTGCTGATTTCAAACTGCTGATCTTTGGGTTAGCAGCCAAGAGCTTAACCACTTTGCAATCAGGACATATTGTAGATGCAGTATACTAAAAACAAATCACTGCCATTGAGTCCATTTTGACTCAACCCATGGGGTTTCCAAGGCTGTAAATCTTTACAGAAGCAGACAGCTTCATTTTTCTTCCACAGAATGGCTGGTGAGTTTAAACCACTGAATGTTTGGTTAGTAGCCAATGCCTTAACCACTACACCGCCAGAGCTCCTTATATAGTATCCCATTCCCACTGGGTCAATTCCAACTCATAGCGACCCAGATGGTTTCCAAGGCTGGAAATCTTTATGGAAGCAGATTGCCTCATCTTTCTCCTGCAGAGTGGCTTGTGGGTTTCAACTGCCAATGTTCTGGTTAGGGCCAAATGTCTTAACCACTGAGCCAGCAGAGCTTCTCATAGATATAGTATTGTTGTTTTTGTTATGTGTCATCGAGTCGGACATGACTCATAGCGACCCCTCCTTGGGTTTCTGAGGCAGTATCACTATGGAAGTAGATTGTCCAACCTTCCTTCCGAGGGGTGGCTGGTGGGTTTGAACTGCCAGCCTCCTGGTTAGCAATCAAGTGCCTGTCTCAGGTTTGCTTACACTCATAAAAATAACTGAGGACAACAAAGAGCTATTGTTGATTTAAGTTACATCTGTTTATGTTTACCATATTACAGTAAGCCAGCCCTGGGATCAGCAGAAGACAGGTGTTTGGTGCATGACACCTCCCCAGGGACAGGCCATGGTAAGCCAGCCCTGGAACCAGTGGAAGGCACATGTTTCCACCCTGGGGGCAGATAGGGTAAGGAGCAGGGCAGGGGAGACCAAGAAATGAGCAGAACAGTTTCCAACAGCTAAGGGAGACAAACTTGTCTGTCAGTTTGTCGTACTATGGTAGCTTGAGTGTTGCTGTGAGGGGTGAGGCTATGCCACCAGTTCTTCAAATGCCAGCAGGGTTACCCATGGTGGACAGGTTTCAGTGGAGCTTCCAGACTAAGACAGACTTGGAAGAAGGAAGAGACCATCCACTTCTCAAAGAATAGGCCAGAGAAAACCTTATGAATAGCAATGAAACACTGATTAATATATTATGAATATCCCTGAAACATTGCACGATATAGTGTAGGAAGATGAGCCCCTCAGGTCAGAAGACACTCAAAATATGACTGGAAAAGAGCTGCCACCTCAGAGTAGAGCCAACCTTAATGATATGGATAGAGTAAAGCTTCTAGGACCCTCATTTGCTAATGTGGCATATCTCAAGATGAGAAGAAACAGCTGCAAACATTCATTAATAATTGGAACATGGAATGTACGAAGCAATGTACAAATCTAGGAAAATTGGATGTTGTCAAAATGAAACGGAACTCATAAAGAAAGATATCCTAGGCATCAGTAAGCTGAAATGCACTGGTTTTGGCTATTTTGAATCAGATGATCAGACAAACTACTATGTTGGGAATGACAAATTGAAGAAGAACAGCATGGCATTCATCATCACAAAGAATGTATCAAGATCTATCTTGAAGTACAATGCTGTTGGTGAGAGGATAATAGTCATATGCCTATGAGGAAGATCAGTTAATACTGATATATTACTCAAATTTACTCACCAACCACTAAAGCCATAGATGAGGAAATAGAAGATTTTTACCAACTTGTGCAGTCTGAAATTGACTGGACATGCAATCAAGGTGTGTTGAATATCACCGGTGACTAGAATGCAAAATCTGGAAAAAAAGGAGAATTATGGGTAATTGGAAAATATGGCCCTGGTGATAGAGTAACACTGGAGATTGCATGATAGAATTTTGCAAGACTAACAACTTATTCATTGCAAACACCTTTTTCCAACAACATAAATGGTGGCTATGCACATGGACTTTGCCAGACCGAACACAGGAATCAGATTGACTACATCTGTGGCAAGAGGTGATAGAGAAGCTCAGTTTCTTCAGCCAAAACAAGGCCAGGAGCTGACTGTGGAACAGACTGTCAACTGCTCATATGCAAGTTGAAGTTGAAGCTGAAGACAATTAAAAGAAGTCCACTAGAGCCAAAATATGACTTTGATTATATCCCTCCTGAATTTAGAGACCATCTAAAAAATAGATTTGATGCATTGAACACCAATGACTGAAAACAGGAGGAATTGTTGGATGATATCAAGAACATCATCCATGAAGAAAGCAAAAAGGTCATTAAAAAGACAGAAAAGGAAGAAAAGACCAAAATGGATGTCAGAAGAGACTCTGAAACTTACCCTCGAATGGAGATAAGCTAAAGAAAATGGAAGAATTGACAGGATAAAGAAGCTGAACAGAATATTTAAAAGAGCAGCTCGTGAAGATAAAGTTAATTATTACAATGAAATGCGCAAAGACCTGGAGTTAGAAAACCAAAAGGGAAGAACATGCTTGGCATTTCTCAAGCTGAAAGAACTGAGGAAAAAATTTAAGGCTCGAATTGCAATATTGAAAATTTCCATGGGCAATATGTTGAATGATGCAGGAAACATCAAAAGAAGATGGAAGGAATATACAGAGTCACTATACCAAAAAGAATTGATACTTGATCATCCATTTAAGGAGGTGGCATATGAGCTAGAACAAGGGTATTGAAGGCAGAAATCGAAGCTGCACTGAAGGAATTGGTGAAGAACAAGCCTCCAGGAATTGATGGAATACACATTGAGATTTTTCAACAAATGGATGCTGTGCTGAAGGCACTTGCTCAGCTATATCAAGAGATTTGGAAGACAGCTACCTGGCAAACTGACTGCAAGAGATCCATATTTGTATCCATTCCAAGGGAGCTTTGGTAGCATGCTTCCTAAGGCACTTGACTGCTAACCAGAAGTCTGGCAGTTCAAACCCACCAGCCACTCCTCAGAAGGAAAGTTGGGCAATCTACTTCCATAGTGATAATGCCTCTGAAACCCAAGGAGGGGTTGCTATGAGTCGGGTCCAACTCAAAAGCAAACAACAACCACCCATGTCAAAGAAAGGTGATCCCACAGAATATGGAAATTATAGAACAATATTATTGATAGCACATGCAAGTAAATCTTACTGAAGATAATTAAAAAACAGTTGCAGCAGTATATTGACAGAGAACTTCCAGAAATGCAAGCTGGATTCAGAAGGGGATGGGGTGCAAGGGATATCATAGGATGATATCATCAGATGGATCTTAGCTCAAAGCAAACAATACAAGAAAGATGTTTGCTTGTGTTTTATTGACTATGAAAAGGCATTCAATTATGTGAATCATAACAAACTGTGGATAACATTGAGAAGAATAGGAATTCCAGAACGCTTAATTGTACTCATGAGGAACCTGTACATAGGCCAGGAGTCTGTTGTTAGAACAGAATAAAGGGATATTGCATGGTTTAAAATCAGGAAGGAAGTGTGTCAGGGTTGTATCCTGTCCCCATGCTTGTTCAATCTGTATGCTGAGCAAATAATCTGAGAATCTGGACTATATGAAAAAGAATGTGGCATCAGGATTGGAGGAAGGCTCATTAACAACCTGACATACGCAGATGACATGACGTTGCTTGCTGAAAGTAAGGATGACTTGGAGCACTTACTGATGAAGATTAAAGACTTCAGTCCACAGTATGGATTATACCTCAATATAAAGAAAACAAAAATCCTCACAACTGGACCAATAAGCAACATCATGATAGACAGAGAAAAGTTTGAAGTTGTCAAAGACTTCATATTACTTGGTTCTACAATCAATGCCAGTGGAAGCAGCAGTCAAGACATCAAAAGATGTATTGCATGGGGCAAATCTGTTGTATAAGACCTCTTTCAAGTGCTGAAGAGCAAAGATATCTCCTTGGAGACTAAGATGCACCTAACCCAAACCATGGTATTTTCAGTCACCTCATATGTATGTGGGAGCTGGACAATGAATAACAAAGACCGAAGAAGAGTTGATGCTTTTCAGTTGTGGTGTTGGCAAAGAATGCTGAAAGTATCTTGGACTGCTAAAAGAACTAACAAATCTGTCCTGGAGGAAGTACAGTAAGAATACTCCTGGGAAGTGTGAATGGCCAGACTTCATGTTACCTACTTTGGTCATGTTGTCAGAAGGGACCATTATCTGGAGAAGAATGCCATGCTTGATAAAGTGGAGCCTCAATGAAAGAGGTGAAGGCCCTCAAAAAGATGGATTGACATGGTCACTGTAGCAATGGGCTCAGGTACAGTAGGGATCATGAGGCTGGCACAGGACAGGGCAGTGTTGCATTCTATTGTACATAAGACTGCTATGAGTTGGAGACGACTCAACGGCATATAATAAAAACAACATATTACAAATGAAAATTGAGAAAGTTTAAAAATCTTTAATTCATTTAAAATAACAGTAAACCCATCATTTATTAATATAAATAACACATTTTTAAATAAAAATACCTATATAATACAAAAAATTAGAAATAAAAGGGTTATTGTTTCACTATCTTGCAAATCATTTTACTGTTTGGTTTAATAGAATCGAAACTGAGTTCTCACATCTGCTTTTTATGTGATTTGTTACAATACATGAAAGTACATGAAGAAGGTATGTTGCTGGAAAAATGGGAGTGCTTCCAGATAACTGTGGTTTTCTTTGATACTACACAATAAAATTACACAGTAGTTTCTTAAAGGTTATCTGCAAAGTAGAATCTGAAATCAGATCAATGAACTGTTTGTACTCTGTTACATCAAAAACTGTGTCTGTCTTGCAATTTCATTTTACTCCTGATTTGGTTACACCATATATTGGTCATTTGGAAAGTATTAGCTCACTGAGTTATGCAGATATTCCAAATGTTTACACATTTCAGAAATCCACTACCTTAGGTCATTCTAGAAAACATATGAACAAACAAGAACATATTCCATTTGCCATCAGAATGATGATGTCATCACATGTCATGTTGCCTTTGAAAAACTTCACTGTAAGAGAAAAAGAATGAAAAAGGTAAATTACGTCTTACTACTTTGAAAATAGTTTTGACTATGCAGATCCACTGGTCTTAGTTCTCAGACAACACTTTGAGAATAGCTGATATAGTGTGATATGACCTGTTAAATAAACAAAGAAGGTAAAAAACTTACTATCTTACATTTTATTTAAACCAGGAGACAATAAATTATACTACATAAATAGTAATTTATAAACCTAAATGGCAATTTTAGGAGCTCTGGTAGTGTAGTGCCTAAGGCACTTGACTGCTAACCAGAAGGCTGGAGGTTCAAACCCACCAGCCACTCCTTGGAAGGAAGGTTGGGCAATCTACTTCCGTCATGATACTGCCTCGGAAACCTGAGGAGGGGTTGCTATGAGCTGAGTCCGACTTGACAGCACATAACAACAACAACAACAACAACAAATGGCAATTTCAAATCTATATTCACGCAAGCAGACAAGCTTATAGAAATAGATGGCTAGTAATTTAAATGTTATTCCTGGTTTGTAGAGTTTGAATCCAATTGTTAGTACTTCAAAGCATGTGGACAGTGACTATATATGTAGGCTGTGGATTGTAATTTATTATTCCCTTGGGGGACAATAAGCAATAGCATATAAATTGAGTAAATATTGAAGTTATCTAGGATTTTATTTTACTTGTATCTACAATCAACCCACCACTTGTCATTTTGTCGTACTGTTGTGGTGGCTTGCTTGTTGCTCTGAGGCTAGAAAGGAGATCTGGTGGTACAATGCCTAAGGCATTTGTCTGTTAATCAGAAGGTTGGTGGTTTAAAGCCACCTGTCACTCTGTGGAAGGAAGATGGGGCAATCTACTTCTGCAAATATTTATCACCTTGGAAACCCAAAGGGGTCATTATGACTCAGAATCTCCTCAATGGCATGTTTTTTTTTTTTTTTTTGCTGTTGTTGTTGTTGTTGAGGCTGGAGGATACACCACAGGTATTTAAAAAGCCAGCAGGGTCACCCATAGTGGGCAGGTTTTAGAAGAGCTTCCAGACTAAGACAAACTGGGAAGAAGGATGGGGCCCTCCACTTCTGGGGGAAAAAAAAGCCACTTAAAACATTATGAATAGCAGTGAAACAATGTCTAATATATTAATGGAAAACTTTAAGACTAGTCGTGAAACATTGTCTGACATGGTGCTGGAAGATGAGCCCCTCAGGTTAAAATGCACTCAAAATATGACTGAGAAGAGCTGCCTCCTCAAAGTAGAGTTGATCTCAATGATGTGGATGAAGTAAAGCTTTTGGGACCTTCCTTTGTTGATGGAGCATAACTCAAAATGGGAAGAAACAGCTGCATACATCCATTAATAATCAGAACATGGAATGTATGAAGTATGAATCTAGGAAAATTGGAAGTTGTCAAAAATGAAAATGGAATGCATAAAATTGATATCCTAGGCATTAGTGAGGTGAAATGGACTGGTACAGGCCATTCTGAATCAGACAATCATACAGTTTACTATGCCAGGAATGACAAATTGAAGAGGAATGGTGTTACATTCATTGTCAAAAAGAACATTTCAAGATCTATTGTGAAGTACAATGCTGTTAGTGATAGGATCATATCCATATGTCTATAAGGAAGACCAGCTAATACCACTATTATTCAAATTTATGCACAAATCACTAAAGCCAAAGATGAAGAAATTGAAGATTTTTTACTAAATTCTGCAGTCTGAAATTGACCAAACATGCAATCAAGAGGTATTGATTATTACTGGTAGCTGGAATGCAAAATTTGGAAACAAAGAACAATCATAGGTAGTTGGAAAATATGGCCTTGGTGATACAAATGACGCCAGAGATCGCATGATAAGATTTTCCAAGACTAATGACTTACTCAATGCAAATACCTTTTTCAACAACATAAACAGTAGCTCTATATGGACCTTGCACAAGGAGCAAATTGATTACATCTGTAGAAAGATGTGATGGAGAAGTTCAGTATCATCAGTCAAAACAAGGCCAGGTGCTGACTGTGCAACAGACCATCAATTGGTCATATGCAAGTTCAAGTTGAAGCTGAAGAAAACTTTAAAGTCCACCAGAAGCAAAATACAACCTTGATTATAGCCCACCTCAATTTAGAGACCGTATGAAGAATATATTTGATGCACTGAACATCAATTACTGAAGATCAGACAAATTGTGTGATGATATCAAGAATACCATACATGAAGAAAGCAAAAGGTCATTAGAAAAAAAGGAAAGTAGGAAAAGACTAAAAAAGATGTCAGAGGAAACTCTGAAACTTGCTCTTGAACATAGAGTAACTAAAGTGAATGGAAAAAATGATGAAAGAAAAAAGCTGAATAGAAGATTTCAAAGGGTGGTCAAGAAGATCAAGTATTATAATGAAATGTGCAAAGACCTGGAACTAGAAAACCAAAAGAGAAGAGCACACCCAGCATTGCTCAAGTCTAAAGAACTGAAGAAAAACTTCAAGCCTCAAGTTGCAATATCAAAGAAATCTATAGGCAAAATATTGACTAATGCAAGAAGCATCAAAAGAACATGGAATACACAGAGTCACTATACCAAAAAAAATTGGTTGATGTTCAACTCTTTCAGGAGGTAGCATATGATCAAGAACCAATGGTATCCAAGAAGTCTAAGCTGCACTGAAGGAACTGGCCAAAAACAAGGATCCTGGGTTGGGCAATCTACTTCCGTAGTGATACTGCCTTGCAAACCCAAAGAGGGGTCGCTATGAGTCGGGTCCGACTGGACGGCACATAACAATAACAAAACAACATGGGACAAATAAGTTTGTCTTGGGAGAAGTAAAAGCAGAACGCTCCTTAGAAATGAGGATGGCAGTCTTATGTACTTTGGACATGTATGTTATCAGGAGGGAGCAGTCCTTGGAAAAGGGCATCACGCTTGGTAGAGGGTCAGCAGAAAAGAGGAAGACACTTGAAGAGATGGACTGACACAGTGGCTCTAACAATGAGCTCAAGCATAGTAATGATTGTGAGGATGGTGAAGGACTGGTCAGTGTTTCATTCTGTTGTACACAGGGTTGCTATGAATCAGAACTAAGTTGATGGCACTTAACAACATTGTCTGTTAGGAGCTCAGAATGCTTTGTTTTTCTCTCTTCTTCCCCACTCCATATGTTTTGGTTCTCTAGTGCCACTCTAACAGAAAAATATTCCCACAAAGAGGGATATATTCTCTTAAAGCTTGAGGAGGCTAGAAATCTGAGTTAAAAGCGCCAAGCTCTAGGGGCTGGGTAAAAGCTCCTAGACCTGGGCTTCAGTTCTGCCTCTTGTTCCTGGCCCATGGAACTTGGAAGATTTTAACTCAGGCAGCTGTTGGCTGCTGAGCTGGCAAACCCAAGGTCAACAAGTAGAAAAACACAATCCCAAGATTATCAAACAGCATGACAGGCCACCAGTTCAAGTCCAGAAAAAGTCCTAGGATTAGCAGGGCATGGCAGCTGAATGAAGACTCTGCAGGGTCCAAGTGTGTCAAAAAACTGCAGAGACCTTTCTCAAAACTTCTCCTTATATACTGGAAGCAGGCCACAGCCCTAAGGCTGTTCCAGCAGATTCCACCATGAAGTTGATTATCAACTTTATCATGAGGAATAACTACTTCCAGCTGCCCAACCACTGAAAACTAGGCCTAGCCAAGTTGACACATAACCTTAACTACCACACCATCCCAGATAGAATCTTTGTGAAACATGTGGGTGGCAGAATCCCACTAAAAATATTTTTTTGTTGTTGTTGTTATGTGCCGTCGAGTCGGCCCCGACTCATAGCGACCCCTCCTTGAGTTTCCGAGGCAGTATCACTACGGAAGTAGGATTGCCCAACCTTCCTTCCGAGGAGTGGCTGGTGGGTTTGAACCGCCAGCCTTCTGGTTAGCAGTCAAGTGCTTTAGCCACTATGCTACCAGAGCTCCCAAAAATATTTTAGAACATGGTTATTTGTTTGTAGCCTATATTGGGACGTATTTATTCACTCTGAATCAAGTTTTCTTTGCAAGAGTAATATAGAAGGTAAGAGATTTTCAAGTAGAACTGGGAACTGCAGATAAATTTCTTATTTTGCTCACCTTGTTCTATTACTCCAAGGAGTTCTGGTGGCATAGTGCCTAAGGCATTTGACTGCCAACTAGAAGGTTGGCAGTTCAAACCCACCCGCTACTCTGTGGAAGGAAGACTGGGCAATCCACCTCTGTAAAGATTTACTGCCTTGGAAACCCAAAGTGGGTTGCTATGAGTTGGAATCGACTGGACGGTAGTGAGTTTGGTTTTGTTATGTTCTATTACTCCAGGCATTTCAAAGCACAATGACGGGGCATTGTGGGGTAGAACCTATGTTTATGGAAAAAGTCACCTGCTAACCAGTCTTGAGCAGAAAGCTAGGGTCTTCACACAGCAATTTGTTTTAGGTGCCCTGCTCCGTAGCTGTCTATCATTTCCCAATGTCCTTACCTCTTCTTTTTAGCTGCGTAAAAGTTTCCACAGTATGGCCTACTTAGTATGGGAAATGCTCTGACTTAAAAATGACCTATTCCTTTGCCTCCCGAAAGAAGCTGTGGTGGCGCAGTGCCTAAGGTATTTAACTGCTAACCAGAAGGTTGGTGGTTCAAGCCCACCAGTCACTCTGCAGAAGGAAGATGGGGCAATCTACTTCTGCAAAGGTTTACTGCCTAGGGAGCCCAATGGGGGTCACTATGAGTCAGAATTGACTTCATGGCAGTGAGTTTGGTTTTAGGTTTTGCCTTCTGAGGAGCTCTGGTGGCACTGGGGTTAAAGCATTTGGGTGCTCACCAAAAGGTCATCTGTTTGAACCCACCAGTCTATCCTCCATAGAAAGATGAAGCAGTCTGCTTCTGTAAAGATTTACAGCTTTAGAAACCTTATGGGGCAGTTACACTGTCAAATAGGGTTGCTATGAATTGGAATTGATTCCATGGCAGTGGGTAGGTTTTATCCTTCAGCAAACATCCTTTGTATTCTTTAATGCAGTTTGAGATACAGTGCAAGCGGATGTTAAAACTGATAAAATTATTTACACCTAGATATGAATGATGGATAGATACCAACTGTTTAAGAACTAAAAACCAACTGATGGTCTGGACAAGTCAAGTTGTAAAGGGGTGACTACATGTAATCATTGAATGGACGGCTTGGCTTTTCAACCAATTAAAAGTGAGCCACCTAGATTTTAATCTAATTATTGTAAGTGCCCAGTCTATAAATAAAAAAATAATCCTGGTCAAGAGGGAAATGAGATGTGAGCTCATAGATTGTTTATATTTATTAACCTCACAAGTTTTGGATATTAAGGTGAAAGTGGTGAAATGGCAAGAGTGAAACTCTCATCTAAGCAAGCTGTTTTGATTTCAAAGCACCTGGTTATAACCTTGGAATTTTCAGTAGCTCAAACATTTCATTTATTCCTCGGATTAATTTAAGGTGTTTCTTCAATTCAGTTATTATCGAAGCTTGAAACCGAAATTCCCAAGTGTTTTAGATTAAGACAGGGCCACAAAGTTGGCTGTAAGACCGGGTCAGCCGACGTCAACTCTGCTCTCTTTTGCGAGGAGTCCTTCCTGGTCCTCCGCAGCTGTTCCCAATCTCGGGGCCAGAGTGACTGCCAGGCCCAGAAGGCCTCCTCTCGAACTTTCCAATGATTCTTGCTCTCACTGTGACCTTTCATTCATAGGCAGACCGTGAAGAGCCTGCGGACGACAGGAATCAGGAATGCGCGATTGACCTAAGTAACAAGCATGCCCTGCCTTTGACCACTCCGAGAGGCACAGGCGACAGCAGTGGGCTGCTGGTTAGCTGTTAAATACCAATCGTCTCCTTCCTTTTAATTCTCCTTCACATACTGCCCCGTGATTAAGACATTGGGCTGCTAACCAAAAGGCTGGCAGTTTGAACTCACTGGCCGCTCTGCGGGAGAACGACGAGGAAGTCTACTTCCCTAAAGAATTTCCAGCCTTGAAAACTCTATGGGGGTCGCTATGAGTTGGAATCCACTGGCTGAGTGAGCGGCCTTGGTTTCGCATACCGTCCCACCCTCACCGGAAGTGGAGAGGCTCTACGTCATGCAACTTCCGGGGCGTACGGCTCCCTCGCCGATGGGAGCGAGCACGCTAGTGCGCGGCAACATCGTTCCCACCTCCTTATCTTTCACCACCACTCACATTCGGCTTTCTCGGAACGTGACGTGCGTGCGCGCCCCCGGCTTTGCGTCGGGGCTGAGGGAAAAGGCCGCAAGAGAGAAGCGAGGAGGGGTTGTGGAGGTTAGGTCCAACCAGCAAGTCCTATCGTCCTCCCTCCTCCTCCTGACGAAGAGTGGAAAGGGAAGGGGAGGAGCGAGTCGCGGCCGGCCGCGCACACGAGAAGCCTCCTCGTGGAGCGGGGGGGCTAAGGAAAAGGGTAGCTCCGTCACCTCTGCTCGCGGCGGCTAAGGAAGAAAGTCAGAGTCCGCACCCACCGCCACAGACTCAGAAACGTCCCCTCCACCCCCATCTCCCCGGAAACAGCCCGCCGCCTAGCCCCGCACACTCGCTAGCCCAACTGTGAGCCGCAGGACGGTCGTCTCCGTCTCGCCCCGCCCCACCGCCCGTCCCCGCGGGCCGCCGAATGTGCTAGGCCTTAGGCCGGGAGTTGTTGTCAGGCCCAGGCTACTTCAGAGGCGCCCGCGGTGTGTCGCCGCCACCACAAGAGGACGACGTCGACGCGGAGAACGAGGCGGCGGAGGCGTGTTGTTGTCTCGCCCACTCTCCTCCCCTGAACTCGCACCCGACGTCAGGGCGCGATGGAGTGAAGCGGCAGCGAAGGTGGTACTTCCGCGTTGCGCTGCCCGCCCTACCAGCCCGAGCTGCGAGCACGGCCGAGACTGCTCCCCGATCCTGGGGGCACTTGGAGGACTCCGAACTCTCCCTCAGGTCCGCGCGCAGCACATCTGGTGATTTTGCTGCCGAGGATAGGACAGTGACCTATTTGTTGCCCGATTCCTGCTTTTCTCAGGCCCGAAGGCCGCTGCGTACCCCACTGTGACCTGGAACGCAGGGATCCGAGTCCCGACACGGATTATCGTGGCGCTTCTGCCGGCTGGCCCTGGTGCTCAAGTGTTCCTCTGCCGCCGCTGTTCCCGTTTCCGGCGGGGGAGATGGCCAGGATTTGACCCGGGAGAAGGCCGCACCCGCGCCGCGCTTTGCGGCGGGCTCTAGGCGATGCCGAGCAGCTCGGACACGGCGCTGGGGGGAGGCGGGGGCCTGAGCTGGGCGGAGAAGAAGTTGGAGGAACGCCGCAAGCGGAGACGATTCCTGTCCCCTCAGCAGCCGCCGCTGCTGTTGCCGCTCCTGCAGCCGCAGCTCCTGCAACCGCCGCCGCCCCCGCCGCCTCTGCTCTTCCTGGCTACTCCCGGCACGGCCGCCGCCGCAGCCGCCGCCGCCGCGGCCTCCTCCTCTTGCTTCAGCCCGGGCCCTCCTCTGGAGGTCAAACGGCTGGCGAGAGGCAAGAGGCGCGCAGGAGGGCGGCAGAAGCGGCGTCGCGGGCCCCGCGCCGGGCAGGAGGCGGAGAAGCGTCGGGTCTTCTCGCTGCCCCAGCCGCAGCAGGACGGCGGTGGCGGTGCTAGTAGCGGCGGGGGTGTGACCCCGCTGGTGGAATATGAAGATGTAAGCTCCCAGTCCGAGCAGGGGCTGCTGCTGGGGGGGGCCAGCGCGGCAACGGCGGCGACGGCTGCCGGGGGAACGGGAGGCAGCGGCGGGAGTCCGGCCTCCTCCTCTGGCACCCAGCGGCGCGGGGAGGGGTCGGAGCGTAGGCCCCGCCGAGACCGCCGCAGCAGCAGCGGCCGCAGCAAGGAACGCCATCGCGAGCACCGACGGCGGGATGGGCAGCGCGGAGGCAGCGAGGCCTCGAAGTCTCGTAGCCGCCACAGCCACAGTGGCGAGGAACGCCCCGAGGCCGCCAAGAGCGGCAGCAGTAGCAGTAGTGGCGGCCGGCGGAAAAGCGCCTCGGCCACGTCCAGCAGCAGTAGTAGCCGGAAGGATCGAGATTTGAAGGCCCACCGAAGCCGGACTAAGTCCTCCAAGGAGCCTCCTTCGGCCTACAAGGAGCCGCCCAAGGCCTACCGGGAGGACAAGACCGAACCCAAGGCCTACAGGCGGCGGCAGCGGTCCCTGAGCCCTCTGGGAGGCCGGGACGACAGCCCAGTGTCTCACAGGGCCTCGCAGAGCTTGAGGAGCCGCAAGTCCCCTAGTCCGGCAGGAGGTGGCAGCAGCCCCTATTCTCGGCGGCTGCCGCGCTCTCCGAGCCCCTACAGCCGCCGCCGCTCCCCCAGCTACAGCCGCCACAGCTCCTATGAGCGGGGTGGCGACGTGTCCCCCAGTCCCTACAGCAGTAGCAGCTGGCGACGCTCCCGGAGCCCCTACAGCCCTGTGATCAGGTGAGCCCCGCCGTCAGTCCGTTTGTCTTTGCCTGCACTGGCGACATCTCCTGGAGAGAGAAAATGGTGATTGGATTTTTCAAAACCACCGACGTCTTCAACCTAGGCTAGAGAACGTAATTTAGATGGTGCGTCGAGTAGGGAGAGGCGTTTTTGCGCGCCTATGACACCTTTCTAGAGGGTCGGAGGAACAAAGCAACAGGTCAAGCATAGCTTTTCTCCTGGGGGAGGGGCAGCGGATTTCTGAGGAAGAGTTAAACGTTTTTTACTTGTTGAGTTAATATATTAACAGGTTTTTCTCAACTGCTCTTTGCTTTCGCAGCACAATTAGTTTGGGTAAACGTAGGGGTTGTATGCTTTGTCTTAATTGGAAAACTTTGTAAAGAGGTTTTGGTGTTGAAGATTTACAAATAGACTGCAGTTTAGGGACTAATGTGTAAAGGGGAGTCAGAGTCTCGTTCTCATGAGCTTGCAGTCTAGAAAACATTCAGTATTCAATCTTTTCATGGTATATAGATTGACCACCAATATTTCTAAAGGTGTAGATCCCAAAGAAGCTTTAGAATATCTTGGCCACTATACCACCTGATTAAGGATTTTAGAGTTGGATCTAGATTGCAAATGCTTCATGTAATCCAGTGATGGGAAAAGCAGCCTTTCTGTAAAAGTTATTCTTTTAATATGTGAAAACTTACATTCTAAAATTCTGAAGATAAGTAAGATGGTCGCTGTGATTTTTTCTGTGGCATAGTTTTCAGTATAATATCTCAAAAGTCATAATTTTAGGGGAAAAAGGTGACAAGATTATGATTTCTCAGTTGATTTTGTGATAACACCTAGTTACTAATACCATATAAAATAAATAGTTGGTCTAGCCCAGTGTTGACTAAGTGAATGTTTTAGTAAATTCTCACATTGTTATTAACCTGTAACTGCTTACTTTAAAATTAATTCGGTTTTTCAGAATCTTTGTTCTGAAATCTTTAAAAAGTTTACACTTTTAGTGAAATAAGAGTAAAACTTTTGTGTAGTTCTTACACCTTATACTGTTGTTATGTTATTGTCAAAACATGTTTGCATTGATATGTACTTATTTAAGCAAAATGAATTAAAAATATCGTTTGAGTGTTTTATAGGCTGTAATATTCTTTGAAGGCGCTCTGGTGGTGCTGTGGTTAAAGCATTGGGCTGCCAAATAAAAGGTCAGCAGTTTGAACCCTCCAGCTGCTCGCAGGAAAAAGATGAGGCAGATTTACAGCCTTGGAAACCCTGTGGGGCTGTTCTACTCTTGTCCTGTAGGGTCGCTGTGAGTATAGACTCCATGGCGGTTTTGGTTTTGGAAATACTTATTGAGATGTCTGGAAATTCTAGGCCTTAAAGTTTTAGAATATTACAGAGTGAAGTTTCGATTGGGTGTTCTTTTCCTATCCATCTTAGTTTTCAGTAATGCCAAATGAATGCTGAGTACTTCTGAGTTTGGGTTATGTGGAATTCTCAGTACCACATATGTACCTGTAAAATTAGCAGATCTCTTTGAAGTATCTACCTAGTGTTTAAAATTGTGGTGTAAGTAGAGATCTGGGTGCAAATTGCTTTTAAACAAAAACAGCTGTTTAAATTTCTTCTTACTGTATTTAAACACACTTAAAATGTTAGTTGATGCCTTAAGCAAAGAATGTTGCTTTGAAAATTAATTTGTCCAAATTTAGAATTTATAAGATTTTGTGTTTTACTTTTAATGGTCATATTTTAGGTTAGCTGAAAAATTTGCATTTTTTAAATAATCGAGTTTATTTTACAAACTGATGCAGTTTTAATTGTGTGATGCAGTTTAAAAGTGGATTTTGTGTTTATTAGGCCTTTCGGTTGTGGGGAACTTTAGTAAGGTCTTTTGTTTTATAGTAGTGATGTGTGTGATTAAGACTATTCAAGCTTAGCAAATATTTATTTACTGAGCATGTATTATATGCCAGGACTAAATGTAGCTGTCAAGAAGACAGACCAGAAGGCCTTCCTGGAGCTTGCATTCTAGCAAACATTCATTATTCAATCTTTTCATGGTATATAGATTGACCACCAGTATTTTTAAAGGTTTGCATCCAAAAGAATCTTTAGAATATCTTGGCTGCTATACCTGATTAAGGAGCCCTGGTGGCATAGTGCCTAAGGCATTTGACTGCTAACCAGGAGGCTGACGTTTTAAAACCCACCAGCCACTCCTGGGAAGGAAGATTGGGTGATCTACTTATGTAATGATACTACCTTGGAAACCCAAGGAGGGGTTGCTGTGAGTCGGATCGACTCCAGGGCAGTGAGGTTTTTTTTGTTTGTTTGTTTATTATACTTGATTAGATGGCCATTTGGTAATGGTGTTGAATTTATCTAGACATGGGAAGCATTTTACTTTTAGGCAACCTGTTCTTTAGATTTGAGGACTTGAGTGGTAGTCTTGGTTTGCCACTGTTTGTTTTTTGAGCATTTTTTGGTGCTTTAGGTCAAAGTTTGCAGAGCAAAATTGCTTTCCAGTCAATAGTCCATACACATACTGTTCTGTATCATTGGTTGGAATTCCCTTGATGAGTTAGTACTCTTCCCTTTTCTTCCTGGATTCTCTGTTTCCATTCTTCCAATTTACCTGTCTTCTCTTCTCTGGTTTTGGGCCAAAGTTGCCCTTTTTGTCTCTTATAGTTGCTTTTTCTAAGGAGCACAAACGTCCCCAGTATTATTGTTTATTTTATAGACTCTTCTATTAATTGGCTGAAAGGTGGCTTCTGGGACTGTCTTCAGTTTCAAGTTAGAAGGTTTGTGTAAGGGCAATAGTCTTGGGAGTTCCTCCAGTCTCTTTCAGACTAGTAAGATTGAAATTCTCTTTTTTTTTAAATTTAAATTTTGTTCAACATATTTTACCTATTCTAACTGGGACCTTGTATTGTAGTTCTGGTCAGAGTGGTCCGTAGTGATAGCTGGGCACGACTAGTTCTGATCTCAGGCTAAAGGAGGTTGTGGTTCATGTGGTCCATTACCCCTTGGGACTAATTGCTTTCTTGAGTCTTCGGTTTTCTTCCTTCTCTTTTAGTCCAGGTGGGAAAGGACCAGAGGTTGCTTCTCAGGTGGCTGCTTGCAAACTTTTAAGACCCCAGACACCACTTATCAGACTAAGCTGTTGAACATATTTATGAAATATATTTTGCCAGTTGACTTTCTTTGTTGTCTCCCAAGGATGTGGTCCTTCGCTTTCAAGTCCAGTAGTTCAGTCCTGATTTCTTAAGTTGCCACTGTTTCTTAACAAGGCTCTTGGAGACTCAGTTTTCTAATATAACAGGAAACTACTTTTTTTTTTTTTCCGATCATTTCTAGGGTTAAATGAAAATTTGTATTTCGCAAACTATACAGCATTATATAAATTAAAGTGGTTGAATACCTTGAATTGTAATTCATGTTGAAACAGAAATCTGCCTCCATGTAACTTTTGTGCGTTTCTGTAGGTATTACCTTTCCGCATGTTACAGAGCAAACCTGTGTGCTAGCTTTTTAAGTGTGAAGAAAGTTGCCATGTCTTCCGAGTCTTGTATTCTTTAGACCCCAAATTGTCAATTTAAGAAGTATGTTATGCTGTAAGAAATAGCAGTGTAATCTTTTTCTGGCCCATATGGAAGTTATATATTAATAAATTGTCAGTGCAGTATTTTTTAAGGAAATACATGCACATTAAAAATAGTATTGAAATCATGGTATGAAGATTTTTCTTCATGTTACTACCTATAATAAATCCTCTCTGTTCTAATGACTTCTACTTCACAACCTACTCTTTGCCTCCATCTGAATCTCCAGTCTGTAGTTCCTGCTTTAATTTCCATCAGTTCCTTCTCAACTTTATTTTCTCCCTCATATAACGTATTTATTATATTTTCTTTACTACTAAACTGTTGGAATGTGGGAAGTCATTTAATCTTGCTGATTGGCCCTGTAATAAATATGGGGATATGTTCAAGAGAAGCTGTTTAGAAAGATGGGGAATGGTGCTGACATTTGTGTTGCATTATGTGTGCCAGTCAGGGTCCCTGGGTTGTGCAAATGGTTTTGCTCTTGGCTGTTAGTCGAAGTGAGGAGCCTTGATAGTGCAGTGGTTAAACTTGCAGCTACTAACCGAAAAAGCAGTGGTTCGAACCCTCCAGCCTGCTTCACAGGAAAAAGATGTGGCAGTCTGCTTCTGTAAAGATTGCGGCTTTGGAAACCCTATGGGGTAGTCTGTGTTGTCCTATGTTGTTGTTGTTATGTGCCGTCGAGTCAGGCCAGACTCATAGCGACCTCTCCTTGGGTTTCCGAGGCAGTATCACTATGGTAGTAGATTGCCCCATCTTCCTTCCAACGAGTGGCTGGTGGGTTTGAACTGCCAGCCTTCTGGTTAGCAGTCAAGTGCCTTAGGCACTATGCTGCCAGGGCTCCTATAGGACTTCCTATAGGGTTGCTTTCAGCTAGAAGTGACTCTATGGCAATGGGTATTTTTTGGTTTGAATTCACTCATTGTTGCTGTGGAAGGAAGTCCTGGGGATCTACTTCCATAAATATTACAGCAAAGAAAACCCTGTGGAGTGCAACCGTTCTACTTTGAAGCATGTATGAATTGAATCAACTTGAAAACAATTTTTTTTTTTTTTTTACTGTGCCTGTCATTGTTAAATAAGAAGCTTCGGTGACACTGTGGTTAAAACATAAGCTGCTAACCAAAAGATTGGTGGTTCAAACCCACCAACCACTCCACAGAAGAAAGATGAGGCATTCTACTTGCATAAAGATTTACAGCCTTGGAAACCCTATGGGGCAGTTCTACTCTGTCCTATAGGGTTACTGTGAGTCGAGTCAACATGATGCCAGTGGGTTTTTGTTTTGGGTCGTTGTTGAATGTTGTTGTTGTTGTTATGTGCCATCGAGTCGGCCCCGACTCATAGCGACCCCTCCTTGGGTTTCTGAGGCAGTATCACTACAGAAGTAGATTGCCCAACCTTCCTTCCGAGGAGCGGCTAGTGGGTTTTTACCGCCAGCCTTCTGGTTAGCAGTCAAGTGCCTTAAGCACTACTCTACCAGAGCTGGTCCATAAAATGGCCTGTTTTGCTAAAAACTCAACCCCTTTGTGGATATTCATGGATTAATTTTTGTTCCCTTGCTATCTTTTCAGCATTTTGAGGATTTAAAAAAAAAAAATTTTAAAGATTTTTTCCAGCTCATTTTGTCTTTATAGCTTTACAATTTAATTTTAATTTATAGCCTTATAGCTTTTACAGGCAGTGTTGATAGTTGCTGTTGGCAACTTAGTAAGACTGAAATTTTTTAATATTGTTATGGGATAATAATAATTTTTTATTAGGTAGCGTAGTGCCTAAGGCACTTGACTGCTAATCAGAAGACTGGCAGTTCAAACCCACCAGCCACTCCTCGGAAGGAGGATGGGGAAATCTACTTCCTTAGTGATACTGCCTTGGAAACCTAAGGAGGGGTCGCTATGAGTCAAGTCTGACTCCACGGCACGTAACAACAGCAACAATGTGGAATAATGTTAATGTATAGCAAAAAAAAAGTTTACATCTTTTGGTTATCTTTTAATTTTGTCTTTACAAAGATTAACAAAAATATTCCTTGAAATTGATTACATTTAGTTGATGATTGTTGTGCAGTGGACTGTCTTGATCTGAAGACACTGAAGTCAGACCAATTACAATCAGTACAATTAATTATTATGGATAATTGGTCTCTTTGTAACATTGAGAATACTCCATTCCACCAGGAAGATGCAGAAGCCAGTGAGTTTGGTTTTTTTTTTTTTTTTTTCCCAAGACCCTGAGGATCTGAAGAAGATGGGTGGGTCTCAGATATAAACAAATGAAATTACTAGTATTCGTTTGCCTATATAGGGTACATTCTTTATGGATTACTTAGTGTTTTGTCCTGAAAACTAGTGTTCAAAAATACATAAAATGAAGGCATTCCAGAATTAAAACAACAAAAACCCAGAAAAGCTTTTATCATAAAATGCTACTTTTTTTTTTTTTTATGTCCTTAGATGAATGGAATTCTTAAAATGCTTTAAAAAGGTGTTATTAATGTAGGATACCACAATGAATGCAGAAACATTCAGAAGGGGATAGATAAGTAGATGAATAGCCTTAAGTGTCCAAACCTACAGTCACTCCTTATTTTCAGATGACTGTGTTTTGCTCCTTCTCTGACCAAACCTTACCTACCACTCCTTATCAAATTTCTTTGCCCTGACTCTTTATTCTCTGATACACATGGAGTAGCCATGAGTTATAATCAATTCTGTGATAGCTGGTTTGGTTTGATTCCATTTCCAGCACCCTAGTTCTGGTCCAAGGAGCCCTGGTGGTGTGATGGTTACATACTTGGCTGCTAACATAAAGGTTGGTAGTTCAAAACCACCCAGCAACTCCATGCAAGAAAAGACCTGCTCCTGTAAAGATTACAGTGTGGGACAGTTCTCTCTCACATGGGGTTGCTCGCTATTAGTCGCAGTAGATTCTGTGGCACCAAACAAGTTCTGGTCTTCATTTTTAACCGGATAAACTTACTGTCATATTTTTCCTTCCCATTTTATTTTTTATGTTATCAGGAGAGTTTTCCTAAAATTTAATAGATCTTTTTAACTGCCATTATTTAGGATTAAGTCTAAGCTGTTTTGTTTCATAACAATAATAGAGTTTATTTTTTTAGAGCAGTTTTGCGTTTACAGAAAAATTCAGCAGATGGTATAGAAGATTCCCATATAATCCCGCTTCCATACAGTTTTTCCCTAATGCATGGTACATTTGTTAGAATTGATGAACCAATGTTAGTACATTGTAATTAGCTACAATCTGTGGTTTAATATTAGAATTCACACTTAAAAACCAAACTCACTGCCATCAAGTCGATTCTGACTCATAGCAGCCCCCATTGGGTTTCCAAAGCTGTAAATCTTTATGGAAGCAGACCATCTCATCTTTCTTTCTGGGAGCAGCTGGTGGATTTCAACCACTGACCTTTTGGTTAGCAGCCAAGTGCCTTAACCACTGCACCACCAGAACTCTTTAGAGTTCACTCTAAGTGACACTCTAGGTATTGTAAAGTTGTATGGGTTTTGACAAATGCATAATTTCGTATGGGTACCATTACAGTATCATATAGAACAATTTCACTGCCCTAAAAATGCCCTGTGCTCCACTGATTTACCCAACCCACTCTTCCAGCTTATGGCAACCACTGATATGTTTATTGCCTCTATTAAAAAAACAAAGCAAACCCACTGCCATCCAGTTGGTTCTGACTCATAGTGACCCTCATTGGGTTTCCGAGGTGGTAAATCTTTATGGAAGTAGATTACCCAGTCTTCCTTCTGTGGAGTGGCTGGTGGGTTTGAACCACCAACCTTCTGGTTAACAGTCTAGACACTATGCCACCAGAGCTCCTTTTATTGCTTCTATAGTTTTGCTTTTTCCAGAATATAGTTAGAATCATAAAGTATGTAGCTTTTTCCAGACTGCTTTTACTTAGCAATGTGCATTCAGTTTCTTCCAGTTTTTTCTTTTCTTTGAACTTTTTATTGTGATTTGAGGAAAAGTTTACGTAATAAATCAGTTTTCCAATTAATAGTTCATACACATTTCGGTTCTTGTCATTGGTTGCAATCCCCTCAATGTAACAGAAGTCATCCTGCTTCCTTCTTGTGTTTCTTATTTTCATTCCTCCTCCTTTCCTAACTCTCTCTGCCTTCTGAAGTTTGTCTTGGGGCAAATGCTTCCCTTTTGATCTTGAGTGGTTGATTGTTCTATGGAGTACATACCTCCCTAGTGTTATTGTTCACCTTGTAGACCTGTCTGTTGTTTGGCTGAAAATTGAGCTACAGGGGCCAATTCATTTCCAGGTCCCAAGGGTGACTAAGAGCTATAGTCTAAGTGATTCAATGAATCTCTATCTCTTTTATGATCTGGCCCTGTTCTATCAACATTCTGTTTTCGGAGGCACTATGTATTTTTAGTGTTGCTGTTTTCTTTATCTTGGGATTCCCTTTTTTTCCTTTCTTTGCCACTAGTTTTGCATTCAAACCTGTTGTTGTTGTCGTTTCCGACTCATAGCGACCCCATGCGCAGCAGAGCGAAACACTGCCCGAACCAGCCCCACAATCCCTGCTATGCTTGAGCCCATCATCGCAGCCACCGTGTCAGTCCATCTCGTTGAAGGCCTCCCCCTCTTTCGTTGACCCTCCACCCTACCAAGCATGGCATCCTTCTCCAGGGAATGGTCCCTTCTGACAACATGACCAAAATAGGTGAGACGAAGTCTGGCCATTCTTGCTTCCAAGGAGCATTCT
>NW_006921664.1:11371896-11372560 GCF_000298275.1 Orycteropus afer afer | reverse complement strand
GCTTGAATATCCTCCTTGGTGAAGTGTCTATTCATGTCTTCTGCCCATTTTTTAATTGGATTGTTTGTCTTTTTGTTATTGAGGTGTTGAAGTTGTTGAACTCTTTTTATGTGCTTATTTCTTCTTCATTTCTTTTGTAAAGTGTCCAGATGTCTTTCTGTTTTCTTTAAGAATTGGGTTGCTTGTCTCATTGAGTTGTAAGCTGAAAAACCCCAAATCCACTGCCATTGTGTCAATTCTGACTCATAGTGATCCCATAGGACAGAGTAGTACTGCCACGTAGATAGAGTTTCAAGACCTCATCTTTTTCTGGTGAGTGGCTGGTAAGTTTGAACTGCTGACCTTCTAGTTAGCAGCCAAAGGCTTTAAGCACTGCGCAGCCAGAGCACAGAGTTACAAGAGTTGTATACATACTGTGGATACAAGCTTTTTACCAGGTGTGTGTTTCTCAGTCTGTAGTGCCTTTCCTTTTCTTTTTAAAATATATTTTATTGAATTATTATTTATGTACAGTGAAATACACAAAACTAGGAGCTCTGGTAGCATAGTGCCTAAAGTGCAGTCAAGTGCTGCTAACCAGAAGGCTGGCGGTTCAAACCCACCAGCCACTCCTCGGAAGGAAGGTTGGGCAATCTACTTCCGTAGTGATACTGCCTTGGAAACC
>NW_006921664.1:11370903-11371455 GCF_000298275.1 Orycteropus afer afer | reverse complement strand
AAGATAATTCTTTTGAATTCCTTATCAGAGAGTTCCAGTGCTGCTGCTTCCTCAGGGATGTGTTCTGGGTCTATATCCTGCTCCCTTGTTTCTACCCACTTTATCCTGCGCCTTTTCTGGACTGTGATGGTCTGTTGTCTTGGAGACATCTTGGCATTTTTGTATTTAGATCTCTGTTAACTGTTTGTGAAGAGCAGCCAAGGGTGTTCAGGCTCTTCTTGGTGGTTTTTTTTGTTGGCCCATTGGTGGAGAAGGAGGTGCTGACTCTTGCTCAGTAAGTGAAGTTGCAGGAGGTGGGTATAGTTGTGTCTTATGGGAACTGTTGTTGTCTCCCACTCAGTTAGACAGAAATTACAATTGAATAACCATCAAAATACTAAAAGCATATGCACAAAAAACACACCATGTAATCACACAGGAACAGTAGCCAAAAAGGGAAAAAGAAGAAGAAAAAACAAAGACAGCTTGCAATATCTGGAGATAGGGACTAAGAGAAAAAAAGTAGAGAAGGAGAATAATGAACAAAGAAAAAATGGGAAAAGTGCAGAAAGA
>NW_006921664.1:11367854-11370803 GCF_000298275.1 Orycteropus afer afer | reverse complement strand
TTTTTTTGCAGTGTTTGCCTCCCACCCTTGGTAACTAACAAAGTTTCCTTCTATATATAAACCTGTCCTTGACTTTTTACAGTAATGAACTAATACTATATTAGTATTATTAGAAGTAAGTCAGTCACTCAGCATAATCTCCTCCAAGTTCATCTGTTATGTGGTGTTTTGCAGATTGCATAATATTCCATTGTGTGTCTGTACCATAGTTTGGTTATCCATTCTTCTGTTAATTGGCACGTAGGTTGTTTCCATCTTTTTGCTATTGTAAATAGTGCTGTGATGAACATGGATGTGCATATATTTGCATATATTTGTTCTTGTCCTGGCTCTCACGTCTTTAGGATATATACCTAGTTAATGGTGTTGCTGGGTCAAATGGTATTTCTAATTCCAACTTTTTAAGGAATCACCATACTGCTTTTTATAGTGGTTGTACCATTTTACAGTCCCACCAGAAGTTTATGAGAGTTGAATCTCCACATCTTCTCCAGCATTCGTTATTTCTGTCTTGTTGAACTTTTCAATTAGTGCTGGGGTGAGATGGTATCTCACTGTTGTTTTGATTTGTATCTCTCTGATGGATAATGATTGTGAGCCATTCATCATGTATTTGCTGGCTACCTGAATTTCCTCTTTGGTGAAGTCTCTATTCATGTCTTCTGCCCATTTTTTAATTGGATTGTTAATCTTTATTTATTTATTTTTTTTTGAGGTGTTGGCGTTTTCTATAAATTTTAACAATTAAGTCCTTTGTCAGATACATTGTTGCCCAATATGTTTTCCCAATTTGTTGGTTCTTTTTTTACTCTTTTGGAGAAGTCTTTTGAAGCACATACATATTTAATTTTTAGAAGGTCCCATTCATCTAGTTTATCCTGCGTGCCTCTTGCTTCTTGCCTCTTGCCATTGAGTTGGACCCGACTCATAGCGACCCTTCCTTGGGTTACTGGAAGTAGATTGCCCAACCTTCCTGCTGAGGATTAGGCTTTCTTCATTTTGTTTTGAACTTTTTCTGATTGATCTTGTTCGAAGGAACTATTTGAGGTATTTGTCTTTAGTATCACTAATTCTTTCATTGATTCAGTTCTACTCCTTTGCTCTTTCAATGTGTTGCCTATTTCTGAAAATTTAGTATTAATCTTCTGGATTTCTGTCTGTAGATTTTGTATCATTTCTAGTTTTTCATCTTTTTCTTTTATTGTCTTGAAATTGTTCTAGGGTTTTCTTTGTGTTTTCCTCAATTTTGTCAGTGTTCTCCTTGATCTGCCTCTCAGTTTGTGGAAGTTACCTAAATATAATTCTTTTGAATTCCTTCTCACAGAGTTCCAACACTGCTGCATCTTTGGGGATGTGTTCTTGGTCTGTATCCTTGTCCCTTGTTTCTCCTGCTTTATCTTCCTTCTTTATGTGGACTGTGATGCTCTGTTGTCTCCGAGTCTTTGTGACTTTTTTGTTTTTATATTTAATCGGTTAATTGTATGTTGGAGTGATTTGCCAAAGATTTTCATTTTCTTTGGATGTTATTTAACTAAGCAGGGCACTGTTCTCCTCTGTTTGCTAGTTAGCAGCACTTATACATTCGCCACCTGTCTCCTTTCCTATTGTGAGCATTTTGTATGCCCTTGTTGTCCTTGGCAAGTCGTCCTTGGCATCAGTGTTGCATGAGGAACACGAAGCAAGGGAAGTATGCTTATTTTAAATCACTACAAAACATTTCCTTTTTATTTATTACACTTTTTTAAATAATAGCTTTACTGAGATGTAACTAATATAACAAACAATTCACTTCTTTAATTTGTACAATTCAGTGATCTTTAGTATATTCAGAGATTTGTAACCACCACCACTATCTACTTTTAGAACATTTTCAACATCTTAAAAAAAAAACAACCCTGGACCCATTAGCCATTGGTCTGTATCTTACACCTCTCCCACCCAACCACCACTCCACCTCAGCTCCTGAAAACCATTATTTTACTTTTTGTCTCTAAGGATTTGTCCATTCTGTACATTTCATATAGTAGAATCATAAAATATATGGTCTTTTGTGACTGGTTTCTTTCACTTAGAATATAATGTTTTCAGGGTTCATCCATGTTGTAGCATACGTCATTCCTTTATATCGCCAAATAACATTCCATTGCATGGCTGTACTGCATTTCATTTATCCATCAGTTGCTGGACATTTGGGTTGTTTCCATTTTTTGACTATTGGAATAATACTACAGCGAACATTTATGTATATATTTTTGTTTGGACATACGTTTTCTTTTTTTCTGGGTATATACCTGGAAGTGAAACTGCTAGGTCATATGGTAGTTTAGCATTTTGAAGAACAGCCAGACTGTTTTCCAAATTGGCTGCATCTGTTTTATATTCCTGCCAGCAATGTACTGGGTTCCAATTTCTCTATATCCTTGCTTAACATTGTTTCAATTATAGCCATCGTGTGTGAAGTGACATCTCATTGTGGTGTTTGTTTTTTAATTGTATTTTTGTGAAAGTTTACACAGCAAATTAGGTTCCCATTTAACGATTTCTATACATATTGTTCAGTGTCATTGGCTACGTTTTTCATTATGTGTCTACATTCTGATCATTTCTGTCATGGTTATTTTGTTTTCATCAATCTAGCTTCTCTGTCCTCCACCCCCCAACTCCCATCTTTCCTTTAGGGTAAATATTGACCACTTGGTCTCATATAGATGATGATTTAAAAGGCACACAGTATTCACAGTTGATAGTGTTTATTTTATGAGCCATTCTGTTTGGCTGAATCTGTTATGTTGGGAGTGGGTTCAGTTCCAAATTTAAAGGATATATCAGGGTCATAGTCTTGGGGATCTTCTAGTCTCTACTGGTCCAGTAGGTCTACCCTGGTGTGTTAGATTGGGTTCTCTAGAGAAACACAAAAAACCAGCAAAGTATATATATATATATATATAT
>NW_006921664.1:11364147-11367754 GCF_000298275.1 Orycteropus afer afer | reverse complement strand
GCCAGCACCACAACTCAAAAGCATCAACTCTTCTTCGGTCTTCCTTATTCATTGTCCAGCTCTCACATTCATACGAGGCGATTGGAAATACCATGGCTTGTGTCAGGCTCACCTTAGTCCTCAAGGAGATGTCCTTGCTCCTCAGCACTTGAAACAGCACCTGTATCCCTGGTGCTGACTCGCATTCAAACCTAGCTGTCATTAAATCCATTGCTATCAAGTTGATTCTGACTTACTGTGACCCTTTAGAGCAGAGTAGAGCTGTCCCAAAGGATTTCCAAGGCTTTAAATCTCTATGGGAACAAACTGCCTTATCTTTGTCCCTCTGAGTGGAAGAACCTGCTGACCTTTTGGTTTAACCTTTTTGCTTTAATCACTATGCCACCAGAGCCCCTTACAAACCTAGCTGAGATTCTACCATCTTGAAAACCTTCTCCATTCATCTAGAAAAAATTATTCCTTTTCTTGTATTCACATAGCATTTTTTATTTTTTGTTATACAACTTAAAAAAATTCTGTTTAATAGTCTGGTTAGTTGGCTGGATATATTTGTATTTTTCCTGTTATATTGTAAGCTTCCAGAGAACAAATTCCAAATTGTGTTTATTAGTGGTTGAGTTAATCTAAATAGCATTTTTTATCAATGTATAATTGCAAACCATCTTTTGCATAGAGAGCAGTTATCTCTAAAGTTGCTTGCTATTTTGATTTTCAAAATTTCTAGGATGGGAGAAGTAATTACTTTGATTTATAACTGTCCCCCTGCTAGCTCCCACTTTCCTGAAATGAGTCCATGATGCTGGGAGTCACTTTAGTATGACTAGAATAAATTCAGACCTGATGTTTATATTGCACTCTGTTGTCCAATAAGATGGTCAAGATAAGTAATCTGTTTTTCTTGGTAAGTGTGAATTAATCTTTAAGGTGGAAATTTTCTGGTCAGACTGTCAAGCTTTTTGTTTCCCAACTTGGAAAATTGTAGCTATTTCTGAAAAGTCAGATTAAAGTAATGATGCTTAATTATTCATGATCTTTTCCTTTATTCTAAACTTTTCCTTTGAAAATATCTTTTTTTTTTTTTTTCGTTTGTGGGTTGATTTCTTATGTAGAGATTTACAAGCTTTGAAGGGTGATGTTAGAAGTGAAAGCATCAAGCTAGAATCAGAAGCATTGCTTCTTTGCAGTGATTTTGTTTCTTGAATTTCTGCACATCTAAATTGTGGTAGAATCTGGTATTATTGATATATTTGGAATATAAAACGTAGAAATTAGAAGACAAAGTATAGGTTAAAAACTGGAATTTAAATGAAACGGATATGAAAGGAGTAGTGAGAGAAAGTGAAAACTGAAAGCTAGTAACTGGGTTGCATGTCTCCACACTTTCTGTTCCTGTATATTTAGTTGCATTGGAGCACTTTCACTGGGGTATTACACTCCAGACTCAATATACCTAACATTAAGTTAATTATGTCTCTTCTTTCTGAGTCGTTTCTTTTCTTAATATTCTTCATTATTTTCCATTTACAAAGGTAATACAAGCCCATTGCAGAAATTTTCAGTCAGTACAGAAAGGTTTAAGAGATTAAGGATCCTTGTAAATCCAGCCACCTGAGATGATCACCCTTAACATTTTTTAAAAAAAATTTTATTGTGATTTGGGTGAAAGTTTACAGAGCAAATTCATTTTCCACACAGCAGTTTGCATACGCTTTGTCTCATGACGTTTACTGCAATTTCCCACAGTGCAACAGCTCCCTTTTACTTCCTCCCCATAGTTACCTCTTCACTGTGTCCTTGCCTCCCATGCACTCCTGCCCCTGCCAGCTATCTCCTTGTGCATATATAGCCCTTCTATTCATTCTCCCATGATTGATCTCTCCAAGGAGTGTGTCTACCCAGTGTAAATGTTCAGCTCATATGCCTGTCTTTTGTTTGCCACTGGAGTTGGTTCAGTTCCAGACCTGAAGGGCAGCTAGGGGCCAGAGTCTCATGGGTTTTGCCAGGCTCTATCAGACCAGCAAACCTGGTCCCTTTTTTTTTTAAAATGATTTTTGAGTTTTGTTCCACATTGTTTTCCCCTTCTATCCAGGATCTCCTACATACCCTTAACATTTTTGTAAAAAAAAAATACTGTGTTTTTTGGTGAAGGTTTATGCAATAGTTTAGGTTCCCATTCATTGATTTCAACATAAATTGTTTAGTCCGATTGGTCACCCTTAACATTTTGATGAATGTTTTCCCACACTTCAATGCATATGTCCACAGGGACATACTATTTTGAATAAATGAGAACATACTACATTGCTATTTTTACCCATTACCACATCGTATATTCCTTTTAGTGACTTCTGTTATTCTGTTCTATGGGTGTACTATAACTTATTTAGTCATGTCCACTTTGGTTGTTGCTTATGTTTTGTCTTTGTTTTGTGTTTATCTACAGCAAATATATTTTGTGTGTGTGTGTGTGTCTCCCATTACCTCTTCTAGATTAGATATCCCAGGGCTAAAATTGCTGGGTCCAAGATGATACACACATTTATGATTTTGGTACCTTGTCAGAAGTGGTACTTCTGAAAGTTTGTGCTAATTTTACATTTCCCAACAGTGTGGGGGTACCCATTTCCCCAGTCTCATCGACACTTGTAAACTAAAAACCAAACTCACTGCTATTGAGTCGGGTCTGACTCATAGCGACCCTTCCTTGGGTTTCTGAGGCAGTATCACTATGGAAGTAGATTGCCCAACCTTCCTTTCCAAGGAGTGGCTGGTGGGTTTGAACCGCCAGGCTTCTTTCTGGTTAGCAGTCAAATGCCTTAGGCACTAGACCACTAGAGCTCCCATCAACACTTGTAGTTGCCAGATATCTCATTTTTTTTATTTACATTTCTTTTTGATCTAGTAAAGCTGAATATATTTTCATGCATTTATTGGCTGTTCTAATTTCTGGATTCATTTTTCTGTTATTAGTTTTAACAGCTCTTTGTATATATTACAAATACTAACTTTTTTCTCTGCGGCATTAGCATATATCGGCAAAAAGGTCAAGATTGTCTTTTGTCTTTTAACTTTGCTTGTGTGATATTTTGTTTTAAGAACTTTTCTATTTATGTATGTGTGTGGTGTAGTGCCAGAGGCATTTGATTGCTAACCAGAGGGCTGGCGCTTCAAACCTGCCAGCCACTCCTTGGAAGGAAGATTGGGCAATCTACTTCCGTAGTGATACTGCCTCGGAAACCCAAGGAGGGGTCACTAAGGGTTGGGTCCAACTAGACGGCAGTGAGTGAGTGAGTGTGCACTCTTTAAGTGGCAGAACTTTGCCAGGCGCCCAGTGCCAAAATTCTTGTCCTTTATTTCTAGTTCTAATTAATTGCTTGTTTTGTCAGTCCTTTTTCAGTATTCTTTAGTCTATACTTGATCTATTCAGAACCTCCCTAGTTTAGGTCTTTAGTTTTGGGTCTGATAGCTTTTGGGTTTTACTTCTTTGAGCCTGTACTGTTTTCAGCTTTCAGATTAGTCTTAATATACTACTTTGATTCTTTCATTTTTTAGTAAAAATATTTACAGAATCTGGGTATTTAAAGCTGCCCGCCCCAGACTCATAGCG
>NW_006921664.1:11360427-11364047 GCF_000298275.1 Orycteropus afer afer | reverse complement strand
GTATTTTCACGCAAATTCTTCTGCTAGTTGGGGTTTAGTCCACTTCTATGTCTTTCCCTTCAAGGCTCAGGGGTCCAGGATTATCTTCTGTGTCTGTGTTTATTGGTTTCCCTTTTCTTTGTTGAAGAGGGTCTGTGCAGTCTTTCTGCCTTGTCCGCCATCTTGCTGTCTATCTCTATACACGTATTTTTTTTGGTGGTTATTCCTATTGTTAGAAAATTATATATGTTACAGAATTTACCATAATTGTTCCTTATTCTTGTGTATTTCTTTGTGTTATCATTTGTCAGGTTATGCAGACTTCATTTATATTTAATATTACCTTTCCCATTACCAAAAATAACTTGTTCACTATCTAGAAAGTGATTATCATGTCCTTTCCCCTCCTAACCTAGTAACTAACAAAGAAATTTGCTTTGTGTCTATACCTGTTCTTGTTTCGTTCTAAAAATGAGACCATGCCATATTAGTCTTTTCATAATTAACGTTTTTCATTTAGTACAGTGTCTTTGAGGTTCATCCATGTTGTATTTTGAAAACACATCATTATTTTTCATAGCTATTGTCTTAGGCTGGGTTCTCTAGAGAAGCAAAACCAGTGAAGCTTATAGTGAAAGAAAGAGAGAAATATTTATCTCAAGGAAATGGTTTATGCACTTGTAGAGGCTGGAAAGTCCCAAATGCAGGCTCAGATGTCAAGCTGGAGGCATCTCCTGACTCACAGCTGCAGGGGCTGACAGACCCAAGAACAGCAGGCAGTACAGCAGGCTGTTTGCTTCGGAGGCTGATGAATACATGGTCAGCAGGTAAAATGGCAGATTGTTGGCTCACAGGCTGTGAAGGCAACAATTTCAAGATTGGCAGGCTACTGGTTGAAGTCTGGGAACTAGAGATAATAATGAGCCAGATGCAGGATCCAGATCCAGCAGAAAGCCAGAGGTCTTTGCCTGGATGTGTGTGTGTGTGTGTGTGTGTATACATTGAAAGCACACCCCATTTCTGAGGAAAGCCCTTTAACTGATTGGTTTCTCATAGCAAGTGTCATCATGGAGGTGATTACATTATGTCAGATCTCATCATGGGAAATGACTATGTCATAACTGCTAAATGACTTGAGAATCATGGCCCAGCCAAGTTGATGTACAACCTTAACTATCACAGCTGCATAATACTCCATTGTATGTATGTACCACAGGTTTGTTCATTCATCTGTTGATGGGCAGTTAGGTTGTTTCCATCTTTTTGCTAGTATGAATAATTCTGTAATGAATATAGGTATACCTATGTCTATTCACATCACTGCTATTAGATGTCTAGGTTATATACCAAGGAGTGGAATTGCTGGGTCATAATATATTTGTATTTCTAGCTTATGGAGGAATTGCCATACTGTTCTCCATAGTAGTTGTACTATTTGACAGTTCTATTAGTGGTGTATAAGGGTTCCAGTCTCCCCCACAACCTTACCAGCATGTATTGTTTTCTGGTTTTTTTTTTTTTTTTTGATCACTGCCATTTTTGCAGGGATAAGATGGTATCTCATTATAGTTTTGACTTATATTTCTCTTACAGTTAATAATCATGAGCATTTTTTTCATGTGTTTGTTATCTCCCTGAATATCTTCTTTGGTGAAGTTTTTGTTCATATCCATTGCCCATTTTTTGATTGGATAATTTGTCTTTTTGTTGAAGTTTTTGATAAATTTTGGATATTAAACCCTTATCAGATACGTCATTTGAGAGATTTTTCCTTGTCTGTAGGTTCTCTTTTTACTTGTTTGATAAAGTCTTTTGAGGAGCATAAGTATTTAATTTTTAGGAGATTCCAGTTAATTTAATTTGCCTTCTGTTTGTGAATTTTGAAATCTCAATGCAGTGTTGATTTTCATTTTCTAAATGAACAATGATATTGGGCATTTTTTTGTGTATTGGCCACTTAAATATTTTCTTTAGAGAAATGGCTGTTAAAATCCTTTATCAATTTTAAATTAGGATTTTTTTTTATTGTTGGATCTTAAGGTTTTTTTATGTATTCTGGATATAAAGTTCTTAATAGGTAAATGATTTTCACATATTTTTCATTTTTTTGTGGGTTGTCTTTTCACTATATAAAGGTGTTCATTCAAACAAAAGTTTTTAATTTTGATGAAGTTTAGTTTTTTCTTTTGTTGGCTTGTGCTTTGGGTACCATGCTTAAGAAGGCTTTGTTTAATCTAGTTCACAAAGATTTATTCCTATATTTTCCTCTAAATTTTATAGTTTTAGTTCTTAAATTTAGGTCTGTCATTTGTGTTATTTTTTGTGTATGATATGGGAAATAGGTCCAGCTTCATTCTTTGGCATGTGAATATCCAGTCACTCTAATACCATTTGTTTAAGGCTATTCTTTGCCCATTGAATTATCTGGGCACTCTTGTCCAAACTCAGTTGAGTGTATATGTGGGGCTTTATTTCTGGACTCTCAATTCTATTGTTTCTTACATCCATCTCTACCAGTATCACACAGTCGTGATTTCTCAAGCTTTGTAGAAAGTTTTGAAGTCCGAAAGTCTGAGGTCTCCACATTTTAGTTTCCATTTTCAAGATTGTTTTGGCTATTTGTTTCCCTTGGCATTTCCATATGAATTTTAGAATCATTTGTGAGGGGTCTTCATTTTTGGCAAGTGCATTTGTGTCGTCTACATATCACAGGTTGTTAAGGAGTCTTCCTCTAATCCTGATGCCATGTTCTTCATATGGACCAGTTTTTCAGATTATTTACTCAGTATGCAAATTGAATAAATGAGGTAAAAGGATACAACTCTGACACATACCTTTTCCCGTTCTGAACCATGCAGTATCCCCTTGTCCTATTTGAACCACTGCACCTGAGCACAGTTAAGCGTTCTGGAACTCCCATTCTTATAATGATACCCATAATAACATGTTTGTTGTTGTTATGTGCCCTGGAGTCGTACCTGACTCATAGCGATCCCTCCTTGGCATTTAATAGAAACTACCAAATTACCTTACAAAAAGACCTCATAATTTTGTATTTCCACTGATGATTGAGTGACCATTTTTCTGCATTCTCCCAGTACTCCATATATTCAAAATTTCTGTTTTTATCAATAGAATAGATACAGATTTGATTTTTTATATTGATTACCACAGAGAGGGAGCATTTTGATTATTTACTGACCATTTGTATTTCTTCTGTGACTGCATTAATGTTCTAATCAGGAAGACCTTTTAGATCTTAGAAGTAAGGAATGACTGTAATATTATGTTAGAGAAATTAGTTTTACTCATCAAATACCTATAGGATGTTGTTGTTGTTGTTATGTGCCGTCGAGTCAAACCCGACTCATAGCGACCCCTCCTTGGGTTTCCGAGGCAGTATCCTTCCTTCCGAGGAGTGGTTGGTGGGTTTGAACCGCCAGCCGTCTGGTTAGTAGGCAAGTGACTTAGCCACTATGCTACCAGAGCTCCCACCTATAGGATAAGAGATACAAAATATTTAGTTGTTAATAAAAATAATGGGAGCTCTGTAGCATAGTGGCTAAGGCACTTGACTGCTAACCAGAAGGCTGGCAGTTCAAACCCACCAGCCACTCCTTGGAAGGAAGATGGGGCAATCT
>NW_006921664.1:11358524-11360327 GCF_000298275.1 Orycteropus afer afer | reverse complement strand
CTATCCTATTTCTCAATATATATCCTGATCACAATATAAACCAGATGGCTTTCTATCTTATAAACAGACTTGTAAACTTGGAATCAACTCGATGGCATCTAACACAACAACAACGGCATGTGCTTTAGTTTGTGCCCTTCCCTCAATTGGCTAATCCTACTTACCCATTTTTTCAGTATTAGTTCAGGTGTTATTTCTTTCTGTGAAATCTTCAGTATTCTCATCCAGAAGTGACTTTTCTTAATGCGTTTATCACTGAAATCACTTTCATGAGTACTCACTACATCCAGACATGAATTAATTAGGAGCTCTGGTGGCGTAGTGCCTAAGGCATTTGACTGCTAATCAGAAGACTGGTGGTTCAAACCCACCAGCCATTCCTTGGAAGGAAGGTGGGCAATCTACTTCCATTAGTGATAAAACCCAAGGAGAAGGGGTCATTGTGAGTCGAAGTCAACATCCAGACATTTATTAGAGTGATCTATTTCCCTTTTTGTAGGTGTATGGGACATTATTTATTCATTAATTTTTTTTAAAAAATCAGTTTTATTGACATACAATTTATATACAGTAAAATTTACCAATTTTAGGTGTACAGTTCATCCTGTTTTGGCATACGTATACCACCAGTCATGAGACAGAACATTTCCCACACCCAAAAATGTTCTCTTTGCATTCAGTCCCCTACTCCTACCCTTGACCCTTCAAATAAACCAAACTCACTGTCATTGAGTGGATTCTGTAAGTCACGGTGATCCTATAGGGCAGAGTAGAACTGTGCCATAAGGTTTCTAGAGTTCTAAATCTTTATGGAAGTGACACTGCCTCATCTTTCTTCCAGAGTGGCTGGTGAGTTGGAACCGCCAACTGTTTGGTTAGCAGCTGAATGGCTTAACCCCTTGGCCCTTGGCAACTGCTAATTTGCAGTTTTATCTTTTCCTGAACTTTATATAAATGGAATAGTATAATATGTAGTCATTGGTGTCTGGCTTCTTAGCATGCTTTTGAGATTCATCCGTGTTGTTGCATGTTTGAATAGTTAGTTCCTTTTTATTGCCGTGTCATAGCCCATTGTATGTTGTTGTTATGTGCCATTGAGTTGGCCCAGACTCATAGCGACCACTCCTTGAATTCCCGAGGCAGTATCACTACGGAAGCAGATTGTCCAACTTTCCTTCAGAGGAGTGGCTGGTGGGTTTGAACCGCCAGCCTTCTGGTTAGCAGTCAAGTGCCTTAGGCACTACGCTACCAGAGCTCATACATTCACCTAGGTGATGGGCATTTGAGTTGTTTCTAGTTTTTGGCTAGTATGAACAAAGCTAGTGTGAACATTGAGTACAGTTATATGTGTTTCTGTTTTTCTTAAATGAATACCTTGGAGTGAGATTGCTGTGTCATATGGTAAGCAAATTCTTGAGTTCATAAGAAAATGTCAGACTTTTCCAAAATGGCTGTACTATTTTGTATTCAGTTTAGCAGTGTATGAGCATTACAGTTGCTTCACATCCTTATCAAGACTTCATTTTTTTGGTCAATCTTTGATTGTAGTGGGTGTGTAGTGTTTATTTTTTTCTTTTTCCTGGTTTATGAGTTAATGATGAATGATGTTGAACTCTTTTTTTTTTTTTTAATTTTATTTTGATTTGGGTGAAGATTTACAGAGTAAATTCACTTTTCATACAGCAGTTCACATAATACACTTTGTCTCACGTCATTGACCAAAATTTACAATGCAACAGCTCCCCTCCCACTTCCTCCCCATAGTTACCTCTTCCCAGTGTCCATCCCTCCATACTCTTCTGC
>NW_006921664.1:11350744-11358357 GCF_000298275.1 Orycteropus afer afer | reverse complement strand
GGAAGGAAGATGGGGCAATCTACTTCCGTAGTGATACTGCCTCGGAAACCCAAGGAGGGGTCGCTATGAGTCAGGTCTGACTCGACAGCACATAACAACAACAACAACAACAACAAAAAGAATAAATTCAGCTTAGGGTGAAATTTAAGCCAGTTAACTAAATGTCAGTCCTTTTAGTTTAAGTAGAATTTTATCAGTGGACTTGTACTAATTAGTTAACTGGCTGTGGGACAGTTATTTTCAAAGCCTTCTGCAAGTATTTGCAGGCGTTCAAAGAAGTACATAACCTGTTCTTAAGCTCTTTTGTTCATCGATTCAATAAATATCTTTTGGTCCTATATTATATGCTAGACGACAGTTACAGGCACTGTCAATGGTGTGAAAGTGATAAGCAGGATAATGGTGGAAGAGAGGAGTATGTGCTAATTTGTATTTGTGTCAAGGGAATGCCTCACTATGGAATTGATAATTAAATAGATATCTGTGATGCTGTAATAAACATTCCAGGAAAAGAATATGTGGTAAAGCACCAAGTTAGGAAGAAGCTTGACCATTTTAAGAATTAGAAAAGAAGTGATCATTAGTGAGACAGCAGCCTGTTGAGTGAATGAGGGTGTAGTAAAGATCAAATAAGCATTTTGAGGCTTGAGAGTTTACAGTAAAGAGTTAAGTTTTTATTCTAAAAACTGTGAGAAGCTATTGGGGAGGGTGTGGCATGATCTAGTTTGTTTTTAAAAGACAAAAGCATAAAATAGAAGGCAGTATGTGATAAGGGCTGTTACTTCACCAGATGAGGAGGTTACTGAGGAGATGGGACTGGAGCTTGAGCTATAAGAGATACCAAAACCAGACAAAACTCACTGCTCTGGAGTTGGATCTGACTCATAGTGATCCCTCCTTGGGTTTCTGAGGCACTATCACTACAGAAGTAGATTGCCCAATCTTCCTTCTGAGGAGTGGCTGGTGGATTTGAACCACCAGCCTTCTGATTAGCATTCAAATGCCTTAGCCACTATGCCACCATCGTGCTCGACATTGTTGTCATGTGCTGTTGAGTTGGACCTGACTCATAGCGACCACTCCTTGGATTTCTGAGGCAGTATCACTATGGAAGTAGATTGCCCCATCTTCCTTCCGAGGAATGGCTGATGGGTTTGAACCACCAGCCTTCTGGTTAGCAGTCAAGTGCCTTAGGCACTATGCTATCAGAGCTCCCTATAAGAGATAAGTAAGATTTAAATAAATGCAGGGAAGGCAGTAGTGTGTTATGGTAGAAATAGTGCCTTACTTTGAATTGGAGGACTTGGCCTTGGGTATTGACTCTACCTTTTCATAGCTCTTGGTCTCTAAATAAATTTCTGAATCTTCTTTATCTTAAATTTCATGATTTATTGAGAAGTAATGTAGCTGCTTTCTTTACACCTTGATTGCCATGAAGATCGAAGAATCAAATGAATAATGCATATAAAAGTGTTTTGTAAAATGTGAAACTCAGTGTGGTGTATTTGTCATTCAGTGCAGTACTCTTTTAAGGGCTGTAGGGGGATATAAGAGTGAATAACAGCTGGTTTCTTTTCTTTAAAGAGGATAGCATCTAATAGAAGATGTGTTAAATATTTTAAATAATATTAAGAATGATAAAGATCAGAAAACCAAAAAAAGCAAACTTACTGCTATCAAGTTAGTTCTGACTCATAGTGACCCCGCATTGGGTTTCCAAGGTGGTAAATCTTTACAGAAATAGATACCCCATGTTCCTTCCACAGAGTGGCTGGTGGATTTGAACCACCAACCTTCTGGATAGCAGTAAAATAGCCTAGGCATACTGTGCTACCAGAGCTCCTTGATAAAAGAGCATAAAAAGGGTGCAAATGCAACACTAAGGGGGTTTAGAGGAAAGAGAGCTTACTTCTTGCTTAAAGTTGGTGGTAAGGCTTTATGAAGAAGGAAAAACACTTGAACTAAGTCTTGAATAATGGGTAGTACTTCAACAGAAGATAGAAGGGAAGAAGATATCCTCAGTGGGTGAATGTGGAGTGGTGATTTGGAAGATTGGGGAAATTCATGACAAGCTAAGTAAAGAGGAATTTTATTAATAGTAATACTATTAGCAGTATAGTTAATTATGCACGTATTTATTGGACATCTGCTGTTGGCAGGCATTGTACTAGAAGTTGTGTTAGAAAGATGTAATGGTCTTAGTTTAGTTGAAGGAAACAGACTGTTATCTAATTATTATTCTAATAAGATGAATAAAGTATGGTAGGATCATAGGACAAGGAACATCTCCAACTGCCTAGTGTAACAAAGAAGACTTAATAAAGGTAGTAGATATGATGCTACTTTAGAAGTGGTAGACATGATGCTGAAATATGAAGTATGCCTTTGCTTAGTAGAAATGTGAGAGAAACATTCAAAGTATGGCACTTCATATATTTTGGGATGGATGCACAAGGGCTTTGTATGATGTGCAAACCTGGTAAGGGTAGTACTGAAGTGGACAAAGGGAGAGATGATTTGGGACCTAATATGAAATAGTAACTATGGGGATAAAGAGCCCAGGAAACTTGGAGATGCTTAAGATGTGGAATTCGCAGAACTTAGAAGCCAGTTTGATGTAGAAAAAGAGAGATAATGTAGAATGTAGAATAACTTCAGGCTTCTGCTATTTCAGTAGGTGCCTGAGAATAAGGTGTATTTAAGGAGAAAGGGAGTGGATTTGGAGAGGAATTTCAATCGTTTTGACCGTGTGGTGTTCAAGATGCATGCAGGACAGTTGCAGGAGGGAGGTTGATTTTAGGGGAGATCAGTAACATTTAGATGATCATTTAAACCGTATATACGCATAAATTAAGTTATTGTGGGAGAATGAGTACAGTACGAAAGGAACTTCAAAGGGCACTGAGAAACAGCCACAGAAATAAGAAAATAATTAGTAAAATGAAAGTGATTAGGAAATTGTTTTTAAGAGTGTGGTCAGTATTGTTGGCATAGACGTTGTTAGGTTTCTTTCCTTTCTTTTTTGAAAGGAACGTCATCGATCACCTCAATGTCAGTATTTTCAGTGAGTACTTAAATCAGATAAGCCAGATTGTAGTGGTTTGAGAGATATATTAGGAAATGAGAATTTGGCTATAACTGGAAGGAAACATACAGTATCAAGTTAATTTTAAAGCTATTAGAGATTTGAGTTATTTATTCCATGAGGGCAAAGATCATCAAATGGGCACCTAAGCATTAAAGCCATAAGTAGGGGGAATAAGCCAGTCATAGTCATTGAGGGAGCCTAGCATAGGGTGTCTCAAATTTTAATGGGGGTCTTGTTAAAATGCAGATCCTGATATAGGATGTCTGGGGACAGGCCTGAGATGCAGCATTTGTGACAAGCTCCTAGGTGATAACTGATATTGCTTTGCTGGTCCATGGACTATACTCTGTGAAGTATAAGGATCTAGAGAGTATAGAACTGATACCATTATAGAGGAGTTTGCTTTGGATAGGAAGAGGAATCTCTCTTCTCTGAGATGAGGTAGAATGTTATAGCATTGATGGAGATGCAGATGAAGTTTGCAGGCAGGAGACATGCTTGATCGGGCCCCCTGCACGAAACAGGAAGTGAAGTTACATTAAGAATATGCATTGGGAGTGGGACTGTGAGTTTGAAGAAAGTTGTGAGGGTTTGAAATAGCTACTGCTAAGCACAGGAGGAAATAGAGTGAATTTGGGACATGTAATAATCACTGAAGAGGGACCCTGGTGGTATAATGGTTAAGTGGTTGGCAGTTTGAACCCACTAGCCACTCCTTGGGAAAGAATTGGCACTCTGTTTCTGTAAAGGTTTAAAGCCTTGGAAACCCTATGGGGCAGTTCTACTCTGCCCTATAGAGTCGCTGTGAGTTGGAATCCGACTCAGTGGCAATGGGTTTGGTTTAGTTTTTTTTTTTTTTTTTTAATTGTCACTGAACAGTAAGGATTAATTTGGAGATAGTGTCTGTAGGAATAATTGGAGCAAGGAGAGGCTAAATATAAAGAGATCAGTTGTTTTAAAACCGGTTGTGGTTGTATAAAACAAACTCACTGCCATTGAGTTCATAATGACTCATAGTGACCCCCTTTGGGTTTCTGAGGCAGTAAATCTTTATGGAAGTAGACTGCCCAGTCTTCCTCTTGCAGAGTAGCTGGTGGGTTTGAACCACCAACTTTCTGGTTAGCCGTCAAATGCCTTAGGCACTATAGGGGAGAAGTAATTAAGTCTGAAATAAAACAGTGGCAGTAAGGATGGAAAAGGCGGATGTGATAGGATGAAAAATGACCCCATAAAATTGCCACATTCTGATCTTGGAACTTGTGAATATGTTACTCTACATGGCAAATAGGAGGTTGTAGACAAGAAGATTAAATTAAACATCTCAAGATATAGAGATTATTCTGGATTATCTGGATGGACGCTTTGTAATCACAAGGGTCTTGATAAAAGAGAGATAGAAGGGACTGTGTTGGGGAGGACAATGTGATGACAGAAACAGAGGGACAGAGGAATTGTGAAAGCAGAGGTTAGAGTAATGTGATGCAAGGCCATGAGCCAAGGAATGCCGACAGCCTTTAAAAACTGGAAAAGGCAGAAAAAGAGATTCTTCCCAAGATATCCAGAAGGTACAAAGCCATGGTGACACTGATTTTAGCCTACTCAGATTCATTTGGGGATTTGACCTCCAGGACTGTAAGATAATAAAGTTACACTTTTTTAAGCCACTAAGTTTGTGATAATTTGGCACAGCAGCAAGCTGCTCTGGTTAGGTGCCGTCGAGTTGTCTCTGGTTCATAGAGACCCTATGTACAACAGAACGAACCAGTGCCTGGTCCTATGCCAGCCTCACTATCCCTGCTGTAGCTGAGCCCATTATTGCAGCTACTGTCAGTCCATCTTGTTGAGGGCAGCAATAGGAAACTAATAAAGAGGGTATGAATGCAAGAGGTTATAGAGTTAGAATCAATAAAATGTGGCAATTGATGGGATGTGAAGTGGGCACCAGGGAACTGGGAAGATTTCTAGTGAAAATTAAAGCTAGAGAATGGCAAAAAGGAAATGTTAGAGGCAGGTTGATTCACTGTACATGGCTAAATTTGCATGATGGACATAATGGAAACATTTGAAAATTTTCTTTTTAAATTGTGATAAAATATATGTTACTTTAAATTAGCCATTTTAACCATTTTTAAGTGTACAATTCATTGGCATTAATTGTATTCTCAATGTTGTGCATCCATCACAGCTATCGGTTTTCAAAACTTTTCCATCACCACAAATAGGAAATCTGTACACACTAAGCAAAAACTCCTCATTCATCCCTCCCCTTGCCTTTGAGTGGATTCTAACTCATAGTGACCGCGTAGGACAGCATAGAACTGTCCAATAAGTGTTTCCAAGGTTGTACATCTTTAGGAAGGTAGGCATCTTTCCCTTGTGAAGTGGCTAGTGGGTTCGAAACGCTGGTCTTTCCTTAAGCAGCTGAGTACTTAACCACTGTGCCACTAGGGCTCCTAATAAAATATTGTCATGATATAATTCCTTTTATGTTGTTGTTGTTGTTAAGTGCTGTCGAGTCGTTTCCGACTCATAGCGACCCCATGCACAGCAGAACGAAACACTGCCCGATCCCACGCCAGCCCCACAATCCCTGCTATACTTGATCCCATCATCGCAGCCACTGTATCAATCCATCTCGTTGAAGGCCTCCCCCTCTTTCGTCGACCCTCCACACTACCAAGCATGACATCCTTCTCCAGGGAATGGTCCCTTCTTACAACATGGCCAAAATAGGTGAGACGAAGTCTGGCCATTCTTGCTTCCAAGGAGCATTCTGGCTGCACTTCCTCCAGGACAGATCTGTTAGTTCTTTTAGCAGTCCATGGTACTTTCAGCATTCTCCGCCAGCACCACAACTCAAAAGCATCAACTCTTCTTCGGTCTTCCTTATTCATTGTCCAGCTCTCACATGCATACCAGGCGAATTCCTTTTATAGTCTCAGAAATTCACTTCTCTTTTACCTACTTAACCCTGAATGGCTAAAGTATTAGCTCATTAGTGAAATGACCTAAACTTGAGATTTATGTTGAATTTTATGTTCCCAAATTATATTTGTTTTACCTAGCAGTTGTACTGTTTGAATTTATTAGCAGATACACAGTATCAGAGAAAATGGAGGTTTTTTAGAACATGAAATAAAAATTTTAAGGAGTTTTTATATGGAGAGAGAGAAATTGGAAGGAAATGGGCATGTTTAGAAGAATTGGTATAAAGATCAAATACCATACAAATGCCATTTCCAAAATAAGTTTTTGTAGAACAAAAATTTTCTAAGACTTAACTGATGCCTCTATTCAGATTCTGTCCAGAAGAGTTAATTGTATTGGGATTTCACCTAATATCTTTGTATCTCTTTTTAGAATCTTTTAAGATTTACAAACTGTAAAACTCTCAGTAAAATATAATTTGTATGACTGTATGTAACTGATGACCAGAATCTTGCTAGTACAGGGAAGTTAATTTAAGAAAACTGTGTTGTTACCTCTGATAAATTTAGGAATAGATGAAATGACAGTCTCTTTGCTTTCTCCTATTGCTTTCTTTTTTGTTGCTCATCAGAATCTGGTCAAGGGATAGAAATACAACTTGTATCAGACTTGTCTTGAACTGTAACAGAACTCAAGGGGGAAGAAATTAAAGATGCAGCCAATGTTTTATCCAAGAAACATCACAGTAAACTTTTCATTTTACATTTTGGCAAGTAGTTCTTTCTTCTCGTGTCCGTTAGTAATTATAAGATCAGTGGTGATTTTAATGATTGTTTGTTGTTGTTAGGTGCTATCCAGTTGGCTCGACCTCATAGCAATTTGGTGTACAACAGAATGAAACACTGCAAGGTTGTGTGCCATCTTCACAGTCCTTGCCGTACTTGAGTCCATCATTGTAGCCTCTGTGTCGATCAATCTTGTTGATTGTCTTCCCGGCTCTCACTGATCTTCCACTTCCCAAGCATGATACCATTCTCCAGGGACTGGTCTCTTCTGATAACGTGACCAGAGTGGTGGTGGTGGTGGTGTTAGGTGCTGTCGAGCCGTGTCTGACTCATAGCGACCCTGTGCACAGCAGAACGAAACACTGCCCAGTCCTGCGCCAGCTCCATGATTCTTGCTATACTTGAGCGCATTGTCACAGCTACTGTGTCAGTCCATCTTGTTGAGGGCCTTCCCCTCTTTTCGTTGACCCTCCACCTTACCAAGCATGGCATCCTTCTCCAGAGAATGGTTTCTTCTGACAACATGGCCAAAGTAGATGAGACGAGGTCTGGCCATTCTTGCTTCCAAGGAGCATTTCGGCTGCACTTACTCCAGGACAGATCTGTTAGTTCTTTTAGCAGTCGGTGGTACTTTCAACATGACCAACGTAGGTTAGATGAAGTCTGGCCATTCTCGTTTCCAAGGAGCAGCACTCTGGTTGCACTTCTTCCAGGACAGATTTGTTTTCATGATTGCTGTTGTTGTTGTTAAGTGCTGTCGAGTCGTTTCTGACTCATAGAGACCCCATGCACAGCAGAACGAAACACTGCCC
>NW_006921664.1:11322003-11347938 GCF_000298275.1 Orycteropus afer afer | reverse complement strand
TATTCCTAAAGGTGCGCGGTAATGTACCAAACAGTGTTTCTTTGCTATTCATAAGGTTTTCCCTGGCCAATTCTTTGAGAAGTGGACAGCCTCTTCTTTCTTCCTAGTCTTCAAGTTGAATTTCATGATTAGTTTGTACAAATATTTAATATTTAATAATAAGCAGGTGCCAAGGAGTCAAGAAGGCCACATCTTCTGATCTTCTCTAACCCCATGAGAGTAAGAGAGAATCACCATCAGTAGCCCAAGGCCTATCCCTGTGAGGCTAGACATGCTGCCTCCCTCTAGCCCTTTCATCAACCCGGACACCAACCATTCTTCCCGCAGCACCCACCACCTCTTTGCTGGGTTCAATTATTTGCTGCAGTGGCCATGCAGAACTCACAGATTATAGGGTTTATTAGGGAAGCAACAGGCTACAGTTCAAGTTCAGGAACACTCTTAGTCTCTCTCAGCCCATGTCTCTCAGCTGACTGTCTCTCTCAGTCTGTCTCCCAGCAGTGCATATCTCTCATGTCTCTCAGCTGGCAGTGAGAGATTCCTTCTGCCTCTAGGGGAGGGCTCCTTTTAAGCCTGGCAGAGTGGCCAAACTAACCAATCTCAACATCAGAATTCTGTATACCTGAGAGAGAGCAATCTTCCCGGAAAATTACTTGGTGCTGCTTCCAACAGAAATACCCCAGGTGGATAACTTTAATAATCAGGAGCCACTCAGTTGCTCACAGCATATTCCACCATGGAGTTTACAAAGACTTATGGCTAGAAAAGCCACACTATGTAATTTACTACACCACAGCAGGTATTAGGATGTTTTCTATACCAGTATTCCCTTAATCTAAAGTAATATTACATACATACCTTATGTACACTGTGGGGTTTGTATGGAACACTCACTCAGTGGTGAACACTAGTTAATGCCCTCAGCACAAACTTCTTTTTAAAAGAATGAGGGATAAGTTGAATTTACATTTGAATTTATTCTAAGCCCAATTATTCTGCTTTGATACTACGATTCTGGGATGTTTAAAGCATACTATGTCAGCATCTTCTCAAAGTAGAGTCATAGTTACTCAAAGTGGAGTCCACCTTAATGACATGGATGAAGTAGAACTTTTGGGACCTCCATTTGCTGATAGGGGCCATGACTCAAAATGGAAAGAAAAAGCTGCAAACATCCACTAAAAATTAGAATGTGGAATGTACAGAGAATCTGGGAAAAATGGAAGTTGTCAAAAATGAAATGGAGGGCATAAAGATCAATCAGTATACTAGGCATATGTGAGCTGAAATGGACTGGTTTTGGCCATTTTGAATCAGGCAATCACATGGTCTACTATGCTCGTAATGGCAAATTGAAGAGGAATGGGATTGCCTTCTTTGTCAGAAAGAATATTTCTAGATGAAGTACTGTGCTGTCAGTGATAAGATAATATCCATACACCTACAAGGAAGACCATTAAATACTATTTTTCAAATTTACACACCAACCACTGAAGGCAAAGATAAAAAATTGTAGAGTTTTACCAATTTCTACAGTCTGAAATTGACCAAACAAGCATTCAAGATGTACTGATTGATTATTACTGGTGACTGAAATGTGAAAATTGGAAATGAAGAATCATTGGTTGGAAAATGTGGACTTAGTAATAGAAATTACTCTGGAGATCGCATGATATAATTTTGCAAGACCGGTGCCTTATTTGTTGCAAATACCTTTTGTCAGCATCATAAATGGCAACTGTACACACGGACCTCACTAGATGGAATACACAAGAATCAAATTGACTACATATGTTGAATGAAGAAAGTCCACGATAACCAAAATATCACCTTGATTATAATACATGTGGATTTGGAGACCATCTGAAGCATACATTTGATCCGTTGAACCCCAAAAGACCAAACTGGATATCAGAAGAGACTCTGAAACTTGCTCTTGAGCATAGAATGGCTAAAGCAAATGGAAGAAATGATGAAAAAGAAGAGCTGAACAGAAGATTTTAAAGGGTGGCTCAACAAGACATAGTAGTAGTATAATGAAATATGCAAAGACGTGGAATTAGAAAACCAAAAGGGAAGAACATCTTTGGTATTTCTCAAGCTGAAAGAACTGAATAAAAAATTCAAGCCTTGAATTGTAATATTGAAGGAATCTATGGGCAAAATACTGAATAGTGCAGGAAGCATTACCAAGAAATATCATGAATATCACAAGCAAGTAAAATTTTGCTGAAGATAATTAAAAAAATGGTTGCAGCAGTGTATTGGCAAGGAACTTCCCGAAATTCATGCTGGATTCAGAAGAGGATATGGAGTGAGGGATATCATTGCTGATGTCAGATGAATCTTGGCTTAAAGCCAAGAATACCAGAAAGCTGTTTCCTGGTGTTTTATTGACTACACAAAGGCACTTGACTGTGTGCATTATAACAAATTATGGATAACATTATGAAGAATGGTATTTCTAGAACATTTAGTTGTGCTCATGAGGAACTTGTGGATAGAACAAGAGGTAACAGAACAGAATAAGGTGATACTGCATGGTTTAAAATGAGGAAAGGTGGGAATCAGGATTTAATCACTTCACCTTACTTATTCAGTCTGTAAGCTGAGCACATAACCGGAAGCTGGGCTATATGAAGAATGCAGTATCAGGATTGGAGGCAGATATATTTACAGTCTGCAATATGCAGATGACACAACCTTGCTTGCTAAAAGTGAAGATGACTTGAGGGACTTATTGATGAAGATCAAACAGTAGAGAAGGATCTTTAGAAGCAAGAATGACCAGACTTCTCACCTTCTTTGGTCATGTCAGAATGGACCACTCCTTGTAGAAATCATGCTTGGTAAAGTAGAGGGTCGGCGAAAAAGAGGAAGACCCTCAATGAGATAGATTGACACAGTGACTACAATGATGGACTTTATAGCATAGGAAGTATTGTGAGAATGGCACAAGACTAGGCAGTATTTTATGGTATTATACATAGAGTTGCTGGGAGCTCTGGTAGCATAGTGGCTAAAGGCACTTGATTGCTAACCAGAAGGCTGGCGGTTCAAACCCACCAGCCACTCCTCGCAAGGAAGATGGGGCAATCTACTTCCGTAGTGATACTGCCTCAGAAACCCAAGGATGGGTCTCTATGAGTCGGGTCCGACTTGATGGCACATAACAACACCACACAGAGTTGCTATGTTTTGGAGCTGACTCATATTAATGCCTGATATAAATAAAATATTCCAGTTATTTATTTTTTCTGTTTTTCTTTTTTAATGGATTCATAGGCGTTTCTTTGCTTTATTTACCATCTCCCCATAACTTGTACAAAATAGTAGTATAAAAGTTGTCTTTTGAGCAGTGTGTTAAGAGTACCTATGAAGAGTTCAAAAGACCTGTGTTTAACACCTGGCACATTATTAGATCAGTCAGGGTCGTAAAAGGAAACTGAATCCAACTAAGATGGTTCAGGAGACTTTAATGAATGGGCATTAGACATACAGATGGATTAAGGGAACCCACAAGGAATTCACTACTCATCTGTCAGTTTGTTGTACTGTGGTGGCTTGCGTGTTGCTCTGAGGCTGGGGACTATGCTACTAGTATTTTGAATAATAGGAGGGTCACCCATGGACAGGTTTCAGTGGAGCTTCTAGACTAAGACTTGGAAGAAGGAAGGGGCCATCCACTTCTCAAAGAATTGGCCAGTGAAAACCTTACGAATAACAGTGAAACACTGTCTGATATATTCCTGGAAAATTGTGAATAACTGAGAAACATTGTCTGATAGACTTCTGGAAGACGAGCCCCTCTGGTTGGAAGGCACTCAAAATACGACTGGGGAAGGGCTGCCTCCTCAGAGTAGAGTTGACCTTAATGATGTGGATGAAGTAAAGTTTTTGGGACCTCCACTTGCTCATGTGGCATGACTCAAAATGGGAAGAAACAGCTGCAAACGCCCATTAATAATTGAAACAGGCATTGTATGAAGTATGAATCTAGGAGAACTGATAGTTGTCAAAAATGAAATGGAATGTGTGAAAATACTATTTCTTAGGTATTAGTGAGCTGAAATGGGCTGGTTTTGGCTATTTTGAATCAGACAGCCATAAGATCTACTATGCTGGGAATGACAGACTGAAGAGGAATGGTGTGGCATACATTGTCACAAAAAATGTTTCAAGATTTATTCTGAAGTACAGTGCACTCCATACGCCTGCAAGGATGACCAGTAAATACCACTATTAATCAAATTTACACACCAACCACCAAAGCTAAAGATGAAGAAATTGAAGATTTTTTACCAATTTCTGCAGTCTGAAATTGACCAAACATGCAATCAGAATGTTTTGATGAAGGCACCCAGACACTGTGGGAGAGAGACCCAACGAATCTACTGACTCAGGACCATAGTACTTGGGGCATAGACTCAGTTGGCACAACAAAATACATAAAAGTCTCGTTCCTCATCCTACATTGGTGAGTAGCGACTGGGGTCTTAAAAGCTTTCAGGTGGCCATCTAAGATGCAGCTATTGGTTTCCTATGGTCAGAAGCTAAGAAGAGTGAGGAAAAAAAAAAACCCCAAGATAATTTGGAAGCAATCAGCTCTAGGATACGATGGCCCTTGAGACCAGAAGAACTAGATGGTGCCTGGCTACCAATGCCAACTACTTAGGATCACATTTGGAGATCTTGGATATAGAGTGGGAGGAAAAATGTGGAACAAAATCCAAAATCGCAATAATGACCGGAATTACTGGTTGGATGGAGTCTGGTGAGACCCCCCAATACTATGGTCCTGGGATACATTCTGAGCCTGGAATAAAAGTTACTCCCAGGGGCTGGCTCTCAGCTCAGTAGTCAACCGGGTGTACATGCAGACCACTCAACCCAGGGGGATGCACCCACATACTCTATGGAAATTCATCCCCTGGAGCAATTGACCACCGGAAGCTAGAGGCAGCATTCTAACGGAGGACATGTAGGACACACAGGAGTGAATAACTGTGAGGGGCAAGGGGGGGAGAGGTGGAGACTAGGTTAAGGTTGGGGATGGTAAATGGGGAGTTTAACTAAATGTACACATAAAGTATATTAAAAAATGATAACTGGTGATTGGAATGAGAAAATTAGAAACAAAGGAGAATCACTGATAGTTGGAAAATATGGCCTTGGAGAGAGAAGTGACACTGGAGATCACATGATAGAATTTTGTAAGACCGATGACTTACTCATTGCATATACCTTTTTTCAGCAACATAAATGGTCCACATGTGGACTTCGCCAGATGAAATACACAGGAGTCAGGTTGATTATGTCTGTGGAAAGAGTCAATGGAGAAGCTCAGTATCTTCAGCCAGAACAAGGCCAGGCGCTACCTGCAGAATAGACCATTAGTTGCTTATATGCAAGTTGAAGCTGAAGACAATTAAAAGAAGTCCAGGTGAGCCAAAATATGACCTTGATTATATCCCACTTGAATTTAGAGACCATCTGAAGAATAGTTTTGACACGTGGAACACCAGTGACCAGTGAAACCAGACGAATTGTGGATAACGTCAAGAACATCATCCATGAAGAAAGCAAAAGACTCTTGAAAAGATAGGAACGGAAGAAAAGACCAAAATGGATGTCAGAAGAGACTCTGAAACTTGCTCTTTGACAGAGAGTAGCTAAAACAATTGGAAGAAGTGACAAGATAAAAGAGCTGAACAGAAGACTTCAAAGAATAGCTTGAGAAGGCAAAGTCAGTTATTACAATGAAATATGCAAAGACCTGGAGTTAAAAAAACCAAAAGGGAAGAACACACTCAGCATTTCTTGAGTTATAATACTGTAGGATTCTATGGGCAAAATAATGAATGATGGAGGAAATGTCAAAAGAAAATGGAAGGAATACATAGAATCACTGTACCAAAAGAAGTGGTTGATGTTCGTCCATTTCAGGAGGTGGTACCTGATCAGGAACCCATGGAGGAAGCTGCAGTGAAGGAAGTGGCAAAAAACAAGGCTCCAGGAATTGATGAAATGCCCATTGAGATATTTCAACAGATGGATGCTGCACTGGAGGCACTTAGTCTATGCCAGTAAATTTTGGAAGACAGCTACCTGGCCGACTGAGTGGTAAACCAGAAAACTAAACTCACTGCTGTCAAATCGGATCCAACTCTCAGCGACCCCTCCTTGGGTTTCTGAGGCGGTATCACTACGGATGTAGATTTCCCAGTCTTCCTTCCAAGGAATGGCTGATGGGTTTGAACTGCCATCCTTCTGGTTAGCAGTCAAATGCCTTAGGCACTATGCCACCAGAGCTCCCTAACTGACTGGTAGAGATCAATATTTGTACCCATTCCAAAGAAAGGTGATCCAACAAAATGTGTAAATTAATACACAGTATCATTAATATCACACACAAGTAAAATTTTGCTGAAAATAATTCAGAAATGGTTGCAGCAGTATATTGACAAGGAACTTCCAGAAATGCAAGCTGGATTCAGAGGAGGATGTGGAATGAGGAGTATCACTGCTGATGTCAGATGGATCTTGGCTGAAAGCAAAGAATATCAGAAAGATGTTTACCTGTGTTTTATTGACTATGCAAAAGCATTGGACTTTGTGGATCATAAGAAATTATGGATAACATTGAGAAGAATGGAAATTCCAGAGCACTTTTTTTTTCTTTTAAATTTTATTGTGCTTTGGGTGCAAATTTGTTTTACATTCAACAGTTCATGCACATTTGATTTCATGGTTTGATTACCATCCTTGACTATAACAAACTCTCCTCCCTTCCCCTCCCCTCCCTGTGACTACCCCTCTCTGCTCTTCTTAACTGTGCATTCTTGTCTGGCCAGTCTTCCTTCTATGTGAATGATGCCCCTTAGTGTCTCATGGCTCATTGCTTTAATGGGTGCATCACCATGGGTTAGGTGTTCTGCATATGTAGGTCTTTCTATTGTTGGGCTGAGAGCTAATCCATGGGAATGAGTCCTTTTCTAGGTCCTAAGAGTAACCTGGAGCCGTAGTCATGGGGGTTCCACCAGACTCTATCCAACTGGTAATTCTGGTCATTTCTGTGTTTTTGAATTTTGTTCCACATTTTTCCTCCCCCTTTACCTAGGATCTCCAATTTTGATGCTTTTTTGAGAGGTTGGCATTTGTAGCTGGGCACCATCTAGTTCTTCTGGTCTCTGGGTCATGAAGGCTGAGGTCCTCATAGTCCATCTTATCCTTGGACTAATCGTTTCCAGATGGCTTTGATTTTCTTCACACTTCGATTCAGATGAGAGGAGACAATAGTTGCATCCTAGATGGCTGCTCGAAAACTTCTAAGACCTCAGTCATTACTCACCAAAGTAGGTTGTAGAACAAGAGTTTTGAGTACTGTATTGTGCTAGTTGAGCAAGATGTCCCCTGAGAGCATGGTCCCAAGTTGGCAGGCCTGGTGATTCTCACTCTCGAGTTACTTGGTTGTCTCTGAGAAGTTACTCCAACCTGTCTTCTGTTGCTTCTGTAATTTACATGGCTAATTTTGTAGCACAAGTGTATATGTAAGATTATCTTCAGATAAATCTATTCTTGGTCTAGGGTATATTCCTGTTTGCCTACCCCCAGCTGATCTTCTCACCTGTCTATGCGCTTATTTGTAGCATGGTGTTTGGTATTAGTGGTAATGCAGTATTGTTCATATACTGGTATTTGTCTCTGTTTATATCTTATGTGCACATTTCAGTGTCCTTCCTTTCCCCGGTGTCATCATGCTGGTCACAGACTCTTTCCATACTGTCCTTCCCCTTACCCAAATCAACATGTGAGCAGAACACTTAATTGTGCTTATGAGGAACCTGTATATGGACCAGGAGGCTGTCATTCAAACACAAGAAGGGAATACTGCATAGTTTAAAATCCTTTCACCATACTTAACTCTGTCTGTGTGCTGAGCAGATAATCCGAGAAGCCAGACTATATGAAGAAGAATGCAGCATCAGGATTGGAGGAAGACTCATTAACAACCTGTGATATGCAGACAATACAACCGTGCTTGCTGAAAGTGAAGATGACTTGAAGCACTTACTGATGAACATTAAAAAATACAGTCTGCAGTATGGATTACACCTCAGCATAAAGGAAACAAAAATCCCTCACAACTGGACTCTAGTAAGTGTGTTACGATAAATGGAGAAAAGATTGAAATGGTCAAAGATTTCATATTACTTGGATCCACAGTTAACACCCATGGAAGCAGTATTCAGTCAAGAAATCAGACATCATATTGCACTAGGCTAATCTGCTGCAAAAGACTTCTTTAAAGAGCTGAAGATCAAAGATTACTCTTTGAAGACTAAGATCTGTTTTACCCAAGCCATGGTATTTTCAGTCACCTCATATGCATGTGAAAGGTAGACAGTGAATAAGGACGACCAAAGAGGAGTTGATGCTTTTGTGTTGTGGTGTTGGTGAAGAATACTGAAAGTACCGTGGATTGCTGGAAGAACTAACAAATATGTCCTGGGAGAAGTGCAGCTAGAATGCTCCTTGGAAACAAGAATGGCCAGACTTCATCTCATCTACTTTGATCAGAAGGGACTATCCCCTTGAAGAAAGGATATCATGCTTGGTAAAGTGGAGAATCAGTGAAAAAGGGGAAGGGCTTCAGTGAGATGGATTGACAGCAGTGTTTCATTCTGTATGTAGGGTTACTATGAGTTGGAACCAACTTGATGGCTCCTACGACACAAACAGCACAAGGGATATTAACACTAGTAACAGATGAATCCTGAAAGAGCATGAAAAATACAGTGTTATTGGAGCCTGGTTAGAGAGAGCACTGTGGAGAAAGGGGCTAATTGACAGGAGCCACAATGATGGTGGAGGTACACATCTTCTGCCAGAAAATATGCCTAAGAGGCAGGAGGGAACTGTGAAGACATAATCCAGCCTTTCCCTGTCTTCTAAGTTTCTGCAAGTGACAGCACTGAAAGTCAGAAGATGCATCTGTTGGGTCATCCTTCTTGGATACAGAGAGTAGGACAGAGGAGTATCTGGGGAAGAGGGTACTAGGTAAAGATAATGCAAATGCTAACGTGTGAGACTAACTTCAGGTAATAGATGTCACTGATACTCATTTTCTTACCTGTAAATTGTATGCAGTAGTTAAACACCTGGGTGCTAACCAAAACATCAGAAATTCCAATTCAAAAGCATTTCTGTGAGAGAAAAGATCTGGAGATCTACTCTTGTAAAAATTACAGCCTAGGGTCATTTCACAAGTTGGAATCTACTTGATGGCAGCAGGTTGAACTGTCACTATTTAACTGGGTTGATGTGGATGTTAAATGAGATAACATCGAAAGTACTGTCACAGAGTTTTTGTTACGTTAGTGTGTTTGTGAAGTTTTGCTAAGGTGTGGATCTGAAAAACTCAGCTTCATTTCACTTGGTGCTGTGCTACATTTATGTTGTGGGAACTTTTGACATATACTTTAAATATATGTTAGTTTTTTTGTTTCCAGTATTTTTTCTAAATGTTATTTTATTGTTGTTGAGAATGTACAGAGCAAAATATGCACTAGGTTCAACAGTTTCTACATGTACAGTTTAATAACATTGATTATATTCTTTGAGTTGTACAACCGTTCTCACTCTCCTTTTCTGAGTTGTTCTTCCTCCATTAACAAACTCACTGCTTCCTAAGGTTTCTATTCAGTCTTTTCAAGTTGCCTCTGTCAATTTGATCTATGTAAATTGTTGTTAAAAGTAGTAGAAGTGCTTAAGGCACACTTTCTTTCTTTTTTTACTAGCTAATGAACTGTTGCTTGTTTTTTTATGATTTCAGGTGATAATTTTGGTTTAAGGTTTAAAGATTATTTCAGGGTAATAGTTTATGGGGTGCATTCGTCCTTGTGATTATGGATGGCATCCATCTGTCCATCATTATTTGAAATTCTGCTCTGCATTTTTTTTATTGGGATTCTTTTATGGAATCATTGATCAAAATGTTCAGTAATGGTAGCTGGGCACCATCCAGTTCTTCTGATCTCATAGCAAAGGAGGCAGTTGTTCATGGAGGCAGTTAGCCACACTTCCTATTTCTTCCTTCTGTTCCTGATGCTCCTTCTTTAGGTGAATGGAGACAGTTGTTGTGTCTTGGATGGCCACTTACAAGCTTTTAAACTCCAAGTAGTGTGCAGTGTGAATTAGGAAGTAGAACAGAAGAAGGACTAAATACTTTATTCAACCAGTTAACTGGGTTGTCCCATCAAACCCATGATTATAAACCTCCAAATGAAGTACATAATGGGTGTACATAAGCAGCCTCAGCCACTCTTTTTGGGGGGTCATTGTTGTAAGTATATCTGCTACACTGCTTTTCACAGTGACTACCATTTTGCATTCTTAATAACAATGGATAAAGGCTCCAGTTTCCCCACATTCTCATCAGTAGTACTATTTTTTAATTTATCTCAGCCATCCTAGTGGAAGTGAAATAGTATTGCATTGTGGTTCTGATGGCTTTTGTTGCTGAGCATGTTTTCATGTGTTTTGTGGCTGTCAGAATGTCTTTTTTTTTTTTTTTTTCCTAATGGAAGGGTACTCAGCAATTAGCTGGTTCAGTCATTTCATTTTACAGATGGTGCCTCTAAGGCCCAGAGATTTGTCTATATGATGTAATAATATGGGCCTTGCTGCATATATTCTACCATGTTTAACACGTTGTATTTATTTACCGTAATTCCTTTAGATTTTAAGTGAACTTTTTGATGAAATATTTAAGTTCTTTGCCCATTTTATGATTGGGTGATTTGTGTTTTTGTTATATTATCGAAGATGTATATATATTTTGGTTATTAGGTTCTTTTTTTTCTTTTTACTTTTATTGTAGTGAAAACATACACCAGCTTAACAACTTCCACATTTGTAGTTCAGGGATATAGATGGCATTTTAATGTTGTGCCCCATTATTGCTATCATTTTAGAAAATATTCCACCATCATTGGCATAAACTCAATGCTCACAAACAAAAACTTCCCCTTTCCCCTTCCCTGCTAACCCTGGTAACCACTAATAACCTTTGGTATTATGTATGTGTGTGTGTGTGTGTATGTATATATATATATGTATATCCCACCCACCTGGTAATCACTAATAACCTTTGGTTTTATGTGTATATGTATGTGTGTGTGTGTGTGTATGTATATATATATATGTATATCCCACCCACCTGGTAATCACTAATAACCTTTGGTTTTATGTGTATATGTATGTGTGTGTGTGTGTGTGTGTATCCCACCCACCCTGTCTAGGAATTTTCCCTCCCATTCCTGGTAACTAACAAAGAAAGTTCCCTTCCATATGTAAACCTTTCCTTGACTTTTTTACAGTAGTGGAGTAATACAGTATTTATCCTTCTGTGATTAATTTACTTCACTCAGCATAATGGTCCTCCGAGTTCATTTATGTTATGTGGTATTTTGCAGATTCTTCATTATTCTTTTAGAGTTGCATAGTTACTGCATTGTGTGTGTGTACCACAGTTTGGTTATCCATTTCTCTGTTGATAGGCTCTTAGGTTGTTTCCATCTCTTTGTTATTGTGAATAGCACTGTGATGAACATGACAATGTATGTATCTGTGTCTTGGCTCTGACTTCTTTAGGGTATATACCTAGTAATGGGATTGCTGGGTCAAATGGTATTTCTAATTCCAACTTTTTAAGGAATTACCATACTGATTTCTACAGTGGTTGTATCATTTCTACAGCAGTGTATGAGAGTACTGAGCTTTCCTTTTATTGCTCGGCAAGGTGGTATCTCGTTTTGATTTACATCTCTCTAATGGCTAATAGTTATGAACATTTCCTCTTGTGTTTGTTGGCTGCCTGAATATCTTCGGTGAAGTGTCTGTTCATGTCTTCTGCCCATTTTTTAATTGGTTTGTCTTTTTAATGTTGAGGTGTTGGAGCTTTGTATAAATTTAAGAGAAAAGTCTTTTGTCACATATGTCTTTGCTGAATATTTTTTTCCCAGTCTGTAGGTTCTCTTTTTACTGTTTTGGAGAAGTCAGTGGATGCACATACAAATTTAAAGATTAGGAAGTTCTTAATCATCATCTGCTATTTGTGCATTTTGGGTATGTTTGATAGTCTATTTACGCCATAAATTAGGACTCCTAAATTGTCCCTGTGTTTTCTTTGATGAACTTCAGTTTTATGTTTCACGTTTAAGTCTTTGATCCATCTGGAGTTCGTTTTTGTGTATGGTGTGAGGTATGGATCTTGTTTAATTTTTCTGCAAAGGAATATCCAATTTTACCAGTACCATTTGTTAAAGAGACCACCTCTTGACCATTTAGTGGATTTTGGCCCTTTGTCAAAAATCAGCTGACTGTAGTGGATGGATCTATTTCTGGGTTCTCAGTTCTGTTCAGCTGGTCTATATGTCTGTCATTGTACCAATACCAGGCTGTTTTGACTACTGTGGCTGTATAGTAGTTTTGAGATCCAGGAGTGTGAGAACTCCTTTGTTGTTCTTCAGTAGTGCCTTGCTTATTTGAGGTCTCTTTCCTTTCCATAAAAAATTAGTGATTGGTTTTTCCACGTCTTTAAAGAATGTTGATGGAATCTGGATTGGGATTGCATGGAATGTGTAGATTGCTTTAGGTAGAATTGACATTTTCATAATTTAATCATAATTTAATCTTTGTATCCATGAGCATGGTATGTTCTTCCATTTATGCAGATCTCATACAGTTTCTTGAAGTAGTGTTTTGTAGTTTTCTTTCTATAGGTCTTTTGTGTTTCTGGTAAGATTTATTCCCAAGTATCTTATTTTTTTTGGTAGCTGTTATAAATGGTAAGGAGCTCTGGTGGTGCAGTGCCTAGGGCATTTGACTGCTTATTAGAAGGTTGGCGGTCAGACCTACTAGCTACCCTTCAGGTCAACAACTACTCCAGTGCTTCAGTTTCCTTCCCCCCTTATTTTCTCATCTTTGCTTAGAGTAATAGTTGAAATTTTGGTCTCATGTAGATTTTTTTTTTTTTTTTTAATGGAGCCTGATAAACCATTAAATAAAGGATAATATCCTTTATTTTATGTTGTAATCTGTTATTTCACCCAGAGGTAAACTCTGGGAATAGTTTTGGTTCAGGGTTTAAAGACTTATCTCAGGGTGGTAGTCTCAAGGAATCCTTTAGTCTCAACTGGTCCAGTAAGTCTGGACTTTTTATGAATTTTCATTATGTTCCACGTTTTTATCCTGTTTCTGCAGAGTCTGTCTTTGTTCTTTAATAATTTGAAGATTTTTTTTTTTTTTAACTGTGATTTGGGTGAAAGCTTATAGAGCAAATTCACTTTCCATACAGCAGTTCACATACACTTTGTCTCATAACATTGATTACAATTAACCACAGTGCAACACCTCCACTCTCACTTCTTTCCCATAGTTACCTCTTCCCTTTGTCCTTCCCTCCATGCACTCCTGCCCCCAGAGCTGTGACCCTGCGCATACACGGCCCTTCTATTCTCCCATGATTGTTCTCTCCAAAGAGTGTATCTACCTGATGTGAATGTTCACCTCATATGCCTGTCTTTTGTTTGGTTGGAAGCCACAGGTTTGGGTTCATTTCCAGACCTGAAGGGTAGCTAGGGGCCATAGTCTCAGTGGTTCCACCTGGCTCTATCAGATCAACAAACCTGGTCTGTTTCTTTTTCTTATTTTCAAATATTTCTGAGTTTTGTTCCACATTGTTCTCCCACTCTATCCAGGATCTCCTACATAGATCCCGCTCCTAGTGGTTGACAGTGGTAGCCGGGCACCATCTAGTTCTTCTGGTCTCATAGTCATGGAGGCTGAGGATTGTGTGGTGTACAAATCACTTGGATTAATTCTTTCCATGAATCTTTCATTTTCTTCATTCTTCTTTGCTCTGGACAAGGGAGAGACCCATCGTTGCAACCAGATGGCTGCTTGCAAACTTTTCAGATCCCAGTCACTATTTGCCAGAGTAAGAGTTGGAACAGTGCTTTGTGCAGTGTGTTATGCCAATTGAGCTTAATGTCCTCTGCAACTATGGTCCCGAGCCCATTGGTTCAACTACTGTGTCCCTCTGGGTAGGTGGCTGTGCCCAAGAATCGACTACACCCTTGTCAGCTCTACTGTATACCTGGGAATTCTTACAGAACACAGAAACACATTTGTAGAAACATTGTCTGCCAACCCTGTACATGGACTTGGGCATGCTCCCCCTGCATAGACATACCTGATAGTTCAGCCTGTCCACCCATCTATCCACTCGTATACCCATGTTTGCCTTCACTGACAACACAGTACTGTATGTGCAGAAGGGTTCCTCTTTGTTATCTGTACCTCTCATGTACCTTTCTATGCCTTCCTCTTCCTCAATGCTACCATGTTGATCAATCATAGTTGGTACATTGCTCTTCTCTTCATCCAAATCAATACTTATCTCTACCTATTTAACAATGTTCCCTACCTTCCCCTGTCACCACAGGTTACCAACAAAGAAAATTCCCTTCCATATATAAACTTTTCCTTGACTTGTTATAATAACAGACTAATACAATATTTGTCCTTCTGTGATTGACTTATTTCACTCAGCATAATATCCTCCAAGTTCATCCATGTTATGCAGTGTTTTGCAGACTCAATGTTATTCTTTAGGGTTGCATAGTATTCCATTGTGTGTATGTACCATAGTTTTGGTTATCCATTCCTCAGTTGATGGACACCTAGTTTGTTTCCATCTTTTGACTATTGTAAATAGTGCTGCGATGAACATAGGTGTGCATATGTCTGTTTTTGTCATGGCTCTCACTTCTTCAGGATATATACCTAGGAACAGAATGACTGGGTCAAGTAGTATGTCTAATTCCACCTTTTTAGGGAATCGCCATTCTGCTTTCCACAGTGGTTGTACCATTTTCAGTCCCACTAGCAGTGTATAAGAGTCCCAATCTTTCCGCATCCACGCCAGCCTTTGTTATTTTCTGTCTTGTGGAACTTGGCTACTAGTGCTGGGTTAAGATGGTATGTGGTTGTTTTGATTTGCATCTCTCTAATGGCTAATGATCGTGAGCATTTCTTCATATGTTTGTTGGCTGCCTGAATATCCCCTTTGGTGAAGAGTCTGTTCATGTCTTTTGCCTGTTTTTTACTTGGATTATTTGTCTTTTGTTACTGAGGTGTTGGAGTTTTCTAGAAATTCTAGAGATAAATCCCTTGTCAGATAGGTCATTGCTAATACTTTTTCCCAGTCTCTAGCTTTTCTTTTGGTTCTTGTGGAGAAGTCCTTGGAAGCACATAAAATTTTAATTTTTAGAAGGTCCCATTCATCTAACTTTTCTTCTGCTGTTTGTGCATTTTGAGTTATGCTTGATAGTCTATTTATGCCGTATATTGTTCTTGTTGTTGTTAATGTACCGTTGAGTTGGACCCGACTCATAGCGACCCCTCCTTGGGTTTCCGATGCAGTATAACTACAGAAGTAGGTTGCCCAACCTTCCTTGAGAGTAGTGGCTGGTGGGTTTGAACCACCAGCCTTTTGGTTAGCAGTCAAGTGCCTTAGGCAATTTGCCCCTAGTTTTTCCTCGAGGAATTTCATAATTTTAGGTTTCACATTTAAGTCTTTGATCCATCTAGAGTTAATTTTTGTTCATGGTGTGAGGCATAGATCTTGTTTCACTTTTCTGCACATGCATATCCAGTTTTTCAAGCATCATTTATTAAGCAAACATTCTCTTCCCCATTTAATAGATTTCCACCCTTTGTCAAAGATCAGCTGACCATAGGTCGATGGATCTGTTTCTGGGTTTTCAGTTCTATTCCATTGATCTGCGTGCCTGTCATTGTACCAATACCAGGCAGTTTTGACTACTGTTGCTGTGTAGTAGGTTTTGAGATCTGGCAGTGTGAGACCTCCTACTTTGTCTTCTTCAGTAGTACTTTGCTTATTGAAGATCTCTTTCCTTTCCATATAAAGTTAGTGATTGGTTTTTCCATATCCTTAAAAATGTTGATGAGATTTGGATTGGGATTGCATTGAATGTATAGATTGCTTTGGGTAGAATTGACATTTTCACAATGTTCAATCTTCCTGTCCACAAGCATGGTATGTTCTTCTATTTATGTAGATGTCTTATGGTTTCTTGAAGTAGTTTTTTTATAGTTTTCTTTATACAGGTCTTTTGTGCCCCTGGTAAGATTTATTCCCAAGTATTTTATTTTTTATTTTTATGCACCAACCACCAAAGCCAAAGATGAGGAAATTGAAGAATTTTATCAACTTCTGCAGTCTGAAATTGACTGATTTTGCAATCAGGATGTGTTAATTATCACTGGTGACTGGAATGCAAAAGTTGGAAACAAAGAAGAATCACTGGTAGTTGGAAAATTTGGCCTTGGTGACAGAAATAATCCTGGAACTCACATGGTAGAATTTTGCAAGACCAATGACTTGTTCATTGCAAACACCTTTTTTCAACAACACAAACGGCAGCTGTACACATGGACTTCACCAGGTGGAGCACACAGGAATCAGATTGACTATACCTGTGGTAAGAGGTGATTGAAAAGCTCAGTCTCTTCAGCCAATACCAGGCCAGGACTTGATTGTGGAATAGACCATCAACTGCTCATGTGCAAATTGAACTTGAAGTTAAAGACAATTAAAACAAGTCCACAAGAGCTAAAATATGATCTAGAATATATCCCTCCTGAATTTAGAGACCAGCTTGAGTAGATTTAATGCTTTGAACACCAATGACCAGAAACCAGAAGAATTGTGGGATGACATCAAGAGCATCATCCATGAAGCAAGCAAGCAAGAGGTCACTAAAAAGACAACAAAAGATGAGAAGACCAAAATGGATGACAGAAGAGACTCTGAAAGTTGCCCTTAAGTGGAGAGTAGCTAAAAGAAATGGAAGAAATGACAAGATAAAATAATTGAACTGAAGATTTCAAAGAGCAGCTCGAGAAGACAAAGCCAATTACTATAATGAAATGTGCAAAGACCTGGAGTTAGAAAACCAAAAGGGAAGAACATGCTTGGCATTTCTCAAGCTGAAAGAATTGAAAAAAATTAAGCCTCGAGTTGCAGTATTGAAAGATTCTAGGGGCAAAATATTGAATGATGCAGGAAACATCAAAAGAAGATGGAAGGAATACACAGAGTCACTGTACCAAACAGAACTGGTCGATCTTCATCCGTTTCAGGAGGTGGCATATGATCTAAAACCAATGGTCCTGAAGGAGGATGTCGAAGCTGCAGTGAAAGAATTGGTGAAGAAGAATGCTCCGGGAATTGATGGAATACCCATTGAGATATTTCAGCAAACAGATGCCGCCCTGGAGGCACTCACTCGGTTATGCTAAGAGATTTGTTAGACAGCTACCTGGCCAACTGACTGAAACATACCCATATTTGTACTCATTCCAAAGAAAGGTGATCCCAGAGAATGTGGAAATTATCGAACAATATCTTTAATATCGTATGCAAATAAGATCTTATTGAAGATAATTCAAAAATTGTTGCAGCAGTATATTGACAGAGAACTTCCAGAGGTGCAAGCTGGATTCAGAAGAGGACGTGGAACAAGGAATATCATAGCTGCTGTCAGATGGATCTTGGCTCAAGGTAAAGAATACCAAAAAGATGTTTACTTGTGCTTTATTGACTATGCAAAGGCATTTGATTGTGTGGATCATGAGAAATTATGGATAACATTGAGAAGAATGGGAATTCCTGAACACTTGATTTACTCACGAGGAACCTGTACCTTGACCAGGAGGCTGTCACTTGAACAGAACAAGGGGACACTGCATCATTTAAAATCAGGAAAGGAGTGCATCAGGGTGGTATCCTTTCCCCATACTTATTCAATCTATATGCTGAGGAAATAATCCAAGAATCTGGAGTATGTGAAGAAACACATGGCATCAGGTTTGGAGGAGGAATCATTAACAACCTGAGATACGCTGATGATAACTGCTTTGCTTGCTGAAAGTGAGGAGGACTTGAGGCACTTACTGATGAAGATTGAGAAACATAGTCTGCAGTATGAATTACATCTCAATATAAAGAAGACAAAAATCCTCACAACTGGACCAATAAGCAGCATCATGATCAGTGGAGAAAAGATTGCAATTGTCAAAGAATTCATGTTGCTTGGTTCTACAGTTGACATCAATGGAAGCAGCAGTCTGAACATTAGACGACGTGTAGCACTGGGCAGGTCAGCTGCGAAGGAACTCTTTCAAGGACTGAGGAGCAGGGATGTCTCCTTGAGGACTAAGGTATGCCTGACACCAGCCATGATATTTCCAGTCACCTCGTATGCATGTGAGAGCTGGACAGTGCATAAGGAATACCGAAGAAGAGTTGATGCTCTTGAGTTATGGTGCTGGCGACGAATGCTAAAGGTACCGTGGACTGCTAAAAGAACTAACAGATCTGCCTTGGAGGAAGTGCAGCTGAGATGCTCCTTGGAAGCGAGTATGGCCAGACTTAGTCTCACCTACTTTGGTCATGTTGTGAGAGGGGACCATACCCTGGAGAAGGATGTCATGCTTGGTAAGGTGGAGGGTCGACGAAAGAGGGGAAGGCCTTCAATGAGATGGATTGACATGGTGGCTGCAACAGTGGGCTCAAGTGTAGCAAGGATCATGGAGCTGGCACGGGTTCGGGTGGTGTTTTGTTCTGCTGTGCGTGGGGTTGCTACGAGTCAGAAATGACTAGACGGCACCTAAGAACAACAACAACCATTTTATTTTTTTGGTAGCTACTGTAAACGGTATTGATTTCCTTATTTGTTTTTCAGCAATCTCTTTGCTGGTGTAGAGGAATCTAACTGATTTTTGGATGTTGATCTTGTATCCTGCCACGATGCTAAATCTCTCAGTTAGTTCCAGTAGATTTTTGACTGAGTCTCTTGGGTTTTCTAGGTGTAGGATCATATCATCAGCAAATAGGGACAGTTTGACTTCTTCCTTACCAATTTGGATGCTTTTGATTTCCCTTTCTTGTCGAATAGCCCTGGCTAGGACTTCCAATACAGTGTTGAATAAAAGTGGTGATAGAGGACATCCTTATCTGGTTCTTGTTCACCAGGGGAATGGTTTCAGTCTCTCCATTGTGAATAATGTTGGCTTTTAGTTTTGCATAGATGCCCTTTATTGTGTTGAGGAATGTCCCTTCTATTCCTATTTTGCTGAGAGTTTTGATCAGGAATGGGTGTTGGATTTTATCAAATGCCTTTTCTGCATCAATTGATAGGATCATGTACTTCTTTTTGTTTAATTATGTAGTGGATGACGTTGATTGTTTTTCTAACTTTGAATCATCCTTCCATACCTGATATGAACCCCACTTGATCATAATGAATGATTTTCTTGATATGTTGTTGGAGTCTATTGGCTAGGATTTTGTTGAAAATTTTTGCATCTATATTCATGATATTGGTCTGTAATTTCCCTTTAGAGTGATGTCTTTGGCTGGTTTTGGTAGCAAGGGTATGCTTGCTTCATAAAATGAGTTAGGGAGGATTCCATCTGTTGGTGGAGAAGGAAGTGTTGGCTCTCACTCAGCAAGAGTGGTACAGGAGGTGTGGGTGTAGTTGGGTTGTTTGGGGGCTGTTCTGTCTTCCACTTAGACAAAAATAACAATTGAATAACCATGAAAAAAATAAAGTGAATGGACAAGACACATACCGTTTAATCACACAGGAAAAGTAACCAAAAAAAAAAGAAAAGGGAAAAAGAAAAACAAATACAAAATGCACTCTCTGGGGAAAGGGCAATAAGGGGAAAAAGGTAGAGAAGGAGAATAATGAAGAAAAAAATGGGAAAAACACAAAAAGAACAAACAAGGAATGGGATTAACCACGAGAAAGAAAAAAAAAAATTGCAACCAGGAACAGGGAAAAGGAAAAAAGCTAAAAACTAGACCCTGGGAGGGGAAGAATAAAGAGTAATAGTAAAAAGGACAGAAGTAATAATAGTTTTAAAACAGACAAAAACAAACAAACTGAAAAATAGGAAAAGGAAAAAAAATTGAGGCAGGGCACCCTGGCTCTGTCTGATTACACAGATTGGGATGGAATTCTGGCCAGCCCAGAAGGTGGGTGGGACTGAGGGATGGCCGCACCTCTGTTCACCAAGAGGATATAGGGTATATAAGTAACAAGGAGAATGTTGCACCTTTCCCATCGTTCGCGTGTGGAATGTCCTTGCGGTTCCCGACAAGTGGAGCCTGTTTTTAAGTCCCTGGAATCTGGGAGAATGCTTCCACTTTGAATATCCAAAATGGTCAGACCACTTGTGAACATCCAAAATGGCTGTGCCTTCCAGACAGGCAAAATTCCACAGCTCAGCCAGCCTTCCTCTCTGGTGCTTCCCCTTTTATTCACCAGGCACCAGAGCAATCTTCCATATAGTCCCTGGTAGTAGGGCTGATTTTTACGTTAATTCTTAGGTCCTACCACCACTCGGCAATACAAGCTGTCTGTGCCATCAGGATCTCTGCCAAACTGCACCTCCGTATGTCTCCTTTTTTGGTATTTTCATGCAAATTCTTCTGGTAGTTGGAGTTTAGTCCACTTCTATATCCTTCCCTTCAAGGCTCAGGGCTCCAGGATTATCTTCTGTATCTGTGTTACTTGGTTCCCCTTTTCTTTGTTGAAGAGGGTCTGTGCAGTCTCTGCCTGTTCCATCATCTAACCGGAACTCTCTGATACAAGGAATTTTTGAATTTCATTTTTTATTTATTTTCTTACCCAGTCTTTCGTAAGTTGGGTGTTGTTCAGTTTGTGTGTGTTTGCTGTTTTTCTGTTGATCTTCCTATTGTTCATTTCTAATTTTATAGCATTGTGATCTGAGAAGATGCTTTGTATTATTTCAGTGTTTTTAAATTTATTAAGGCTTGCTTTATGTCCTAACATATGGACTATTGTGGAAAATGTTCCATGTACACTGGAAAAGAATGTATATCGTGTTGTTGTTGGGTAAAGTGTTCTGTAGATGTCTATAAGGTCAAATTGGTGGATTTTATTGTTTAGCTGTTTTTCATATTTGTTCAGTTTCTTTCCAGTTTTCTATCTTTGATTGAAAGTGTTATATTAAAGTCTCCCACTATGACTGTGGAGTCATCTATTTGTCTTTTCAATTCTGTTACAGTATGATTTGTGTATTTTGGGGCTCTTTCATTGTGTTCATAGCTAGTGATTATGGTTATATCTTGTTGTTCAATTGATCCTTTAATCATAATATAATGTCCTTTCTTGTCTCTTGTGGTGGTTTTTGTGTTAATTTGGTCAGAAATTAATATTGCCACTTCTGCTCTTTTTTGGTTGCCATTTGCTTGTTGTATCTTTTTCCAACCTTTGATTTTTTAGTCTATTTTTTGTCTTTGTCTCTAAGGTGTGTCTCTTGCAGACAGCATGTTGATGGGTTTTGTTTTCTTACCAGTCTGCAACTCCTCTGTCTCTTGAGTGGTGCATTTAATTCATTCAGATTCAGTGTAATTATCAACAAGTATGAATTGGTTGTTGTCATTTTGTTACGTGTTTTTTCATGGTGTTTCTGATTTCTTTGTTCCATGTTATTTTCTGTGCTGAGCTCATTATGTTTATGAATTGTGTTATTTCCTTTGTTGGTATTGTTTTGTTGTTGTTGTTGTTGTTAGGTGCCGTCGAGTCGGCCCCGACTCATAGCGACCCCTCCTTGGGTTTCCGAGGCAGTATCCTTACGGAAGTAGGATTGCCCAACCTTCCTTCTGAGGATTGGCTGGTGGGTTTGAACTGCCAGCCGTCTGGTTAGCAGGCAAGTGTCTTAGCCACTATGCTACCAGAGCTCCCCCTATTTGCTAAATATTTGTGCTTGTTCTCTTTGTTGTTGTGATGTGAAGGTTTATCATTTTTCTTTGAGGTTACCCTGTGCTTTATAATTTTCTTCCCGAATTTAGAACAGTTCATTCTGTCTTGCAGCTCTCTTGCTTGCTCACCATTTAGAGGTTCTGTTACTACACAATATTTTCCCTCTTTTTGTTTATAGTTGTCCTCATTTGCCAATTGATATCTCTGGTTCCTTGTTTACAGTCTTGTTGTCTTATTTTACTTTGGATGTGTCCATAGCTGTGGTTTCTGGGTTATATCATCTTGTGTATTAATGGTCAGTTGTTTTTTGCTATTAATGGTTCTGTGTTCAAAGGACTCCCTTTAGTATCTCTTGTAAGGTTGGTCTGGTTTTAACAAATCCCCTTAATTTCTACTTATCTTGAAGTCTCCTAATTTCACCATCATATCTGAGGGACCGTTTTGCTGGGTATATAATTCTTGGTAGGTGCTTTAGTAGTGTAGTGCCTAAGGCACTTGACTGGTAACCAGAAAGCTGGCAGTTCAAACCCACCAGCCACTCCTTGGGTAGGAAGGTTGGGCAATCTACTTCCATAGTGATACTGCCTTGGAAACCCAAGAAGGAGGGGCTGCTATGAGTTGGACCTGACTCGATGGCGCCTAACAACAACAACTACATAATTCTTGGTTGGAAATTTTTATCTTTCAGGGTTTTATACATACCATCCCCTTGCCTTCTCGCTTGCATGGTTTCTGCTGAGAAATCAGAGGTTATTCTTATTGGTTGTCCTTTGAGGGTAACTTTTCATTTTTCCTGTGATACTTTCATTATTCTTCCTTTGTCTTTGGTTTTGTTGAGTTTGGTGATGATATATGTGTTAGACTGGGTTCTCTAAAGAAAGAAATCCAGTAAAACTTACATATACAGAGAAAGAAAAATTTATCTTAGGAAAATGGCTCACACACTTATAGAAGCTGTCAAGTCTAAAGTCCTTGGATCAAACGTCAAGCTGGAGGCTTTTCCCGACTCTTGCAGCTGCAGGGGCTGAGGAAATCTAGGTTGGCAGTGGCTGTTGACTCCAACAGATGATGAATCCAAGATCTCCAGGCTGAATGGTGGATTGTTCGCTCAGTTGTAGGCAGCACAACAGAATTCCAATCCACAGAAGAGGTCTCTTTGCCCAGGTTGTCCATAAATACACTGAAAGCAGGCCACACCCCTAGGGAAACTCCCTTTCAATGGATTGGCTGCTCAAAACATACTCATCTGATCCCATCATGGAAATACCACATCACAACTGCTTAAACCACACAGAATTGTGATCCAGCCAAGTTCACACACATCTCCAACTATCACAGTACATCTTGATGATTTTCTTTGGGGTCTGTCCTGTTGGAGGTTCATTGGACTTCCTGAATGTGGATATATTATCTCCTTTCATTGTATAAGGGAAGTTCTCTTCCAAGAAATCTTGTACAATTTTCTGAGTGGTTTTATTTTTCTCTTCCTGTTTTGGAATTCCAGTGACATGTAGGTTATTCCTTTTGATGGTATACCATATGAACTTTAGGCTTTCTTCAGTTTGTTTTGATTTTTTTTTTTTTTTTTTGAGTGATTGCTTTTTGAAGAAGTATTCAGGTATTTGTCTTCAGTCTCATTAATTCTGTCTTCCTTTGATTCAGTTTTACTCCTTGTCCTTTCAATGTATTATCTATTTCTGAAAATTTAGTGTTGAATCTTCTGGATTTCTATCTGTGGATTTTGATTCCATTGCTGATTTTTCATTTTTTCCTTGTATTTTCTTCTGAAATTTTTGTACAGTTTTCTCTGTTTTCCTTAATTTTTTTTGTGTTTCCTTTGATCTGTCTCTCAATTCTTTGAAGGTTAAAAAAACGAACAAACAAGAAAGAAAAAAATGGAACTCGCTGCCATTGAGTCAGATTTGACTCATAGCAGTCCCTCCTTGGGTTTCTGAGGTAGGATCACTATGGAAATAGATTGCCCAACCTTCCTTCCGAGGACGTAAATATAATTCTTTTCATTTCTTATCAGGGGGTTCCAATGCTGCAACTCAGAGATGTAGGAATCTGTTCTGGGACTGTATGCTCCCTTGTTCCCGTTTCTACCACTTTATCTTGCTTCTTTGTGTGGACTGTGGTGGTCCATTGTCTCCGAGACATTGTAATGTTGTTATATGCAGATGTCTGTTAACTGTGAATAGCAGCTAAGGGTGAGTCAGGCTCTTCTTGGTCGTTGTTTATCATTGGACAGTTGGTGGAGAAGGAGGTGGTGGCTTCACTTAAGTGAAGCTGCAGTAAGTGAAGTAAGTGAAGCTGGAGGAGGTGTGGGTGTAGTCATGTCATATGGGCACTGTTGCTGTCTCCCAATCAGTTAGACAAATACAATAATTGAATAACTATGAAAAAAGTAATTGCAAGTGAACGAAAAAATACTGTGTAATCACACAGGAACAATAACCAAAAAGGAAAAAACAGAAACAAATACCAAAAAAATCCTGAAGTATCTGGGGAGAGGGCAATAAGAGAAAGTTAAAGTAGGAGAATAGTGAAGGAAAAAAAGGGGAAAAAAACACAAAAAGAAGATCAAGGAATGGGGTTAAGCATGAGAAAGGAAATAATTTTACCAAGAAGGGAAGAGAAAAAAAGCTCAAAACTAGAACATGGGAAAGAATGAATAAAGAATAATAATAAAAAGGACAAAAATAGTAATGATGATAATAATTTCAAAACAGACACAAACAAACAAACTAAAAAAAAGGGAAAAAAGAAATTTGGGTGAGGTTGGGCAGGGTACCCAGACTTCATTGGAGCACACAGATTGGGATGGAATTCCTGCCAGCCCAGAAGGTGGGTTGGTATAAGTGATGGCTGCACCTGTGTTCACCAAGAAGGTGTGGGGTATAAGAGTAACAAGGGGAATATCGCACCTTTCCAGTCCTTGGTTTCTGGAGTGCCCTTGCGGTTCCCGGCAAGTAAAGCCTATTTTTAAATTCCTGGAATCTGGGAGAACGTTGTTGCCTTAAATATCCAAAATGGTCGAGCTGCTTGCAATCATTCAAAATGGCTATGCTCTCTGGACGGCAAAAGTCCACAGCTCAGCCTGCCTTCTTATACAGGTCCTTTGCTCTGCTGCAAAGGACCATTGTAATGCATTGTTTGATATCTTGACCACTGATTCCTTGGACCTTGGTTGTGGATCCAAATAAAATGAAATTCTTGATAGCTTCAGTATTTTCTTCATTTATCATGATGTTGTTTATTGGTCCAGTTGTTAGGATTTTTGTTTCCTTTATATTGAAGTGTCTAAAGCATATGACTGCTAATCAGAAGGATCATGGTTCATACCCACCAGCCACTCTTCCGAAGGAAGACTGGGCAACCTACTTCCATAGAGATACTGCCTTGGAAACCCGTGGAGGGGTAGGTATGAGTCAGATTTGACTTGATGGCAGTTTGTTTAGTTTTTAATCCACACTGAAGGCTTTAGTCTTTGCTTTGCATCCATAAGTCTTTCTTCAAGTCCTCTTCACTTTAATCAAACAAGATTGTGTCATGTGCATATTGCATGTTGTTAATGAGTCTTCTTTCAGTCCTTTTTCAGCAATCTTTTTGCTGGTGTAGAGGAATCCAACTGATTTTCGGATGTTGATCTTATATCCTGCCACGATGCTAAATCTCTCAATTACTTCCAGTAGGTTTTTGACTGAGTCTCTTGGGTTTTCTAGGTAGAGGATCATACCATCACCAGATAGGGATAGTTTGACTTCTTCCTTACCAATTTGGATGCCTTTGATTTCCCTTTCTTGCCTTATGACCCTGGCTAGGACTTCCAGTACAATTTTGAATAGAAGTGGTGATAGCGGGCATCCTTGTCTGGTTCCTGTTCTCAAGAGGAATGGTTTCAGTCTTTCTCCATTGAGAATAATGTTGGTTGTTGGTTTTGCATAGATGCCCTTTATTATGTTGAGGAATGTACCTTCTATTCCTGTTTCACTGAGAGTCTTGATCAGGAATAGGTGTTGGATTTTATCAAATGCCTTTTCTGCAT
>NW_006921664.1:11258820-11318183 GCF_000298275.1 Orycteropus afer afer | reverse complement strand
CTTTGGTTTTGATGAGTTTGATGATGATGTGTCTTGGTGATTTTCTTTTGGGGTCTATCCTGTTTGGGCTTCGTTGGACTTCCTGAATGGATATAAATCTCATCTTTCATCATTTCAGGGAAGTTCTCCTCCAGCAAATCTTGGACAATTTTCTCAGTGGTTTTGTTTTTCTCTTCCTGTTCAGGAATTCCAATGATAGGTAAGTTATTCCTTTTGCTCGTATCCCACAATCCCACATGACCCTTTGGCTTTCTTCATTTAGTTTTGATTTTTTTTTCTGATTGATCCTTTTCCAAAGAAGTATTCAAGTATTTGTCTTCAATCTCATTAATTCTGTCTTCTATCGCATCAGTTCTTCTCCTTTGCCCTTCCAATGTGTTAGCTATTTCTGACAATTTAGTATTATCTTCTGGATTTCTATCTGTAGATTTAGAATAATTTCTAATTTTTCATTTATTTTGTCATTTTGTTCTTGTATTTTCTTCCAAAATTCTTCTCAGGTTTTTTCTGTGTTTCTTTGGTCTGTCTGTCAATGCTTTGAAGATAACTAAAGATAATTCTTTTGAATTCCTTATCAGAGAGTTCCAATGCTGCTTCTTCCTCAGGGATGTGTTCTGTGTCTGTATCCTTCTCCCTTGTTTCTACCACTTTATCCTGCTACTTTATGTTCCCTGTGATGGTCTGTTGTTTCCAAGGCATCATGGCATTGTTGTATTTAGATTTCTGTTAACTGTGAAGAGCAGCCAAGGGTGATTCAGGCTGTTCTTGGTGTTTTTTTTATTGTTGGCTTATTGGTGGAGAAGGAGGTAGTGGCTCTTGCTCAGTAAGTGAAGTTGCAGGAGGTGTGGCTGTATTTGTGTCTTAATAAGGGGACTGTTGTTGTCTCCCACTGAGTTAGACACAAATTACAGTTGAATAACCAACAAAAAACTAAAAGCCCTGCATGAAAAACACACCATGTAATCACATAGGAACAGTAACCAAATAAAGGAAAAAGGGAAAAAATGTAAAGAATAAAAAACAAGAAAACTTGCAGTATTTGGGGATAGGGCACTAAGAAAAAAGAAAGTAGAGAAGGAGAATAATAAGTGGAAAAAAAAAAGGGAAAAATGCAAAAAGAAAAATAAGGAACGGAGTTAACCATGGGAAAAAAGGGAGAAAAGAAAAGAAAAAAAACCACCTTATATTAAAAAAAAATTTCATCCAGGCACAGGGAAAGGAAAAAATGTTGTAAACTATGACCTGGGAGGGGAAGATTAAGAATAATAATAAAAAAGGACAAAAGTAGGAATAATATTGGTTGTTTTATAAGAGACAAATACAAGGAAACTAATCCCCAGAAAAAAGAAAGTGAAAAAGAAAAAAATATAAAAAGAGAAAAAAAAAATTGGTGTAGGACATGGTAGGGCAACCAGGCTCCCTCTGAGCACACAGACTGTGATGGAGTTCCTGTGGGCCCAGAAGGTAGGTGGGAGTGGGGGATGGCCGCACCTCCATTCATCAAGCAGGTGTTGGGGTATAAGAGTAACAAGTGGAGTGTCCTACCTTTTCAGTCTTGCAGGTCCCAAGTGTCCTTGGAGTTGCTGGAAAGCGGAACGTGTTCTTAAGCCCCAGGAATATGTGAGAGCACTGGCTCTTTAAATAGCCAAAATCAAGCTGCTTTTTAAACCTTCAAAATGGCAGCACCCTCTGTAACAGCAAAATCCACTGCTCAGCTCACCTTTCTCTTCACTTTGTCTGTCTGTTCCCCAGCCACCATGCACAGTCCTCTGTGCAGTCCCTGGCTAACAGGGAGATTTTTAGGTTAATTCTTAGGTCTGACCACCACTCGGGAATCTACAAGCTGTCTGTGCCATCAGGAATTCTCAGGATCGCTGCCAGACCACAGCTCCTCTGTCTCCTTTTTTGGTATTTTCATGCAAATTCTTCTGCTAGTTGGGGTTTAGGGTTTAGTCCACTTGTATCCTTCCCTTCAAGGCTCTGGGGTCCAGGATTATCTTCTGTGTCTGTGTTAATTGGTTTCTCTTTTCTTTGTTTAAGAGGGTCTGTGCAGTCTTTCTGCCTAGTCCGTCATTTTGCCCGGACTCTTCTTCCTTCAATCCTGATTTTGCATTTTTCATATAGTGTAGCTTCTTGTATTGTTTACTCAGCATTTTTCTGAGTTCTGGAATTGAAGTATGGACTTTGAATTCTGTTCTGTTGGTCCATTGGTTATAATATCAGTATCAATTGTTTTGATTACTGATCCCCTTGGAAGGAAGGTTGGGCAATCCTACTTCCGTAGTGATACTGCCTCGGAAACCCAAGGAGGGGTCGCTATGAGTCGGGGCTGACTCGACGGCACATAACAACAACAACAACATAAAACTTTTAAACTTTTGTCTTATACATTCACTTAGTCTAGATTTTTCATGTAAGTGGGATTATTATTATATTAATGCTTTTCTCAGGCTTATTTCACTCTCAGTAATGTTCTTTGGCTTCATCTGTGGTAGCATAGTGCCTAAGGCACTTGACTCCTGGAGTTTCAAACCTACCAGCTTCTTTTGGGAGGAAGGTTGGGCAATCTACTTACACAGTGATACTGCCTCACAAACCCATGGAAGGGTCGCTATGAATCGGGTCCAACTCAATGGCCCGTAACAACAGCAACATGGCTGAATAATCCATTATATGAATGTCATATTTTGTTTATCCATTATCTTGTTGATGGGCTTTTTGTTTGTTGTTATCTTTTGGTTTTGTGATTAGTCCTGCAGTGAATATTGGTATACATGTATTTATTTGTTTATTTGCACTCAGTTATTTTGGGTATACCTAGTAGTGAAATTGCTGGATAATATGTTAATTCTGTTTTTAAGGAACAACCAGACTCTTTTCCACAGTGGCTATACCATTTTTCAGTCTTACCAGCAATAGATACAAATTATAATTTTATAATTTCTCTATATGCTCATGAACACCTGTTTTTTATGTTTTTAAATCATGGACATCTTAGTGGGCATGAAGTAATATCTCATTTTGGTTTTGATTCGCATTTCCCTAATGATTTTGGGCATCTTTTCATGTACTTTTTGACCATCTGTATATCTTCTTTGGTGAAATGTTTATTCATGTCCTTTGCCTGCTTTTCCTTTGGGTTGTCTTTTTGTTGTTCCTTATGTATTCTGGATATTAAACCAAATGGTTCCCCAAAATGTTCTCCCAATCTGTAGTTTGCCTCTCAACTTTGTTAATAAAATCCTTTGATGAACAAAAGTTTTTAATACTGATGAGGTCCTGTTAGTCTATTTTGCCTTTTGTTGATCATGTTTTTGGTGTGGTATCTAAGAATACATTGTTAAAAAACTAGGTCTTGAAGCACTACTTCTATGTTTTCTTCTGAGAGGTTATGGTTTTACATAATATATTTAGTCTTTAATCGAATTTGAGGTAGTTTTCATGTACAGTGTGAGATATAAGTTCTGGTTCATTCTTTTGTTTGTAGAAATTCAGTTGTCGCAGCACCATTTATTAAAGAGATATTTTTTCCTCATTGGATGGACTTAACTCCCTTATCAGAAATCAGTAGACCATGAATGTGTGGATTTGTTTCTGGACTCTCAATTCTATTTCATGGGTCTATAGTTATCATTTTATCAGTACTAGATAGTTTTGATTACTGTAGCTTATAGTACATTTTGATATCAGAAAATGGCAACTTTTTTCTTTTAAAAAAGACTGTTTTGGCTGTTTGGGGCCCCTTGCATATGAATTTGAGGATCAGCTTTTCCATTTCTGCAAAAAGTCTTTTGGAATATTGATAGAGATTGTGTTAAAGACAATCTATTTTTAAGAAAACTGTAGCTTCCAGGTAATTTTCTACTTTAAAGCACTTTCTGTTTTTTGAAAGTCCTTTGAACAAAATGATACTATGATTTTGAAATGGTTAAGTAATATTCTGCTTAATTTCATAGACTGGGGTTAGGCCTGACTTTGTAAATTTCAAACTGAAACTTTCTAAATTACTGACTAAACCTTAATTATTTTCCATCAGACGGTCTGCCAAATCCCGAAGCAGAAGCCCATATTCATCTAGGCATTCAAGATCTCGTAGCAGACACAGACTGTCTAGATCCAGAAGTCGTCATTCTAGCATTTCTCCTAGCACACTAACTCTGAAGAGTAGCCTGGCAGCTGAATTGAACAAGAATAAAAAAGCACGAGCTGCAGAGGCTGCAAGAGCTGCAGAAGCAGCCAAAGCTGTAGAAGCAGCCAAAGCTGCTGAGGCTGCTGCTAAAGCTGCAAAAGCCTCAAATACTTCTACACCTACCAAGGGGAACACAGAAACTGGTGCCAGTGCATCGCAAACAAACCATGTGAAGGATGTGAAGAAACTTAAAACTGAGCATGCATCTTCTCCCTCAAGCGGTGGAACTTTAAAAAATGACAAGGCAAAAGCAAAGCCACCTATTCAGGTAACAAAGGTGGACAATAATTTGATTGTAGATAAAGCCACCAAGAAAGCAGCTGTGGTGGGGAAGGAGAGTAAATCTGCTGCTACAAAGGAAGAACCAGTAACTCTTAAAGAGAAAAGCAAACCACTTACACCAAGCATAGGAGCCAAGGAGAAGGAGCAACATGTAACTATAGTGACCTCTACATTACCACCATTACCTTTGCCTCCCATGCTGCCTGAAGATAAAGATGCTGAGAGGTATGTGCAAACATTTTTGTCAATAAATGTTTAAAGTAAAAATATGTATTCAAGTTGAAGTGAAAAATTATTGGACCCCCCCCCCCCCAAAATATAGCCCAAACTTTAGTAAAAACTGAACTGATTATCTTTATTTAATACATTAAAAAATGGTTCTCATTGCTTGTAGTATGAGAACTATAGTTTATGCTAAGAAATTTTCAGTTGCTTTGGGATAAAAATATTATATTTCAGAATGAGTGTGGTCAGGTGTTAGATATGGCAATATGCTCTTTGGCTTAATAGTCCTTAATGATAATGGGACATTTTATGTTAGAGTTGCCCTGGATAGACTAAATCTTAAATGGGTGTTCCTCAGTTATTTCTAGGCTTCCTTGGTGGCCTTATGAATTTATCACTTTTCTTGGCCCCTTTAGTTTTTTTTAATCCTGTCTTGCACCTAAGGATGTATCACTTCATTATGCTTCGCTTTAACATGTTTGAAATTGTGAATATGTGAGTATAGCTTGGTTTTTATTTTGAAATATTTTATTCTTAAAAGGATGATGGTTTTGTAAGAAACTGAGGCAATGCCACGCTTTGATGTTACTGCCTTGTGCTGGACTGGAGCATGGACTTATACTCCCATCCCTTCCCCCCAGCCCCACACACACACCTGGGCAAAGCCACAAGGCTGGTAGGCAGGGTGGGTTAGATGTGACTGTTTTTCAGAAAGCCTCCAGGAACTGGGGCCAGATGTGGTGGCCAGGTGGACGCAGAACTGCCCCTACTGGCCCCCAGGTAGAACTCCCCAAGGTAGAGCTGAATTACCCATCTCTGGCAGCCTTTGGGTAGCCTTCTTTTCTGTGAAAGCTCTTTGGACACTCTACCTTCAGCTTAAAACCTGCTGCCTCACCAGCTTCCTGAATGGAAGGGCATAGCCTTTGCCACCCTCCCTGAGGTTGTGAAAGCTGTTTGACTACCAGTGGTGGAGCAAAAGGCAGCTCACCCCTGGGCAGCAGCTCCCTACCTTCCCCAGCCCATGTCCTAGCCAGTCTCCCCTTCTCCCACCAAGCTCTCCTGGCCTACCTTCCCCTAGTTACCCAGTCTAGGAATCCCACCCTCAGGGGCTGCAAGGGAAACCCCACTCCACCTCTTATAAGTAGTTGCTTCCATCTAAGCTCAGTCTGAGAGGGTCTCCTTGCTCACACCAGGCCACATTCCACTACCTATCTGGAAGTGAAGGCCCAGAGGATGGAGGGAGAGGTCATTGGTGGTTAGAGGGGAGTTAGTATCTTGGTTGGGAGGGGAGCCAGAGCCCATGACTGGGAGGATGAAGAGGAGACCACAGCCTGTCTCCATCTGTGGGAGCCTGAGGACCTAGCTAGGGCAAGCGCTCTCCTACTAGCAGCCCCACACTGTGGGGTCAGACCACCTGACCTCCATGTCCTAGAAGGGACCCTCCTGTGGTCTTTTTCTTGGTTTTTCTGAAATAAATGGTGCTATCCCTGCCACGGCTTAAAAGGATGGTGATGGTAAGAGTGACCATAAAGTAAATGAAGCTAAAAATGTTTCTTGTATGTATCCTAGGGTAGTAGTGTTAGGCTGTTGAGTGAATTACCTATTATACCACTTAACATAATACTGCTTTTACTTTTAGGAAGAAATCAAAACATTTTTTCTCCCTCCTTTCTTTTAAAAAGCAACTATATGAATAATTTTCTTAGTCTACTTTCTTCAAAGAATTTGGAAACAGGTACAAAAATGCCATGTGGGCAGGCCTTTCAAGTGCTCAATTTGGCTTGGATTTCCATATTTATGAAAATCTTATAATTTAAAACAAACAAAAGTTAATTCATAATTCCTGTAATTCATGCCCTCCATGGTGCCTTTTTTCTGACAATCACAATGTTGCCAGGTATCTCCATCCAGTTTAATCACAACTCTATGATATTTGTAGATATAACTGTTCCCCAGGAACACTGAAGGCTCATTACAGTTGTGGTTTGTAATTTTGATGAGTTCTGGAAGTGGTTCTCCAGCATAAAAAGGCTTGAATCACTTCATTAGTGAGAAGAATTCAACCAGTTGATGAGCATGCTGGTCTCAGTGAGACTTGTTTTATACTTTATATAAAAGCTTTGTGAGATAAATTTTTACTAGGATTTTTTATTTTTATTTTTTGTAACTCAAGACATATCTGTGTGAATGCTTGTGGAAGATATTTATGTGTCTGTTTTTAACGTGGTATTACATATTCCATTAAAAGCTTTTTTTTTGCCCCACCTTTTTTTTCTACCTTTCTCTTTTTGTGTCTCTGTTCTTTCTTCTTGCTTTGAAGATGCTTACGTTTCAGGGATATAGAAGTTTTTCTTAAGACTCCTGAGTACTGTGACTAACATGAAGCCAAAGAGCAATTCTATACCAGTGAAACTGTTCATTTCAGTGGCTATAATTGAACTACCAAAATTTAAATGTAGGCAGAGGAAACATTAATTACCTTCTCTTATATTGTTTTAAAAGTTTAGGTGATTAAAAAGGAGGAATGGTTAAAAGTGGTTACTTTGGGAAATAGATTGAGAGTTTGAAGGATATGTTAGGCAGGAGACTTATTATGCATTTAGTATTTTTCAGTCCTGTTAGGAGAAATCCAAGGAAAACTTTGTCAGTGGATTGTAGTTACAAGGTTTAGTTTTATTTTCAGTTATACCTCTTACTAGTTTTATTAGTTAATTTTTTTATGCCTCAATATGACGATAGTTTCATAGATGAGAATTAGCATAAAGCTGGTTCCCAAAACGGGGAGATGAGTCATTTCCTTGGTATTCCACATTGCTATCATTTCTGATACCAGTTACCAATATAGCTCTTTCTCTCTGTCCCTAGCCACTGAAGGTTACATCAGACCTTACATGTTAAGAGGGCACTGTTCTTGGGTTTGTTAATTTGTTGTAATGATGAACAGAACTCAGGGAACATATACTTGGAACTACTAGTTTTGATATAGTAAAAGGATATAAATCAGGGTCATCATAAGGAAGAGATGCACAGGGAAGATTTCCAATGCTCAGTGATTGAGTTTCAGAGAGGGCACATCACCCTCTCTTTGCCCACCAAGAAGCTTTCTGAGTCGTAGTGTTGTGGGTTTTTATTGGCCAGTCTTGTATGGTAGCCTCAGTCATTCCTTCTGAGGCTATTGGTATCAGCCTCCTGGGTGAGTCTTTTCTGGTCTGACTAGTCCCCATTTGCCAACACAAATCCTTAGTGTGGTGTGAGTCCCAGACCAAGGTAACCCAGTTACTCAAGGGTTATTTCTCAGGAACCAAGGGCAAAAGGTCACCTTACTTTGGGTAAATCTTTACTCCACACTCGGTCTAAACAGTTCTTTCTGTCCAAGGGTAGTAATATCTACCGTATTTATCCTCACAGATTAGTTGTGAGAATAAATGAGATGATGGACAGAATTTTGCAAACTGGAAAGTACTGCACATCTCAGATTTTGTGAGTATTAGTGATAAATCTGAATTGCAGGAAATATTAAGTACGTCTGGTTAGTGAAAGGAGCGTTGGTGGTGCAGTAGTTAAGGCATTCGGCTGCTAACCAAAAGGTTGGTGATTCGAACTTACCAGCCTCCATGGAAGAAAGATGAGACAGTCTGCTTCTGTAAAGATTTACAGCCTTGGAAACCCAGTGGGGTTGTGACTGAATGACATTGAGTTTTTTTTTTTTTGGTTTTAGATTAGTGATGCTTTTATTGATAACAAAAGACAGAAAGCAAAAAATGACTTTATTATACTATGTAACATAATATAATAGCCATAGAGCTTTGTTTAAAAAGGTTTAGTTTTTGAAAGGGATGAACTGTTGGTGTTTTTTTTTACCCCCTTTTATAGTGGCAGAAACTAACCCTTCCCCATCCCTTTTTTTTTTAATGTACCAGTAGGTAATGGTTGTGGTAATTTGATATTTAGAAGTCTCTTTTCTGTAACTATTTCATACTTTTATTTTGTGTTAAACAGCTGTTAATTGAAAATGACTTGTAAACTGTTCCTCTCAGTGTAAAGAAATAATCTTTTCTGCTATAACGTGCTTTATTCATGTCATATATATAAATATACGCTCAATAGAGAATATAATTTTATTTCCTTGCTGTTTACTGTAAATTTAAAAATCATTTTTAAAAAGATGAGTGGTCTGCATCATTTTGTTAGTCATATGAGAAAAGCATTTGATCTTCGCTTCCTTTAAGCAAACCTGTATCCATTCCTGCATTATTCTGAACTCAAACTTATATCCGCAAATAAATTAGCAAGAGTGTGTATGTTTTATAGAACCTCTTAATTTTGCAAATCTGTATTCCACTAGCTTTTACCTTTTCACTTGATTGTGTCCATCTCTCTCTTGTATTGTTTTATTTTGAAAGTATTGAAGCATCCAGTAAAATTAAGACTTTGTTGCCCCCCCAAAGGTTGATTTGAGTATTTAAATGAGATTTTGAGTTATTAGAGACTATGGTTTTCTGAATAAATTATTTTAAATAGCCTATTTTCAGACAGTATTCAAGTGTTATTTTTCAAAAAGAAACCTTTCCTATTTTTCACATCTGATGTAACTACCCTTTTATGTTTCCACATTTCTCTAGTAATCTATTTTTATAGTGCTTTATCCTACTGAATCAAGTTGTTGCTTTACTTATCCAAAAGACTATAGGCTCCTTTCTGGCATGAACTGTATTTTAATGTGTTTGTTATTGTTGTTGTTGTTGTTTCACATCTCTTGTGCTTTACACAATACCTGGCAGAATGCATATTTTTTTGGAACTATAAACCAATTCTCGTAGCATAGTGCCTAAGGCACTTGACTGCTCACCAGAAGGCTGGCGGTTCAAACCCACCAGCCGCTCCTCGGAAGGAAGGTTGGGCAATCCTACTTCCGTAGTGATACTGCCTCAGAAACCCAAGGAGGGATCGCTATGAGTCGGGGTCGACTCGACGGCAAACAACAACAACAACAACAACAAAACCAATTTCATTTTGAACATTTGTTTTCCATTTTAAAGAAACTTCTAGTAAGTAACATGGAGTTATTAAGAAAAGGCAGAATTTTGTTAATATTGATTTAATTGATATGAAAAGATCTGTGGTTTACAATAATGTCAATACTTGAGATGAATAGAAAAAGTGATTATTAAAATTAAGTGATTTAGATTGATAACATCATAAGTAATTTTGTAACAGCTCTGTAGTGTCACTAAATTTTTTCATCATTGGGCTCATAACTACTGTGAAAGTACGTCAAGTCTAAAATTTTATTCTTATTAATATTTTCTTTCAATGTGTCATTATTAGATAACAGATTTTATAATATTTAGCACATTTAAAATAACCAATTTTCAGGTTAAGATATACTTTAAAAATCAGAGCTCTTCTGCATTCATAAAAGGTACAAAACTAACAGCTTATGTTTTCATCTGTAGTTATTGTAAGCTAATTAACCCATTGCTGTCAGGTCAATTCCTACTCAAAGCGACCCTATAGGAGGACAGGTTAAAACCTTCCTGTGGGGTTTCCAAGGCTGAATAAGGGGCCCTGGTCGTACAGTGGTTCAGTGCTTGGCCACTGACCAAAGATGGGTAATGGTTTGAACTCACTAGCCTTTTGTCAGGTCAAAGATCCTACAGTTTGCTTCTGTTAAGATTTACAGCCTTGGAAATTCCATGGGATAGTTCTACTCTGTCCTATAGGCTGTAGTGTTGCTGTGAGTCAGAATTAAACTCGACAGCATTGGGGTTTTAATCTTATAGAAGCAGATTGCCAGGTCTTTGACAGTGTGGTGGGTTCGGTTCCAACCACCAGCCTTTTGGTTCACAACCTAACCGCCGCACCACCATAGCTCCTTATAATAAGCTAGAGCCATATAAATATTTTAAATTTTTAAAAAGAATCATTGTTCAGTTCAGAAAAATTAATGAAACCAGGAAAGGGGTGAAGCTGAATTAGTTGTTACATGTGGTTATGTAAATGGACAAGATAAATAATTGCATGTGGTTTTCTTTCTTTCTTGTAACAGAACAACTTTTGTGACTCTACCAGAATGAAACCAAATGCTGTTACAAAACTTCTTGCAGAGTATAAGCTACTGCCTTCCAGTTTTTATTTACAGTTTTGTAATAATTCTTTGTCATTTTAAAAACATGAACTTCATTTTTCGGAGTAGTTTCAGCTTTACAGAGAAATTGCAAAAATGCTACAGAGTCCTCATGCCCTGTGCCCAGTTTCCCCATTGTTAACATTTTACACAAGTCTACAACATTTGTTACAATTAATGAACATTATTATTAGTTAAAGTACATGCTTTGTTCAGATTTTTCTTAGTAATCTCTAACATAACTTTATATCATTTTAACCCTGAATTATATGTTTTATAATTAGATATAGTACATTACTTTAACTGGAATATAAAGAAATCTAGATTAGTGCTTTTCAGTGTGAAGAATTATTGCAGAGTATTCACTGCCATTACGTGCTGCTTAAATGTAAGACATACCTCCTTTGTGTTTCTCAACCAAATACATTTTTGTATTTTGTCTGTCTTACTCCTTTCTTTTTCAGCCTACGAGGAAATATTTCAGTAAAAGCAGTTAAAAAAGAGGTAGAAAAGAAACTACGATGTCTGCTAGCTGATTTACCACTGCCCCCTGAGCTACCAGGAGGAGATGATTTATCAAAAAGTCCAGAGGAGAAGAAAGCAACAACACAGTTACATAGTAAAAGGAGGCCTAAGTATGTGCTTGCTTTCTACCTGCTCTTAAATTTACCAGAAATGATTCTGGATAATCATAAAATTAGAAAATACAAAATAACATAATAAATAATAAAGTATATTTATTCTCTCTCGTTAAATATATGAATAAATTCTTTTAGTGTTTTGGAAAAAAAAATTCAAAATTGCCTGCATACCTATTTATACTATCTAATAAAACCAAATTTATTTTCTCTCACAGTTTGTATTAATTTCTGGGGGTATTGTTTATGTTAATGATAATTTCTATACATAAGATATTTAAATAACTTTAAAATACTAATATTAGATGAGGTTGAAGTCAGGTTTCAATGAGCCCAAACTAAAATAGGAATGGGCAAGCTATTGTGTTATCTGTTGCTTTTAGCTCTGTTTCTCCCCATAATTTAGTGCATTCTTCATTTTGTAAGAAGTGGAGTGGAAGAAGGTTTGAAATCTGTATCCTAAATTAACCTTAATTAAGTAACTAGACATAATGCTTTTGCTTGAAAGCTATTTGTCAGTTAAGGGTAGGAACAACATTGGTTTCTCTTTTTACTTCTGCTTAACCAAGGCAAAGTCTTAGTTAGACTTTGAGTTAGATCCGATCTTAGAATTGTGGTTCAGATAGAGCCTAGTATAAATTATAAATATAAGGTCATTTTCTAGTATGGACTAGGCACGAAAACTTAAAATAACTTTACTTGGTTACTTTCACTTTATTTTTTTATTTGAATTGTTACGATCTTTCAGAATATTAAAATATGCCATCTTTTTGAAGAATATGAAATTTTTGTCATATTTATATTTCTTTACATTTATATAATTAGTCTATATATCTGTGTGTGTGTGTGTATTTATGTGTGGATTCGTAAGAGTATATTATATTAATACCTTTTGTATTCTCTGAGATTGAAAATCTACGTTTTGGTATTTCCATTTTTAAAATGATTTCATCCAGCCATAAGTGTTAATTTGCAGATAAGTTTTGTAATTATGTTTTGTTACTATTCATTATCAAACTTTTGTATTTTTTGTAAGCAGATATGAGTATGTGTAAAATGTACTATATACACAAATACACATACATATTGATACACTTACATATGTACATGATATAGTTAGTGAATGAATAATAAAACATTCTAGAGGTTGGTTAGAGAACTTTGACTTACTCTATTAGTGTTGGTTCATATAAGCTCTACTAACTCTCTTCCCAGTTTAAGCTCTAGTCTACAGAACAAGAGTCAGCCTGGAGAAATGATACCATGACTTTTCATGATAAAATACCAAATCACAGTGTTACTTGTCTTGGATAGATGATCATGAATATACAAGGGTGAGGGAAAAATAAAGGATACAAAATTGGGAGGAGGATGGGTATTGAGTTATTAAAGAGTTTATTTAATTTGCTTGATGGTATATGAAAACTTCAGAACTATATTTGATAGAATATGTGGGCCTCGCTATGGTGAAATCAAAGAAAAAGACATTGACTGGGGAAAACGCTGCGTCGATAAATTTGATATCATCGGAATTATTGGAGAAGGTACCTATGGACAAGTTTACAAGGCCAGGGATAAAGACACTGGTAAGATTGCCAAGTACTATGGATCTTTGGGCACATGGAATGTACTTCATTTGTGTCTCTTCTAAAGTGTAACTTTAAAACTTTTGAAAAAACAAGTTAAATTAGAATTCTGTTATACTTTTATCTTTTTCTTTTTTTATTTTTGTATCTACTTTACATGAAAGTACATTTCATTTAAGTGTGTGTGTGTGTGTGTGTGTGTGTGTATATATAAACATTTTAAAGTGATTTTTAAAATCTGTGATCTACCTGTATGGTGGGATTTAGACTTTTTTTCTTTTATTATGAATAATTCTTATATTGCTGGTAATCATGGGAAGAACATATTTTGACTGGATGGATTACTCTTAGTAGTAAATTAACACTTCTGTAACACTTTCAGTATGTCTAAAAATTTTTTTTCTATAAAAATCACTCTCCTTGGAGGCCAGGTTAACAGCTTAATCTTTCAGAACATAACCAGGAACCTGGAAAAAGTTTAGAAGGCTTTGTGTTAGAGGAAAAACTAACTGGTTCTAGGCTATGTTCAGAGGCCATGCACTTTAGTAGATATTGCATAGGGCGAGTCTTTAATCTTTACTCATAATTCTTTGTTGAAATAAGCCAATAGATGAAAATGGCATAGGTATTTGAAGCCATTAAGTATAGGGTCTATGCTTAAAAACTCATTAAGAAAATTACAGCAATGGAGTATTGATACTTAAAATGATGATTTTTGTATTATCAAAAAGATTAAGTTACGACTTTTAATACTGTTTAATAAAACAAAGAATCATATTGTATTATAGAAAGACGTCCATAAAAATGGATAAAATATATTTTAATGATTGGAAGGATGAATGTCCATCTTTTAGAAAATTTGCAAGTGCAGCATTCTTTTCTTCAAAGAAGTAGAATGAACAAAGCTTTTTAAAGTGAAATTTTTTTATAACAGTTTTCTTTTTACATGCAGTTTACTTAGATTTTGTTTGCTATAAAATTCATTCATGGCTAAATTATGAGGCAGTTTAGCATAAGGAGAAGAACACATTCTTTTGAGACAGCTAAACCAGTTTTTGAATCCCAGTTTGACTACAAGGTAACTGGACATTTTTTGGCAGATTGATATTTCAGAGTTTATTTCTTTCTTCCTTTTTTTTTTTTTTAAATTTTATTGTGATTTGGGTGAAAGTTTACAGAGCAAATTCATTTTCCATAGAGCAGTTCACATGTACTTTGTCTCATGACATTGACTGCAGTTTCCCACAGTGCAACAGCTTTCTTCCCACTTCCTCCCCACAGTTACCTCTTCCCTGTGTTCTTCCCTCCCACGCACTCCTGCACCCCTCCCCAGCTGTCTGCCTGTGGGTACCTAGCCCTTCTGTTCTCCCATGATAGATCTCTCCCAAGGAGCGCATCTGCCTAATGTAAATGTTCAGCTCATATTCTTGTCTTTTGTTTGTCTGGAGGCCATTGAAGTGGGTTCAGTTCCAGACCTGAAGGGCAACTAGGGGCCATAGTCTCAGGGGTTTCACCAGGCTCTATCAGACCAGCAAACCTGCCCCCCCCCCCTTTTTTTTATGATTTTGAGTTTTGTTCCACATTGTTCTCCCACTCTATGCAGGATCTTCTACATAGATCCCCCTCCAAGGGGTTGACACTGGTAGCCTGGCACCATCTAGTTCTGGTCTCATAATCATAAAGGGTGAGGATCACATGGTGTACCCATCCCCTGGACTAATTGTTTCCATGCTGCTTTGGTTTTCTTCATTCTTCTTTGCTCTGGATGAGGAGAGACCCATTGTTGCATGTGGATGGCTGCTTGCAAGCTTTTAAATCCCAGTTACTGCAGAGTTTGTTTCTTTCTTGCTAAGTGTATGGTATTTTCTCATCTATTCAGAAAAATTTCATACACGTATAAGCATACAAGTATATTAAAACTTCCCCTTTTGAAAAAATAAGTGACAGTATAATATATTTACTCATTAGTAAATTTTTTTACTAGCTATATCTTGAAGAGCATAAAATAACAATACATATGGACTGTCTTTTTCTTTGTAAAAATTATATAGTATTCTGTGATTTGAATAAATAATCCATAATTTATTTAACCAAACACTTGATTTTTTGAGCTTCAGATATCATTTGGTATGTTGGAAATTAAAATACATTTTATGAGTTAACATTTAAAGAGGTAGGAACATAAATTATGAATTAAAATAAATTTAAAATTAAGTAAAGAGTCATCAAGTTTGATGGTAACTTGATTTTATTTAATTTCCTAATAGGAGAAATGGTAGCCTTAAAAAAAGTACGTCTAGATAATGAAAAGGAAGGCTTTCCTATTACAGCAATTCGAGAAATTAAAATTCTTCGGCAGCTTACCCACCAGAGTATTATCAATATGAAGGAAATTGTGACAGATAAAGAAGATGCTTTGGATTTTAAGAAGGACAAAGGTATGTGCATATATTGAAATAACCAATTCTCTATATTAACTTGTTCTTGTTGATTTTGTTGTAGGTATTGACCATGTATGTAATTATCAGTCATAAAACTCTTAACTCTAATGTTAAAGTCTCCATTTTCAAATTTAATACAGTTGAAGAACCCTTGTATTTAAAGTAAAGTATTCACTACTATTTATTTTGAGTATTAATGTATAATTTTACTCTTTATTTTTTAGTGATTGAAAAATGGCTTGATAGAGTATTTCTACTTTTTTTGGGTAGAGAATATGGTTTTTGTTTGTTTTCTTGTGATTTGGGTGAACATTTACAGAGCAAGTTCATTTTCCATACAACATTTCATACACATTTTCATGGCATTGGTTGCAGTGCTCATAATGTAATAGCTTTCTTCCCACTTCTTCTCTGTGGCTGCCTTTTCCCTGTGCCGTCCTATTCTGTCCTATCCTCTGAGGTATCTCCCTGTGTAAATACTGCCCTTCTGATTGCCCACGGTTGATTCCTCTAAGGAGTATACATACCTGGTGTAGATGTTCACGTTATATGCCTATCTTATGTTTGATTAGAAGTCACGGAGTGAGTTTAATTCCAGGCCTGAAAGGTCACTAGGGGCCCTAGTTGTGGGGGTTTTACCAGTCTCTGTTAGACCATTAAACGTTTATGATTTTGAGTTTTGTTCCACATTTTTCTGTTATTCTGTCCAGGATCTCCAATTTTGATCCATTTCCAAGTGGTTGACAGTAGTAGTCAAATAGCATCTAGTTCATCTGGTCTCGGGGTCATATTGGTTGATGCTTGCATGATCTGCTAGTCCCTTGGACTAGTTGTTTCCATGCATCTTTAGTTTTCTTCATTTTTCTTTGCTGTAGATGAGGAGAGACCAATTGTGCTGTCTATCTTAGATGGCTGCTTGCAAGCTTTTAAGACCCTAATCAGTACTTACAAAGTAGAATGTAGAACTTGTTTTTGTGTAATGTGTTATGCCAGTTGACCATGGTCCTGAGCCTATGGGTCCAGTAACTCACTCCCTCAGGGTATTTGGCTATAGCTAAGAAGTTACCATAACTTTGTCCTGTTAGCTCTATTATATATATAGGCAATTTTACAGGACATACAAATATGTATGTAGAAATATTGTTTGCCAAACATATATATAGTCATATATATTGCTTAGACATAACTGTTCATTTAGCCTCTGTACCTATGTATCCACCCATAGATTAATATTTGTCATTACCGATAATACAGTATTATATAAAACTGTTTATCTTTGTGTTCTATACTTCTTGTACACCTCTGTGTCTTCTTTTTCCTTAGTACTTAGTACTAAGTACTTGGTTCTTTCTTGTTACTGTGTTGGTCACTTGCTTTTAGTATATTTTCCTTTCACCCAAATTAGTACTTGTCCCTTACCTATCTAGCAATTCCCCACCCCACCCCCCACCCCAGTAAAAAACAAAGAAAGTTTCTTTCCATACGTAAACCTTTCCTTGACTTTTTACAATAGTGGACTAATACAATATTTGTCCTTTTGTGATTGACTGCTTGCACTCAGCATAATGTTCTCCAAGTTCATACACATACGTAGATTCTACATTATTCTATGTTGTTGTTGTTATGTGCCATCGAGTCGGACCCAACTCATAGCTACCCCTCCTTGGGTTTTCCGAGGCAGTATCACTACGGAAGTAGATTGCCCCACCTTCCTTCCGAGGAGTGGCTAGTGGGTTTGAACCGCCAGCCTTCTGGGTAGCAGTCAAGTGTCTTAGCCACTATGCTACCAGAGCTCCTTTAGTGTGTAGTATTCCATTGTGGGTATGTTACCATAGTTTGGTTATCCATTCCTCTGTTGGTGGGCACTTAGATTGTTTCCATCTCTTTGCTATTGTGAATAGTTCTGCTATGAACATGGGTGTGCATATATCTATTTGTGTCCTGGCTCTCACTTCTATAGGATGTGTACCTAGTAATAGCATTTTGGTGAAGTGTCTTTTCATGTCTTCTGCTCATTTTTTAACTGGAATTTTTTTTTTTTTTTTTACTGTGTATTTTTATGTTATAATGCCTAGTGTACAAGGAAACTTTATGGTAGACATACATATTATCTCTGAAAATATTCTTTGAAAATGTGTAGGCAAAAGTCTTATTTTGAACTTGCCTCAAACAACCTATATTAGTGCTGTATATAATTAGCTTTTAATAGAAAGCTAAAGAGATCAGCCTGATTATTGAAGTAGTCATCATATGGCGTGTTGTTGTTGTTATGTGCCCTTGAGTCAGACCCGACTCATAGTGACCCCTCCTTGGGTTTCTGAGGCAGTATCACTATGGAAGGAAGTAGATTGCCTCATCTTCCGTCCGAGGAGTGGTTGGTGGGTTTGAACTGCCAGCCTTCTGGTTAGAAGTCAAGTGCGTAGGATGGGCAAATAAATGACTGAAAGAAAAGCTTTACTGCGAGTAAGTTTTAGATCTTTAGAGTAAGATTTTGGAGGTAGCGTTGACTTTATAATCTGGTTTTCAAACAGCAGAATTTGCTTTTCAAGCTAAATCTATTAAAGAACAGATTAAAGTATGGGTGTCCTTACTAAAGATACTATTTAGCCTTCTCTCCTCACCCTCTCTACTACTCACCTCATTTGCATTGTTTTCTCTTTACATCTCTTTCTCTCTTAATACTACATTTTTGGGGAATATAATTTGGTATATATAATTATTTTAAATAAAAGAGGTTCTGTTTGAAAGTGTTCTGTCTATAATTTAGAAATAATTAGAATAATCTTTTTAATTAATGTTCTTTCTATCAGTTTTTTTGCTGTAGAGCCCATATTCCTTAGCTTGGCATTTAAGAGTCTTAGTTTGTCTTTTAACCTTATCTTCCTATTAGTTGTTGTTATATATTACAAAGAATATGAGTTTGACTTGGGTTAGAATGTCTGGATTTGAGATTTAGTTTATTATCTTGTGACCTTGCTGAGCAAGACCTTTCCCAAAACCAGACTCACTGCCATCAAGTCAATTCTGACTTAACGTGACCTCTACTGGGTTTCCAAGGCTGTAAATCCTACAGATTCAGACTGCCTAATGTCTTCTGCAGAGCAACTGGTATGTTTGAACTACTGACCTTTCGGTTAGCAGCTCAATGCCTTAACTACGGCACCACCAGAGCTCTTTAGCAAGACCTTTAGCCCTTCTGAATCATACTTCCCTATTCATAGAAGAACAACATTATCTATCTTACTTTGTTGTAAGAATTAAATTAAGACCTCATAGATGAAGAAACCAAAACCAAACTCACTGCCGTCGAGTTGGATCTGACTCATAGCGACCCCTTGTTGGGTTTCCGAGGCAGTATCACTACAAAAGTAGATTGCCTAATCTTCCTTTTGAGGAGTGACTGGTGGGTTTGAACCTCTAGCCTTCTGGTTAGCAGTTACATGCCTTAGGCACTATGCCACCAGAGCTCCTTCATAGATGAAGATGGTTGGTGGTATACAAATATAACTTGTTTTGCATTAGCTTAGTACTCCAGCCAAATTCCAGTAATGTACTGGTATGTAGTAATAAACTGGTATACAGGTATAGCAAGGATTGTGAGATTGGCACAGGACCAGGCAGTGTTTAGTTCTGTTGTACATACATTATGAGTTGCTGTGAGTCAGAGCTAATTTGATGGCACCTAAGAAGAACAACAGCAACCAGCCAAATTGGCATATTTACTTTTCCTCAACCATAACTTGGACCTCCTGCTTCTTTGAAATGTGTGATTTGCTCAGTGTTTACTTCTTTGACCCTGTCTGTTCCATTTTTCTGCTTGTTCATTAAGCTTCAGCAACATTGGCATTTTGGGTCCTTAAACCTCTTACATATGTAGCAACCTCCCCCCACCCACCCCCCCACATAACACACACTTACACTGTCTTTTTTATAATTTGAAAGACTGGCTTTTCATCCTCTAGCTGCTTCATTGACCAGACATTCTACTTTTTAGCAGACACAGATAGACAATTGTAAAACACTATTCTTTTTCCTTACAACTTTTCTAGTAAATAAGAGTAATTTCATTGGTTTGTTTACTTATTTGATTCTCCACATGAGGATGGGAACCAAACCTGTATTATTCTTTGTTATACTCTCCACATCTAGCTCAATGACTGGACAGTGGAGGTACTGAGTGAATAATTGCTGAGTGAATAAATGAGCTTCATTTACTACAATTTTGTTCATACTTTAACACTTTTTTTTTTTTTTTTTAAATAAAAAAGACAACCACCTCTGAACATAAAAAGAATGCATAGTTTTTCTTGTATTATTTATGCTTTTATAGCTTTGGTTTTTTTGGTTGTAAATTATAAATTCTCTGAAGCCTTTGTTTTTTTTTGTTTTGATTACTCAGCAGTGCCTAAGACTGTATTTTACAAATCATTGATTTTCATATATTTACCTTCATTTTCTTTCTCCCAACCATAGTCTTGTTTGTAATTTTATGAGTCATGGTCAATAAGGAAGTGTTTTACTATGGTAGAAATGACGTTTATGTACTAAATATTAGTAAATTGTACTGTGGAGTATGCAGAAGTATAAAATTAAAGCATAATCCTTTTTTGTGAATCTTACAATTTTGATGGGAGTCATAATGAAGCAGCATGATTTGATGAAAAGGAAACTAGATTTGGAGTCCTCTGTCCTAATCTTGACCGCACTAGTTTTGTGATATATAATCCTAAAAATATAGTGATTGCCATATAGAGGACAAAGACATTATGGATACATTGATTTCATATTGTGGATTAATCTTCTGTAAATATATTAGAATCACAAATGTGAAAAATAAAACTAAGTACTTACAACAATTAAAATACGAAATTATGGTTATTAGAAAACATCAAGTGAAAGATAAACAAACACCATAAAAGTAATTTTAAAAAGTTAGCCCTACTTAAAAGAAAAATTAATCATGAAAAATGGAAATCTTAAAAAAATAATTTTCTTTAAATAGTGTTAAGTGGTATTCCTAAGTCATAGGTATATTTTTGTGAAATTTACCAGATGCTTAAAAATCTTTTGTTTTTGAACTAATCAGGAAAATGTTAGGGAGATAAGCTAATTCTAAATAATTCTTTTCTCTTTTATCTTCAGGCAGTCCTGCCTCCTTTGAATAGTTTTGAGGAAATCTTCAAACTTTTTATCGTTTTACAGTCTTTTTATTGATATCAAGATGGAATTTTTGTTTCAAAGAAAGTATTTTCTGTTTCTGTCTTCAATTCTTCATGTCTAGAAGGTGATTTTATTAAAACAAAAATTTACTGTGACAGTGGGGTCTCCAGTAGCAAATTGAGCCAGGGTTAAAAATCATTTGTAAATTTAAACTGTTTTTCATAGTAGACTGCCTGTATGGTGTTATTCTGTCATGTGATGAAACAAAACATTTTATTTTCTTGCAAATTTTGTTTATTTTCTTGTTGAGAATATACACAGCAAAATATACACCAATTCAGCAGTTTACACATGTATAATTCAGTTACATTGATTATATATTTTGAGTTGTACAACCATTCTCACCCTCCTTTTTTCAGGTACTCTTCCTCATTAACATAAACTCCTTTCCCTGTAAGTTTCCTGTCTAACCTTTTGAGTTGCTACTGTCAATTTGATCCTATATAGATAGTTTTTAAAAGAGCATATACACAATTTTTTTTGTTTGTTTTTTACTAGCTAAACTACACTATTTGGTTTGGTTCTATGGGACTTTAGGGGATATTTTTGGTTGAGGCTTAAAGATTTTTTCAGGGCAATAGGATCAGATTCATCTACCATACATGGCTCTGGAAACTCTAGAGGACATAAGAATTTGAAATTCTGTTCTGCATTTTCCTTTTTTAATCAGTATTCTTCTATGGTGTCTTTAATTAAAATGTTCAGGAATGGTAGCTGAGCACCATCTAGTTTCTGGTCTCATGGCAGAGGAGGCAGCTACACATTGCATGTTTGTTGTTGTTAGGTGCCATTGGGTCAGTTCCGACTCACACTGAGTCTGTGTACAACAGAACGAAACATTGCTCAGCCCTTTGCCAGCCATATAATCCTTGCTGTACCTGAACCCATCCTTTTAGAGTCCCTGTGTCAGTCCATCTTGTTGAGGGCCTTCCCACACATTGAATGTCCTCCTATTCCTGATGCTTTTTCCTCCTTTGTTGTTAAAGGTATGTAGATACTAATTGTTTTGTCTTGGATGGCTGTTTGCAAGTTTTTAAGACCCTGGGCATTATGTAGTAAACTAGGAGATAGAATAAAGGCACTAAACACACACAGGCCAGTTAACTGGGATGTCTCATGAAACTATGATCCTAAATAAGGGGGAGACAGAATCACCATCAGTAGCCAAGGGTGATTCCTGTGAGGACAGACATGCCACCACCCTCTAACCTTTTTATTAATGCTGACACCAGTCATCCTTCCCATGACACTTTACTTTTCTGCTGGGTTTGGTACTTTATTGCAGTGGCCATACAGATGATATTCACAATTAAGGAGTTTATTAGGAAAGCAACAGGTTACAGTTCAGGTTCAGAAATGCTCATGGTACAATTATTTGATCAGGACAGCCTCTCCTTAGCCATACCGAAAGTCTCTCCTCTGTTTGGCCCTCAGCTTCTCTGCCTGGTCTCTGTCCAGCTTGAGCAAGTGTTAACAAAGCTCTTTAGTTCTGTTGATAGGTGCACCTAGGTGCCAGCAAGGCTCCTGCCCAAAGGCACTTAGCTTTTCTGTTCTGTGGGCTGGAAGCCCACTGCTCTGTCTTGTGCCAGTCTCTTGGTTCTGCTGCCTCTGTCTCTCTGCCGTCATTTTAGTACAGGGATCTCAGGTCCAAGGACAGACACATTCTACTCTCGGCTCTACTCTGTCTTGATGGTAGTGAAATTCCCCCCTTCTGCCCGTGGCAGGGCTCATTTTTAAGCCTAAAGAGATGATAAAACTGACCAATCCCCACATTGGGGTTCTATATACATTATTTGCATAGTCTCACCCCCACAAAGGTACCATAAACCCTATTTACATTACCAATAAGCTATTGCTAAAAAAGGCAAGGAGGCTACATCTTCTGACCTCCTCTAACCCAACAAGAGGAAGACAGAATTACCATCAGTAACCCAAGGCCTATTCCTGCAAGGCCAGACATGCTGCCTCCCTCCAGCCCTTTCACCAACTGGTCCTCCCAAAGCACCCACCACCTCTGTCCTGGGTTCGATAATTCGCTGCAGTGGCCACACACAACTCACAGATTATGGAGTTTATTAGGGAAGCACCAAGCTACAATTCAAGTGCAGGAAAAATGCTCATTTTCTTTCCCAGCCTGCCGCCTCTCAACCAACAATCTCTCATAGCTCTCTCCCAGCAGTGTGTGTCCCTTGGTGTCTCACTCAGCAATGTGTGTCTCTTAAGTCTCTTTCCCAGCAGTGTGTGTCTCTTTCAGCAGCACGTCGTTCTCAGCTAGCAGTCAGACTTCTTCTGCCTCTACGAGGCCTCCTTTTGAGCCCGGCAGAGTGGCCAAACCAACCAATCATAACATCAAAATTCTAAGCACCTGAGAGAGAGCCGGAACCTCCCAGAACTTTGTTTTGTGCCATTCCCAACAGAAATACCCCAGGTGGACAGCTTTAGCAATCAGGAGCTCCTCAGTTGCTCATGGCAAATTCTACCTTGGAGTTTACAAAGACTTATGGGTAGAAAAGCCACACTAAGTAATTTACTATACTGCAGCTATCCAGACTCCTTGGTGGGCCACAAGTACCTTACATTTGCATAGTTCCATGCAATCATCTTAGGAGTTGTGGTGGCATAGAGCCTAAGACATTTGACTGCAAACCAGAAGGGTGGTGGTTCAGACTCACCAGCCACTTGTGGAAGAAAGATGGGGCAGTCTACTTCCTTAAAGATGTAGTGCCTCGGAAACCCAAAGGGGGTCATTGTGAATTGGAATCAACTCAGTGCTAATGCGTTTTTTCGGTTTATCCAGTCATCTGTGTTGGGAGTCACAAAGACCATGGCTGGAAGAGCCATATTAAGTAATTTTATGCACCACAGAGGCCATTTATATTTCTTTATCCATGAATAAACTTGTTTAAATATGTCTTTGCCCATTTTTCTATTTAGGTATTCTTTTTTTAAATAATTTTTTTATGTAGTAAGAATGCTCATTGTTTGAGTGAATTACGTAAAGACTGTCCAGCCATCTGTTTTTCTTGCTGTCCATGTGTTTCTTATGTGATTGTTCAATAAATGTTTGTTGAGTTGAACTGAGAAGAAAAATATTTATAAAACAGATTGGAGTCTGGCACGGAATAACAAAATAAACCTTTTTTGATTGTGAATTTTCATACTCAGTAGAGGATATAAAAAGATGCTTTAGTTATATTAAAGAATTCATGTCAAACAAAGCATTTAAAGGGAAAAAAAGTAATCTTAAGTATGACTTTCATTTATGGGTAACAAAGAAATATAGTTAGCACCATGTATTGACATTTGAAATTTAATGAATGTAAATATAGGTGTTCACCAGTTGATCCATGGCAAAAGGACTGTCTATAGAGTTAAGGGAAAGGAAATTAATGAGAAAGTAGGGGAAGAGTTCACTAGGAATGGGAGGGGGGGTGCCTTTCCCTAGGTAATGCTATCTGATACCCAAACAAGAAATAAGTTCTTTTTGTGTATGCACAAGATAGTAATAATGGGTAGTACAGGTTTTCCCCACTGTCTGAAAATAGAACACTCTTGCAAAGTCTTTCAGTAAGCTGAAATGGAGTAAAGTGAAGAAACAGTTTCCATGGGAAATAATTTTGAGCATTCCCAGACCCCAAAAATGAACCTACCAAATAACACATAAGCTATGGTCACTTAATACTGAGATGCTGAGTATAAGTTCCTAGGGAAAGGAGCTTGGTGATGCAGTTCTCGCTGATTTGGGTGTGTGCTGCCTCTTTAACACTCACTAGGCACTTGACTGCTAACCAGAAGGCTGGCGGTTCAAACCCACCAGTTCTCCTCGGAAGGAAGGTTGGGCAATCTACTTCCGTAGTGATACTGCCTTGGCAACCCAAGGAGGGGTCGCTATGAGTTGGGTCCGACTCGACGGCACACAACAACAACAGTAACAACCAAACAAATGCCAGATGTTAGCTTTGCTTTTTGCCTTTTTTTTTCCTTTTTTCACGGAAGTAAAGATCCTCTTTAGATTTCTTTCTATTACTCAAAAACAGGTACTAACGTAGGTCTTTCATAAAATCAAAGTGACATAATGTAAAGTTTTGAAAAGTGAGAGATACCTGTATATGTAATGTTTAATAGGATAAGTTTGAATCCTTGCATTCATTGTGTGCTTTGTTTTCCTCATCTGCGAATGGGGGAGGGTGGAAAATAACAAACTCACTGGTTTATTTATTATAGTTTGGTTGAGATTGGTTGTGAAGGCAGAAATAGTTGTTGTTGTTGTTAGGTGCTGTTAGGTTCCAACTCGGAGTGACCTTTTATTCAATAGAAAGAAACATCACCCGGTTCATTGCCATCCTCACAGTCATCACTATGCTTGAGCCCATCATTGCAGCCACTGTGGTTATTAACAGAGTAATTGGTTGTAATTAGAGAAGATTGAGAGTTGGAAGGAGTGAGTACTTTAGTTTTAGTCTTTTAGTGAAATGTCATTATGTGATCAGACATCAGGAATGGTGTTGATGCAGAAGTTTAAAAAGAAAAAGAAAAACCTTTTCTGAAAGATTAGTAGCAGTCTGTGATCAGTAGCAGTGAAAATTGTTAAGAAGAGCAAAAAGTACAGTCACATCTGACCAGCTGTTGTTGATTGATTAACCACCAGAAGGAAAAACAATTGAGCTCACTGACTGGTTGGGGTCTAAGCTTAATAGGTAGGAAGGAAGTATCAGGGAAAACAAGACAAAAGAGTGAAACTCAGTAGGAGACAGTAAGAGAGGAATAGCAGAAGCAGTGGTGTGGGTTGTGAATGGAAAGAAGAGGGAAGTAAGTAAGAATATTTCTCTGACTATGACCAACAATGAGGAGACACCAGAGTTAGAATTCTACAGTGGAGGAATGAGGGTGGTGAGGGATGGAAGTGGCAGAATGTCATATAAAGCATTGTCAATATTTAGGGCATATATACCAAAAGATAGTTGTTATATTGCTATGTGATTTGAGATCTTTCCAAGGAAGCTAATAAAATAATTCACGTCTCTTTTCTTCATGGTAAAAAGAGGGATGGAACAACCAGGCTGGGAGGTGGTTTTACTTTTGCCACTTAGTAGCTTAGTGATCATGAGCAAATTATTTAATGTCTCTTGAGCCTCATGTGTTACAAGGAGATAATGCTTTTTGGCTCATTTGTAAGGCTTAAGATGAGATAATGTGTGAAATACTTACACCTCTGTAGTGGTTTACCATTCTTTCTTTCTGCTTCCCGTTAGAGACAGCCTATACAGTAGAATATCACTCTTTTAATTTTACTGTGTTTTTGCTGAAGCTTTACACAGCAGTTTAGGTTCCCATTCAACAATTTCTGTACAAATGTTTGCTGAAATTGGTTACATCCTTCACAAAGCATTATTAATAACATTTCTGTTTTAGTTGTTCCATTTCCATTAATCTACTTTCCCTGCCCCTTAGTTTCTCAGCTTTGTTTTAAAGTAATTGTTGACCTTTTGGCCCCATATAGGCAATTTAGTAGGATACCACTCTTAATATGACATATTTATTACAAAAGAGACTTTATATAATAGTTAACGGTCATGAAAATAGGAGCGCTGGTGGCATAGTGCCTAAGGCATTTGACTGCTAACCAGAGGCTGATGGTTCAGATCCACCAGTGGGAGGAAGATTGGGCAGTCTACTTCCATAGTGATACTGCTTCGGAAACCCAAGGAGAGGTTACTAGGAGTAGGGTTCAATTCCATGGCAGGCAGTTTTTGAGTTATCATGAAAATACCACATACAACCTTGGGTTTTTTATTATTTCAGTTTGTATTTAAAATTTTGGTTGAGAATCTCATGCTAGAATTTGGAGTTTATTATGCCTGGTGTCATATATGAAGTTTATCATCTGATGTTGAAGAGAAATATAAACTGTGCCTAAACTGTTCTTGTAGACTGTGAATAAAAGTAAAAGTCAATAAATGTATGAAAAAATATTCAGCAGCACTGTAATTTAATTAAAATACCTTTTTTGCCTGTCAGAAATTGGTAAAATTAAAAAAAAACCTTTCATCTTGATTTTTTAGAATTATGAAAGTAACACTTGGTAACTGGAAATGCATAAATAAAAAGCAAATGAGTAGAAGGGGGAAGACTACAACAGATGCTTTGATAGTTGGAATTAGTGTGGCCAACAGTGAAGAGACAGTAGACTGACTCTTCCCTTCTTTGGTTTCTTTCCAGATGTTTTTCTGTATTACAAAAAAAGCATACATGTTATTTATTCATTAAGTTTTATAAAATGAAGGATATAATAGGTAATATTCTGACAAATAGACATCTTATGTCATCATGCAGCCATTTTAAAAATACCGGATAGTGCTCTTTAGGTTGTAAGTTGTATTTTATTTTTATTAGGCATTCTCCTGTAGATGGATATTTAGGCTACTGGTTCTTAGCTTCTACTGATAAGGCATCAATCAGGCTGCTGACCAGAAGGCTGGTGGTTCAAACCCACCAGCCACTCCTCAAAAGGAAGATTGAGCAATCTACTTTGGTAGGTATACTGCCTCAGAAACCCAGGGAGGGGTCATTGTGAGTCTAATTGACTTGACGGCAGTGAATTTGAGGGTTTTTTTTAAATAATACCTTACCAAACACCATTAAATGTAAATCTGTATGTGTTTGTTGAGGTCTTTGAGCAAGGCAAGTACTTAAAAGAGGAATTGCTATGTTAAATGATGCGACTACTTTTAATGTTAATAGGATGGCCACATTGACTTATAACAAAGCTTATTCCAATTTACATTCTTACCAGAATTTTGTGATTGCCTAGTTTACTGAAACATTGTGCATTATTGATTCTACAGCTTTGCCCATCTGATAAGATTTAAACAGATTTTGCCCAACTATTTAAACATTATTTTTTTCTTTTCATGTTTTTGCTATTTCTTTTGTGAATTGCCTATTCCTATCTTTTACGTATTTGACTCTTTGGCATTTTCTTACTGAGGAGAGAGATTTATAAAATTATGCATATTAATGCTTCATGTGTTACACAAGACATGAATAGTTTCCCATTTTTATTGCTTGCCTTTTGTGTTTCTGTGTTCTTTGTTATTAAAAATGTATATGTAGTCTGTCTGCCAGTTTCTTGTTTATGTTTTTGTAGCTTTCTCTCATGTTTACAAAAGCGCAACTCTTTGGAAAATTATAAGCTATTTTCCTGTATTTTTGTCTGTTTCTGTTGTCATTTAAAAAAAAATCAGATGTTGAAATCATTTTTGTCTTACATGATTCTGACGTTTTTACCCTATATAAAGTTCCTACATGTTCCTGGGCTTTCCTCTGTCATTGATCTTTTTGTGTACTGCAGCTTCTTGTTGTTTTGTGTCGTCAAGTCGGATCTGACCCATAGCGACCCCTCCTTGGGTTTCAGAGGCAGTATCACTACGGAAGTAGATTACCCAACCTTCCTATAGTGCATTTTAATTGCACTGCAGTATTGTCCCCCCAGTATTGCCTATTTTCGTGTATTTACTCTTGTAGATGGATATCACGTCTGAAAACTTATCCATGGAGGGTTTATTTGGTTTTGTTTGTTTCTTTGTTTTTATTGTGGTATATACAGTAAAAACTTATGAAAGCCAGAGCTTGACAAGACTGCCTTGTTTTTCTGGGTCTCCCAAATTTTCTGCCTTTGAAAAGGTACAGTCACCAGTTTTTATTGCTCTCTATTTAGTGGAAAATATTTGCATTTTCCTTCTCTAACAGGTTTCTGCCTTACACAGGTTACTGCTTTCTCAGGTTTTACTGTTATATGTAACAAAATATTTGCCATTTATCCATGGAATTTTGATTGGAATTCCATTCAGGTTAATTTGTGGGGAGAGGCAAGGATTTAGATGTTGGAGAGTAAAAATTGTTGTATCTTGTAGAGAGTATTTAAAGGCATGGAATCGCACCCAATGTGTAATAAATGGTATATAAATATTTAATGTTACTTTTGTAGTTATTATCCCTTAAAATGTAAACTCTCCTTTAACTTGGCAATTTTATTTTAAAAACTATACAGTGAAACCTGAGAGAGCTGGAACTCAATGGGACTGCCTTCTTTTTCCAGGTTTTCCAAATTTTCCGCCTTTGACAAGATTGAGTTTTACCACAGAGAGCTCTAGTGGCATGATGGTTATAGCATTTGGTTGCTAACCAAAGGTTGGCAGTTTGAACCCACTCGCTGCTCCATGGGAGAAAGATGGAGCAGTCTGCTTTGTAAAAAGATTTACAGCCTTGGAAACCCTATGGGGCAGTTCTACTCTGTCCTGTAGGGTTGCTGTGAGTCAGAATTGACCTAATGGCAGTAGGTTTTGGTTTTAGCCTTACCACTTTTATATTACTTGTTTCAGTAGAAAATATTGGAGTTTTCCTTCTCTGACAGGTTTCCTCCTTACACAGGTTCCAGCTTTTGCAATTTTTTTGGTATAAGGAAGCAATCATGAGTTTACATAGATTAGCTATGAGAATGTTCTTCATAATATTGTTTGCAATAGCAAAAAGTTAGAAACAACCTAAGTATCTATCAAAAGAGGATTATTGAACAGAACTATGATGTATTACTACTGTAAAATACTTTATAGCCATCAAAAATATTACTGTACAATTTGAATGATAAGGAAAATTTGTTTGCTCTGTATTAAGTAGGAAGAATTTACAAAGGAGTATGTTAAGTTCAGTCCAAGTTTTATGTTAAAAAAATGAAATCCAGGAACACAAGGAATCTTTTGGGATTGATGGCTGTGTTCATTAATTTAATTGTAGTCATGGTTTCAGAGATGTATTCCTACATCAGAACTACTCTAAATATTTGCAGCCTTGAAAACCCTATGGGGCAGTTCTCCTCTGTGATGTGGGGTCACTGTGAGTCGAAAGTAAGCTTGATGGCACCCAATAACAACAGATACATACAGTTTATTGTAGTCAATTACAGATCATTGCTATAAATTGTTTTTAGTGCATTTTATTGAAATATAATTTATGTACAGTGAAATACACAAAACTAAAGTGACATGGGTCAATGCAGTTTTTCTTTTGTAGTGTTCCCTCCCCTCCCCTTCCACCCCTGGCAACCAACAAAGAAAGTTTCCCTCCATATATAAACCTTTCCTTGACCCTCCACAACAATGAACTAATACTATATTTGTTCTTCTGTGATTGACTTATTTTACTGAGCATAATGTCTCCAAGTTCATCCATATTATGCGGTGTTTTGCAGACTCTACATTATTCTTTAGTGCTGCATAGCATTCCAGTATGTGTATATACCAGTTTGGTCATCCACTCTTCTGCTGATGGGCATGTAGGTTGTTTCTTTCTTTTTGCTATTGTAAATAGTTCTGTGATGAACATGAGCATGCATGTATCTGTTCCTATCCTGGCTCTCACCTTTCTAGGATATATACCTTGCAATGGAATTGCTGGATCAAAGGGTATCTCCAATTCCAACTTTCTAAGGAATCGCCATATTGCTTTCCATACTGGTTGTGTCACTTCACAGTCACACAAGCAGTGTATGAGAGTCCCAATCTCTCCACAGCCCCACCAGCATTTGTTATTTTCTGTCTCATTGAACCTTGCCATCATTGCTGGGGTGAGATGGTAATCTCATTGTTGTTTTGATTTGCATCTCTCTAATGGCCAGTGATTGTGAGCATCTTTTCATATATTAGCTGACCACCTGAATATCCTCCTTGGTGAAGTGTCTATTCATGTCTTCTTTCCATTTTTCAATTGGATTATTAATTCCTTTGCTTTTGAGGCGTTGGAGTTTTCCATCAATCTTAGAGATAAGTCCCTTGCCAGATATGTAATTATCAGTAAATATGAATCTGTTATTGCTGTTTTTGTCATGTGCTTGTTCATTGTGTCAATTTCTTGTTCCATATAATCTTCTATGCTGAGCTCGTTTGGGTTTATGAATCATGTTATCACTTCCTTCATTGCTGTTGTTTTAGTATTTGCTGAATATTCATGCTGGTGTCGTCTTTTTTATTTTGATGTGAAGGTTTATCATTTTTCTTTGAGGTTACCCTGTGATTTATAGTTTTCTTCCCAAGTGTAGAACAGCCCATTCTAATTTGTAGTTGTCTTGACTTCCCTACCATCTAGAAGTTCTGTAACGACACATATTTTCTCCCCTCTTTTGGGTTTCTAGTTGTCCTTATTTGTGGGTTGGTGTCTCTGGTTCTCTGTTTACAATCTTGTAGGCTTGTTTACTTTGGATACTTCCATAGCTGGGTTGGTTTCTGGGTTATATCGTCATGTGTATTAATGGTCAGTTGTTGTTTGCTGTTGTTGCTTCTCTGTCCAAAGGGCTCCCTTTAGCATCTCTCGTAAGGTTGGTCTGGTTTTAACAAATTCCTTTAATTTCTGCTTATCTGGAAATGTCCTAATTTCACCGTCATATTTGAGGGACAATTTTGCTGGGTACATAATTCTTGGTTGAAAATTTTTCTCTTTCAGTGTTTTATATATATCATCCCACTGTCTTCTCATCTGCATGTTTTCTGTCCAGAAATCCGAGCTTAGTCTTGGCTGCCCCTTGTAGGTAACTTTTTGTTTTTCCTGTGCTGCTCTCCTGTGCTGTGATTCTTTCTTTGTATTTGGTTGTGGTGAGTTTTATGATGATATATGTCTTGGTGTATTTCTTTTGGGGTCTGTCTTGTTTGGGGTTCGTTGGACTTCCTGAATGGATATATTCTCATCTTTCATCATATCAGGGAAGTTCTCCTCCAACAAATCTTGGACAATTTTCTGGTTAGCAGTCAAATGCCTTAGGCACTGCACCACCAGAGCTCCTTGAATTTATGGCATGATGAAGAGAAAAGAAAAGTAAGCACTGCTTTCAGAACGCAGGGCTTTGTTAGGGGAAGTGCGGTAGTTTCGCTTATACAGAGGTTTTGCTGGTCTTGCAGCGAGTCTGAAGACTATTACTAGGGTATTGTGGAAGGAGATTGAGAAATATATATTCTGCTGTGTGAAATAAAGATTATGTAAACTTTTTTTCCATTTCAAGTTAGTCTGTATCTCTAGAACAGGTAGGAATTGGCAACCAAATATGCTGAATCATATAGTTAATGGAATAAAGCTTCAATGACATATTTCTTAAGATATGCCAAAAAGAAACCACCTCAAACTAAACTTACTGCCGTTAGGATACAACTCATAGCGATCCTTCCTTGGGTTTCTAGGGTGATATCTCTACAGAAGTAGATTGCCCAATCTTCCTTCTGAAAAGTGGCTGGGGCGTTTGAACCGCCAGCCTCTAGTGGTTAACAGTCAGATGCCTTAAGCACTACGTCACCAGAAAAGTTGTATTGATATCTTCTGTATTTAATATTCTGAATTTTGTGTTTAAACTTAGTGACTTTAATGATTACTCAATTATTTCCCCAACTCATCCTTTATCATAGGGTTTGTTCATTAGGGTTTGCCACTTTAGTTTTTGGTTGGCATGTAACTCAATTTGGGGGATTGTGTGGTCATTTTAGTGTATAATGGGATTTTGTAACAAATGTTATACAGCTATAAAATTTGTCAATTTTTACAGATGTTTGAGACAACAGGAATTCAGTGATTTTTGTACTTTTAAGATGCTTTTTTGTTATTTCCTTTGGCTTTTAATAATTTTTAAAAAATGAATTGGACATGGGAGAAAGAAGGGCTGGTTATGGACAGGGAGACAGCTCACAGGGCAAGAGTGCATGGAGGGATGGACACAGGGAAGAGGTAACGGGAGGAAGTGAGAGGGGAGCTGTTGCAGGGTGGTAATTTGTGGTCAGTGTCATAAGACAAAGTATATGTGAACTGCTGTATGGAAAGTGAATTTGCTCTGTAAATTTTCACCCAAATCACAATTAAAAAGAAAAAAAAAAGTGAAGTAGAGTTCTCTATTACATTCTCTGGGAGCTCTGGTAGCATAGTGCCTAAGGCACTTGACTGCTAACCAGAAGCCTGGCGGTTCAAACCCATCAGCCACTCCTCAGAAGGAAGATGGGGCAATCTATTTCTGTAGTGATACTTCCTCGGAAACCCAAGGAGGGATCGCTATCAGTCGGGTCCGACTTGATGGCACATAACAACAACACCATTACATTCTCTGGTAGTGTAGAGCCTAAAGGCACTTGACTGCTAACCAGAAGGCTGGTGGTTCAAACCCACTAGCCACTCCTCGGAAGGAAGGTTGTGCAATCTACTTCCATAGTGATAAAGGAGGGTCACTATGAGTCGAGTGCGACTCGACGGCACATAACAACAACAACAAAATTACTATCTGGGCCTTCTGTGAGTTTAGATTTTTTTTTTTTTAATTTCATTTTTGGTGTAAATACACAGATCATACACCATGAGACAATTTTTCATGTTCAGTTCAGTGATAATGGTTAACCATGTGTGTCCCTATTCCTACTCTCTTCCCATATGATTTCAACACCATTGACTTACACTGACTGCCCTGTAAACTACTACTAATGTATGCTTTAATGCTGCTGTTGTTGATTTGATTTCATATGGATACTTCTTTAAAAGAGCACATTGCTTAAGGTGAACATTCTTTACTAATTCAGCTATACAGTTTAATTAGAAGATAACTTCAGGAATAATTTTGCATCAAGGTTTAGAAATTTTCTTAGGGCAACAGATTTGAAGTTTTTTTTTTTCCTAAGTGGGTTTAGTAAATCTGAGTTCTATAGGAAATTTGCATGTCTATTTTACATTTTATTCCCTTTTGATCACGATTCATCTATTGAGTTCTTGGTCAAGATGTTCAGTAATAGTTCTTCTGGTTTTATGGCACAGTGTTTCATGGAATCCTCCTTCTCCTCCTCCAGGTGAATAGAGATCAGTTGTATCTTGAATGGGTGCTCATAAGCTTTTAAGATTCTGGACACTACTTGGTAGAGTAGAAACTCTAAAAAGAGTGTTAGGCCAGTTGGCTGTGCAATCCAAGAAAGCCATGATCCTAAGCTTTTGAATCAAGAGAACAAATACCATTAGTTATTCGGTTGTATCTGAGTCATTTGAGCAACTGAATCTTTTTTTTTTAACTTTGGTTGTTGTTATTGTAAAATTATATGTAAAACACAATGTTTGTCATTTCACCCTTTTTCTGATTACAACTTACTGATAACAGTTACATTGGTCATGTGGTATAACCATTAACCTTAATAGCTACTAACTGTGATTTTTCTGTTACAGCAGCACTAGATAACTTAGACACTATGGTGGTTATGTTTTTTGTCAACTTGGCTAGGCCTGCTTGAGTGGCTGGGCAGCTGGATGTAGTATTCCCCATGATGAGACTGGTAATCACCTCCATGGTGGAGTCTACTATGAGCAGCTGAGGAGCTGCCTTTGGGTATGTGGTCTGCTTCCTGTATATAAGCAGCAGCTTTGGGAATGGTCTCTAGCCTGTGGCATGCTTGGACCCTACATGTAGCCAGCCATGTCTTTGTTGAGCAGTCTGCTGTGCTCAACCTTGGGACTTACAATGGACTTGAGTTAATGGCCTGCTGTGTGGTTTGGTAATATTGGGACTGTGCCATTTTACTTGTCAACCTTGGGTTTCTCAGCCTCAGCAGCCAGCAGCTGTCTGAGTGAAGAAACGCCTCTAGCTCCAGTGGGCTGGGAGCAGGAGGCAGAGCTGGACCCCAAGGTTGAGGGGCTTTCCCCCAGCCCCTAGAGCCTGGCACTTGGACTTGGACTTAAAGCCTCCAAATTGTAAGAATAAACTTCTGCTTGTTAAGGCCATCCCATTTGTGGTATATTTTCTGTCAGAGCGACACTAGGGAACCAGAACAGACACTCAGAATCATTAGTGGTGACAGTGGAGGCCTGAAATTAGGAATGGAGATCCTAAGGTGAAGAACCAGGAGCACTCAAGTTTTGAGCATTTGTAGCTTGCAGGGCCAGGGGTATCTTTGGACATCTTTTTGGTATAAATACCCAGAAGCATTTGACAGAATGATTAAACCTTTCTCTTCTGCCTTTTCAGGAATTGATCAGATTCTCTTTTTGGATTCTGTACCCAATACCAAGGAGATGAGGATAGATCCTTTTTTCTTTGCCATTACTCATACCCCTCAAGTATCTCCAGGTCTTTTTTCCTGTGTCTTAGGCCTGTGGAAAATGCATGGCTGCAAAATGTGATTTTCTGGTAAATAAATACATTGAAATAAGGTCCTTGAATTCTTTTAGAAGGAATTATTTAATAAATATTTGTTGAGAACTTACTATATTCTAGGCACTGTTCAGAGTGCTGGAAACAGGCAGCAAACTGGACAGAGATACCCCTATCTTCTTGGCACTTACGCTGTAGTGTGGAAGATTGGGCTTTGTTGTGTATTCTTTCCTAAGACTTGAAGATGGGAGCTGGGCTGTGTTGGGGTAAGAGGAGTAGGAGAAGTATCTTTTTCCTTTCTCTTTGTCCAACTTGAACAGAAAAGGGTCAAAGGAGAGTAGAAATCAGTGATGTAGTTTGGTGTGAGGATAATGGTAGGTTAATAATTCACTTCCTTCCTCTTGTTAAAGCTAGAAATGTTGTCTAGCAGTTACAGATTGCCTTTAATTGTTTTATAACAATGGAAGAAAGTTACAGAAAGAAATATTTCTTCTTTTTTTTTTTTTTGGTAGATTTCAGGCAGAAATGGTTTGATTTTCATATAAAATGTCTTGAAATTTATGCCCTACCAATATTTAGTCTTTGATTCGTGTACTTGTTTTCTCAATTAAAGAACAGTGTTATTTTGCAGCCTTGGTTTTGTCATCAGAACCATTATATCATCTCCCTTAAATTCTCTTCCTTGATCATTTCTGATGTTGAATTTGAGAGAACAGACCAAACATCCATTAGCTTTGAGTTAATCCAACTCACTGAGACCTTATTGTTGTTGTGTTGTTGTTATGTGCCGTCGAGTTGGACCCAACTCACAGCCACCCCTCCTTGGGTTGCCAAGGCAGTATCACTATGGAAGTAGGTTGCCCAACCTTCTTTCCGAGGAGTGGCTGGTGGGTTTGAACTGCCAGTCTTCTGGTTAGCAGTCAAGTGCCTTAGGCAGTACGTTACCAGATCTCCCAACTAAGACCTTATAGGATAGAAAAAAGAACTGCTTTGTAGGGTTTCCAAGACTGTAATGTCTATGGAAGCAGACTGCCACATCTCCCATGGAACAGCTGGTAGGTTAAAAAAAATAAGTCAACTGCTGTCGAGTCAATTCCGACTCATAGTGATTCTTCCTTGGGTTTCTGAGGCAGTATTTTTACAGAAATAGATTGCTCAGTCTTCTTTCTGAGGAGTGTGGCTGGTAAGTTTGAACTGCCAGCCTTCTGGTTGGCAGCCACATGCCTTGGCACTTCACCACAGAGCTCCCAGCTGGTGGGTAAACAAAAAACCAAACTCACTGCCGTTGAGTCAGTTCTGACTCATAGCGACCCCTCCTTGGGTTTCCAAGGTGGTATCACTACGGAAGTAGGTTTCCCAACCTTCCTTCTGAGGAGTGGCTGGTGGGTTTGAACGGCCAGCCTTCTGGTTAGCAGTCATATGCCTTAGGCACTTAACTGCCAAAGGTTTTGTTGGCAGCTGAGCTCTTAACTGATGTATCACCAGGGTCCTTACTGCAACACTGTAGTTGTTAGGGGCCTTCAACTTTACTCTGACTCATATGTACAACAGAATGAAACACTGCCCTGTTGAGCACCATCCTCACTATCCTTGCTGTACTAGAGGCCATTGTTGTAGCCACTGTGTCGATCCATAATGTTAAGGGCCTTTCCCTCTTTTGCTGATCCTCTCCTTTACCAAGCATGATACCCTTCTCCAGGGAATGGTCCCTTCTGACGGTGTGACCAAAGTGTTTTGTTGTTACGTTCCGTTGAGTTAGACCCGACTCATAGAGACCCTTCCATGGGTTTCCAAGGCAGTATCACTATGGAAGTTGATTGCCCAATGTTCCTTCTGAGGAGTGGCTGGTGGGTTTGAACCGCCAGCCTTCTGGTTAACAGTCAAGTGCCTTAGGTACTACGCTACTAGAGCTCCTATGACCAAAGTGCAGGAGACAAATTCTGACCATTTTCACCTCCAGGGAGCATTCCAGCTGCCCTTCTGGGACAGATTTGTTCTGGCTTCTGGCTGCCCTTGCTATTTTCAGTATTCTTTGCCATCACCACAATTCAAAACCATCAACTCTTCTGCAGTCTTTCTTATTCGTTGCTCAGCTTTCACATGCATATGAAGTGATTGAAAATACCATAGGTTGGGTTAGGCTCACCTTAGTCTTCAGAGTTTCATCATTGCTCTTTAGGCACTGTAAAGAGGTCTTTTCTAGCAGATCAGGACTCTGTAAAGCATTATAAAACAAAATAAAACAGTACTCCAAACCCACTGCCATTGAGTTGCTATGTCTGTTAGATTTCCAGGGCTGTAAAACTTTATGGAAGTAGATTGCTTCATCTTCTTCCTATGGAGCAACTGGTGGGGTTAAATCACCAGCCATCTGGTGGTTTAGCAGCCAAATGCCTTACCTGGTACATCACCAGAGCTCATGTAAAGTATTTTATAAAGTTATTTACATAAATATTTTCCTGCAATACTACATTATGAGATTACTGTATTATAAGATTCCTAATGTCACCAGGGATCTGGTAGTGTAGTACCTAAGGCATTTGACTGCTAACCAGAAGACTCACGGTTCAACCCCCCCAGCCACTCCTTGGAAGGAAGATTGGGCAATCTACTTACTTAGAGATATGGTCTTGCAAACCCAAGGAAAGGGTCACTATAAGTCAGGATCAACTGGAGGGCAGTGAGTTTGGTTTGGTTTTTAATGTCAGCAAGTGTTATTTATCTTCGTACTTGTAAATGATAAACATTTGTTGACTTTTCTATTGAATAAAGTCTCATAAAGGTAAAATTCTAAAATAATTGGTATTGTATAGCGTTTATATAAAACAAAACATACAACCCAACTCACTGTCATTGATTTGGTTCCGATTCATAGTGACCCACTGGGTTTCTGAGATGGTAAATCTTTACGGAAAGAAATTGCCCCATCTTCCTTCCACGGGAGTTGCTGGTGGATTTGAAGCACCAGCCTTCTGGTTAGCAGTCAGATGTGTTAGGCACTGTGCCACCAGATGTTCTTTCTATAAAACATGTAATTTAAAAGTCTTTTAAATAGGATTTGAAAATGACAGCTTTAGTCTTTTGGTCCACATTGACTTTTTCTTACTCCTTTTTCTACTTCTTGCCCTTAATAATTTATTACTTTGAATAAGTAGGATCTGGGTTAATACAGATAATTTTTAGTGTAAATAATTAAGGAATTGGTCTGGCTTTCACATCTTTTTTTTTATAAGTTTCTTTCTCTTACTAGGAATAATCTTACTATAAAAGTATTAAACACATTTTTATAACTTAGGCTGGCTGTGATTTCACTTTGGTTATGTGTGAAACACTGTTTTGGAGTCAGTAATAAGCCAGTCGTTTAGTTTCATTTCCTTTAAATCAATATGTCACTGAATGTATTGTGTTCATTTTCTTGGTGTAGTTTCCATCTTCTTACCATATATAAATATCTGAGAAGAAATTCAAGAAAAACAAATTATTTATTCTCTCTTTCTTTTTAAACTGATTCTGTTAGAGGTACTCCTCTATGTAGAGCAATATTTTCTTTTGTTATCAAGAGTATAGTAAGGTACATTCTTACAGTCGTAGTAGTGAAGAAGAGAAACTTAGAAATTGAATTCCTCCAACTTTTCCTTTCTAAGCTGTTCATAACCTCATAAATAATTACGAAACTCTTTCCCTTTTCCTATAAGGAAAGCAATTTTTTCTTTTTTGTTTGAAATAGCTAAAACATGCTGTTGATACGGCAAAGGGTAGGTTAACTACATTTCATAAACTTTCACTGTGGTTGTCTTACATTTCTGAGCTTATCGCCTTCATTTTAAAATGAAAATACTGGGATATCATTGGGAAATAACCTGAGTAAATAAAATATTGTAGTGCTTAATTAAAATGGTAGTTGAATTATTTGCTTCACAATGTTGTTTTATAAACCTTTTAAAAATCAAACTATTTTAAGTTATCTATGACAATGACAACATGAATTATTTGGTTTCTCCCCAAGATGTTAACTGGTCAGATCTTTTCTCATTCGAGAACGATGCTCTAGAAATACAGTTATACTTTAGATTTTCTAGAAACTACATTTAAAAAAGTAAAAACATGGAGGTGAAATTTATTTTAAATAATATATTTTATTTAACTCACCGTATCCAAAACATTATAATTTCAGTATATAATCAGTATTTTAAAAATAGTGAGATATTTGTGGGTTGTGCATTTACAGTACAGCTTATCTTAGTTGAGTGTAGCCACAGTTTAATTGCTCAATAGACACTTGTGATTAGTACCTCTTGAATGGACAACATAGTTCTAGAACATAGCTTGGTACTGGTCTAATTTGGATAGGTATTGTATATGTTTTGGAGCCACCCAACACTTGTTTATTCTACTTCCCATAACAGCTTTGAATTTATGTGTTTTTGAGGTACTGTCTTTCATTCATTTCCTTCCATGTGGTTGTGGAGCTGACTCTACTCCCAACACATAACCCCTATCTTGGCCAGATGAGAATTCAGCTGAGATTGCATGTTTAGCATGAGGTCCTCTTTTTACCTGTGAGTTGTATGTTAGCCTGACAAGAGGCTTTCATTGCAACAGCAACTACCTTGAGACAGTTGGGAATAGAGATATCACTGAGAAATGGAGAGGAGGAACTTACGCGTTTTCCGTAGGATTTTGAAGCCGTATTTTACTTTGTACCTAGAACAAATTAGAATATTTGGAAGATTAATTAATTATGTTTTTTATTTAAGCCAGTTTACATTAAGTTATCTGTCACTTGGAGCACAAATGAACAAGAGATGGAGATTGTTGTTGTTATGTGCCATCAAGTCAGACCCGACTCATAGTGACCCCTCCTTGGGTTTCCAAGGCAGTATCAGTACGGAAATAGATCGCCCAACCTTCCTTCCGAGGAGTGGCTGGTAGGTTTGAACCGCCAGCCCTTCTGGTTACCAGTCAAGTGCCTTAGGCACTACGCTACCAGAGCTCCTGAGATGTAGATTAGGGTGATCCAATTTGAAATGGCCTTATGATAGTGCAGGAGTTCTTTTAAACTATAAATTCTTTAAGAATTTATCTTAGAATTACAAAATGAAATTGAGTTCCCTATAATCATTGAAATAATACTGTGTGTGTGTGTATGAAGAAAAAATAATTTCCCATTTTTCTGCTTTCTGTCCAAAGTGGTTTTAATAGCCTGGTGTATGTATATAGATGCTCCCATATTTTGTCTGTGCCCCAAAATACAAATAAATATTGAAGTATATATATATATATAGAGAGAGAGAGAGAGAGAGAGAGAGAGAGAGAGAGAGAAACAGGCAGTCAGGCAGAAGCAGAGTCCAGCACAGATGCACAGAGTCTGAGAGACAGAAAAAGGGAGAGACAGTGACATAGATGACATAGATGCACAGAACGTCTGACAAGACACACATAGACAGAGACCATCAGAGACATACAGACACAAAGGGTTTTGTTGTTGCTAATTGTTTTACACTCTGTATTTTACTTTTTGTATTAAAGAAAGTAACATATCTCTAGGTGGTAAGCCTTTTCTTTCACATAGCTACATAATATGCCACAGCATATTCAACCATTTCTCTGTTGATGGGCATTCAAATTTTCCCAGCTTTTTTCCATTACAAACAACACTGCTACAAACCTTCTTGGATACTGTTGCTTTACTCTCCAAAGTAGGATTGAGAAACCACAGGATACTTGTATTTTTGCATAATAGATACTGTCAGATTACTTTCTCAAAAGATTATAGCAGTGTATGAGCCTTATGGGTAAAAACGATATCTCATCGTTGCTTTGATTTGTACTTGATTTGATTGCTGGTGAGGTATAGAGTGTCTTGGGTATAATCATTTACCATATCCATTTCCTCCATGAATTCTCTGTGACATTTTCATTTTCTTTCAGTGGGTTGGTTTTTTCCCTCGTCAATTTTTACATTAGGCACATTGTTAATATTTTAAAAAATTATTTGTATTCATTGTAGAAAAGTCAGAAAATGACAGTAAAAAGAAGAAAATAAAATCAACTATCTCCTCACATAGAGAGATAAACTGCTCTTAGAATTTTGATATTTGACATTTTTCTAAGCATAAATGTGTGTATAATTTATACTGCTTTATTTGTTTCAGTCATTAAAAAAGACCCATCATTTTTACAGAGATATGCAAGCATATACAAAACTAGAGAGAATAGTATCATGATCTCCAATATCCCCATCCTTCACCTTTGGTATTTTATCAGCATTTTGCCAATCTTGTTTTGTTTTATTTTCCCTACTTTTTTTTTTTTCCTTCTTCTTCTGCTGGATTATTTTTAAGTGAGTCCAGGCATCATATTCTAATCATGAATATTTGGTTATTGACTTCAAATAGATGATGATGTTGTGGATGTGTTAAAACCCATGTGTGTGTGTGTGTGTGTTATTTTTTTTTAAATGAGAAAAGTTACATCTCACAAAATAGGTAAGGCTGGCCGTTCAAACCCACTGGACACTCCTTGGAAAGAAGGTTGGGCAATCTACTTCCATAGTGATACCGCCTCGTAAACCCAAGAAGGGGTCGCTATGAGTTGGGTCTGACTCAGAGGCACATAACAGCAACAACAACATCTAATAGTCCACATTTACCCAGTTATCTCAAAAATGTTTTTTATAGTTGATTTGTTTGAATCTGAGCACAGAAAATACCCACATGGCATGTGGTATACTAGCACTTAGGTGTCTTTTAATTTATATTGGCTCCTCTTACTTTTTTTCCTGCTGTTTTATTTATTTATTGAACAATATACTACATTTTGGAATGGCCAAATGATTCCTTTTGATGTTGTTTAACTTGTTCCTCTATCTCTCATACAAATGGTAATTAAATCTAAGAGATCTAGATCTAGGTTGACTTCTTTTGGCCATAATACTTCAAAAGTAATGCACAAAATAGTTGGGTGTCCTGCTTATGATGATTTTCAAGTTGGCCTGTAACTTCAAATATTGCTTTCCTGTTCTACCCATTTATCTATTCCCCATTAATCTTTCACTTAATGGTTTCTGCAGACATTTGATGGTAGTTGCCTAGATCCATTATTTCGTTGTTGTTGTTGTTGTTTGCCGTCGAGTCGGCCCTGACTCATAGCGACCCCTCCTTGGGTTTCCGAGGCAGTATCACTACAGAAGTAGGATTGCTTATCCTTCCTTCCGAGGAGTGGCTGGTGGGTTTGAACTGCCAGCCTTCTGGTTAGCAGTCAAGTGCCTTAGGCACTGTGCTACCAGAGCTCCTATTATTTCATTAGGTATTGAAAAATGACACTGAAGTTTTTCTGTAAAGAACTTTTTTGTGTCAACTGTTTCTCTACCCCAAAATAATTCCTACAAGACAAGTAGATTAAAAACTTGACTATTTCCTTCTATTTATAAATGTTGAAAATGAGATGTCCCAGAAGCGTCTAGAGGTGCCCAACAAATTTGTTTTGTTTTGTAGTTTAGTATCATTATGATGTCAATGAATTTGAAAATATTTGATACATTTTAAGCAGTTATAGTCTTTTTTTTTTTGATGTTCAAACTGTCTCTTGCTTGGGACAGTAAAATACATCTTTAAGTTGGCTTCTGTTTCTTCTTGATACAACCTAGAAAACCTTCTATTGCTTCCTTGTTTTCTGGTACAGTAAGATACCCCAGGATCAAATTGTGCATTTCCTTCTCCTGGAATTAGACATTTTCCCAAAGAACTCTGTTTGGTTTTGATGGAAATTATTTAGAGATCACAGTATGGGTACTGTGGTGCTCATTACTGCTGGATTGTTTTTTGTTCATTTATGAACAAAAAACAAACTCACTTCTATCAAGTTGATTCCAATTCATAGTGACCCTATGGACAGAGTAGAACTGCCCCATAGTGTTTTCAAAGCTGTTAATAATTACAGGAACAGACTACTTCATCTTTCTCCTGTGGAACAGGAGAAAGCTGGTGAGTTCAAACCTAATGTTTTAAAAGGCTAGCAGTTTAATGCTTTAACCACTGTGCCACCAGAGCCCCTTATTTGCTCAAAGGCTTTTTTAATATATTAAACTGGGAAATCAGTTTTGTTTTCTTTGCTTTTAGAAAGGGAAAAATAAATCACATGATTCCATATTGATGATATTATGCTTCATAACAAATCACTGTAAGACTTGGTAGCATAAAACAATAATAATCATTTTCTCGTGGTTTTTGAGGGTCAGGAATATTTTTGTTAATGCATTTTAGTGAAATATAATTTATGTACAGTGAAATACACAAAGCTAAAGTGACATGGGTCAATGCATTTTTTCTCTTTTTCTTTGGCAGTGTTTCCTCCCTTCCCACCCCTGGCAACTAACAAAGATAGTTTACATCTGTATATAAACCTTTCCATAATCTTCCACAGCAGTGAACTAATAATACTATATTTGTCCTTCTGTGATTGACTTATTTCACTCAGCATAATGTCCTCCAAGTTCATCCATATTATGTGGTGCTGCGATGAACTCGGGTATGCATATATCTGTTCCTGTCCTGGCTCTCACCTCTCTAGGATATATACCTAGTAATGGGATTGCTCATTAATTTAATTTAACAACTAAATGGAGCAAAGAATTCAACACCACGAAAAAGCACGTAACAAAAATGACAGCTACAAATTCATAGTTGATAATTACACATCTGGCAAGGGACTTATCTCTAAGATTTATAGAAAACTCTAATGTCTCAACACCAAAGGAATTAACAATCCAATTGAAAAATGGGCAGAAGACATGTATAGACACTTCACTGAAGAGGATATTCAGTTGGCCAGCAAATACATGAAGAGATGTTCACGATCATTGGCCCAGTAAAGGAGCTCTGGTAGCATTGTGCCTAAGGCACTTGACTGCTAACAGATGGCTGGCGGTTCAAACCCACCAGCTACTCCTCAGAAGGAAGGTTAGGCAATCTACTTCAGTAGTGATACTGTCTCCGAAACCCAAGGAGGGGTCACTATGAGTCGGGTCCGACTCAATGGCAAATAACAACAGCAGCAATGGGATTGCTGGGTCAGATGGTATCTCCAACTCCAGCTTTCTCATGAATCGCCATACTGCTTTCCACAGTGGTTGTATCACTTCACAATCCCACCAGCAGTGTATGGGAGTTCCAGTCTCTTCACATCCCTGCCAGCAGTTGCTATTTTCTGTCTCATTGAACCTTGCCATCAGTGCTGGGGTGAGATGGTATCTCATTGTTGTTTTGATTTGCACCCCTGATGGCCAGTGATCGTGAACATCTCTTCATGTATTTGCTGGCCACCTGAATATCCTCTTCAGTGAGGTGTTTATTCATGCCCTCTGCCCGTTTTTCAATTGGATTGTTAATTCCTTTGCTATTGAGATGTTAGAGTTTTCTGTAAATCTTAGAGATAAGTCCCTTGCCAGATATGTAATTATCAACAACTATGAATTTCTTGCTGTCATTTTTGTTACGTGCTTTTTTGTGGTATCGATTTCTTTGTTCCAATAAATTTTCTGTGCTGAGATCGTTTTGTTTATGAAGCGTGTTATCAATTCCTTCCTTGCTGTTGTTTTAGTATTTGCTGAATATTTGTGTTTGTGTCCTCTTTTTTATTTTGATGTGAAGGTTTATCATTTTTCTTTGAGGTTACCCTGTGATTTATAGTTTTCTCCCTCAGTGTAGAACAGTCTGTTCTATCTTGTAGTTGTCTTGATTTCCCTACCATGTAGAAGTTCTGTAATGACACAGATTTTCTTCCCTCTTTTGGGTTTGTGGTTGTACTTATTTGTCGGTTGGTGTCTCTGGATCCCTGTTTACAGTCTTGTAGGCTTATTTGCTTTGGATACTTATGTAGCTGGGTTGGTTTCTGGGTTATATCATCATGTGTGTTAATGGTCAGTTGTTGTTTGCTGTTGCTCCTTCTTTGTCCAAAGGGCTCCCTTTAGCATCTCTTGTAAGGCTGGTCTGGTTTTAACAAATTCCCTTAATTTGTGCTTATCTGGAAATGTCCTAATTTCACCATCATATTTGAGGGATAATTTTGCTGGCTACATAATTCTTGATTGGAAATTTTTCTCTTTCAGAGTTTTATATATGCCATCCTATTGTCTTCTTGCCTGCATGGTTTCTGCTGAGAAATCCGAGCTTAGTTTTATTGTTTGCCCCTTGTAGGTAACTTTTTGTTTTTCCCGTGCTGCTCTCAGGATTCTTTCTTTGTCTTTGGTTATGGTGAGTTTGATGGTGATATGTCTTGGTGATTTTCTTTTGGGGTCTATCCTGTTTGGGGTTCATTGGATTTCTGAATAGATATATTCTCATCTTTGATCATACCAGGAAAATTCTCTTCCAACAAATCTTTGACCGTTCTCTCTGTGGTTTTGTCTTTTTCTGTTCTGGAATTCCGATTACACATAGTTTATTCCTTTTGATGTTATCCCACATGAACCTTAGGCTTTCTTTATTTTGTTTTTGATCTTTTTTCTGATTGTTCCCTTTCCAGAGAAAAAGAAGTATGCAGGTATTTGCCTTCAGTCTCACAAATTCTGTCTTCGATTGATTCAGTTCTCCTCCTTAGCCCATACAGTGTCTCAGTGTCTTACCTATTTCTGAAAATTTGGTATTAATCTTCTCGATTTCTGTGTGTAGATTTTGTATCATTTCTAAGTTTTCATTTATTTTGTCTTTTTTGTCTTGCATTGTCTTTTGAAACTGTTGAAGGGTTTTCTCTGTGTTTTCTTCAATTTTGTTTGTGTTTTCCTTGATTTGCCTCTCAATTAGTTGAAAGATACCTAAATATAATTCTTTTGAATTCCTTATCAGGGAGCCCCAATGCTCCGTCTTCCTCAGGGATGTGTTTTAGGTCTGTATCCTGGCCCTTGTATCTCCTGCTTTATTTTGCTTCTTTGTGTGGACTGTGATGATCTGTTGTCTCTGAGGTGTTGTGACGTTTTTGTGTTTATATTTAATTGGTGATTGAATGTTAGAGCGACTTACCCACGATTTTCATTTTCTTTGTTTTGTTTGTGTGTTATCTGTTTAAGCAGGGTACTGTGCTGTGCTCTTCTATTCCCTAATTGACAGCACTTATACACTCACCACCTGTCTCCTTTCCTGATGTCAGCCTCTCGTATGTCCCTGCCATCCTTGGCAAACAGAGGCTATTCTTAGGTCCGTGGAATCTGAATGAGAATGCTGTCACCTTAAAATCCAAAATGTCTGTGCCCTCCGACTGCAGAAAGCCCACACCTCAGGTTGTCTCCCTCTTTGCTGTTTCCCTTCCTAGTCATAGACCACCAGCACAGTCGTCCCTGTAGCCCTTGATGACTAGGGCTGATTTTAGGTCAATTCTCAGGTCCCAACACCACTTGGAAATATTTAGTCTGTTGGTCCCGTCAGAGTAGCTGACAGTCTGCGGCTCCCACCCTCTCCGTACTCACTGTTTTCATTCAGGGTTTTCCACTAGTTGGTGCCTAATCCACTTCTGTATAGTTCCTTTCAAAACTCGGGGCTCCAGGTTATCTTCTTTATCTCTGTCATTTGGTTTCTCTTTTGCTTGCTGAGGAGGGTCTGTGTCTTTGTCTGCTTATTCCTCCATCGTACTGGAACAAGGGTCAGGAATTTGGGTGAGATTGCAGTGAGATGTTGGCTGGGGATATAGTCAGGGGAAGGCTTGACAGGAATTGGAGAACTCATTTTCAAGGTGACTCCACTCACTGCAGCTGGTAAATTGCGGTTCCATTATTGGTGGGAGGTCTCATTTTCTCTTCACATATTCTTTTCCACAGGCCAACTTGGTGGCTGGCTTCTCCCAGATTGAATGATCTGAAAAATTAAGGTGGAAGTTGCAGTATCTTTATTTTGGCCTTCAAAGTCATACACTGTTAGTTCTGGTTATGCAAATGAACCATAATCATTGAGGGGAGGGCATGGATACCAGGAGGTTAAAGATCATTAGGGGGAACTATTTTGGAGGATGGCTACCACAGATGATTTTAATTTAAATTTAAAAGGCCAGGGTTTATAATTTTGGATCTTACAGTTGTCTTTTATTTATGATAAGAATCTTGGTTCCTATGACATTAACATAGTTTATTTTACCCTGTAATAATTTCAAAATAACCATGTAATATTACTAACAGGACTACTGAATGTAGTTTGAGATTTTTTAGTGGTTCTTTTTCTTCTTAGAATTATTGCATCAGGGATGTATGATCAAAATAGTTTGAGATAGGCACATGGATTAATATTTTTCTGTATTGTTTATGCAACTGATTTTTTTTTTTTTTTTTTTGAGATTTTTGTGATTTGGGTCAGAGTTTACAGAGCAAATTCATTTTCTGTAGAGCAACTTATATACATTTTGTTTCATGACATTTGACTCTAGTCTCCAGAATGTAACAACTCTCTTCTCACTTCCTTCCTGTGTCCTTCCTTCCTTTGCATTCCTGCCCCTTGAGCTGTCTCCCTGTGCCAATACTGCCCTTCTGTTCTCCTATGATTGATTGTTTTATGGAGTGTGTCTACCTGGTGTAAATGTTCACCCTATGTGCCTATCTATTGTTTGGCTGGAAGCCATGGGAGTGAGTTTAGTTCCAGGCCTGAAGGGTCTCAGGGGTTTCACCAGGCTCCTATCAGACCAGTAAGCCTGGTCTTTTTTATGATTCTGAATTTTGTTTCACATTCTTTTCCCATTCTATCCAATATCTCTTGCACTGATCCCTTTCTGAGTGGTTGACAGTGGTGGCCAGGCACCATCTAGTTCTTCTGGTCTCATGGTCATATAGGCTGAGGTTTGCATGGTCCACTGATCCCTTGGACTACTTGTTTCCATCTTTGGTTTTCCTCATTCTTCTTTGCTCTGGACTAGGCGAGATCCGTTGTTGCATCTAGATGGCTGCTTGCAAGCTTTTAAGACCCCAGTTGCTACGCACTGTGTTGTTGTTGTTGTTGTTGTTATGTGCTGTCACGTCGGACCTGACTCATAGCCACCCCTCCTTGGGTTTCCGAGGTAGTATCACTACGGAAGTAGATTGCCCCATCTTCCTTCCGAGGAATGACTGGTGGGTTTGAACTGCCAGCCTTCTGGTTAGCAGTCAAGTGCCTTAAGCACTATGCTACCAGAGCTACTCACTATAGAACAATGTTTTTGTGTACTGTTTTATGCCAGTTTAGCTTGATGTCCCCTGTCACCATGATCCTGAACTACAGGTCCAACAACTCACTCCATTGAAGTGGTTTGACTGTGGCTAAGAAGTCATCATAAATTTGCCCACTGTTAATTCTATTTGTTTGTACATTCTTACATCACATACAAATATATATGTACAAATACAGTCTGTCAACCTTATGTATGTTTTTGGGTATATTCCCTTTTCCTAGGCAGACCTGATCATTCAGCCTGTCTGCCCATTGATTTACTAGTAGATTAGTATTTGTTATTGCTGATAACAGTATTGTATATGTGAAGGTGTTTATCTTGGTTGTTTGTACCTCTTGTGCACCTCTCTGTGTTTTCCTTTTCCTTAGTGTAATTGTGTTGGTCACTCCATTTAGTATATTGCCTTTCCCTTCATCGAAATCAATACTTGTGTCTTACTTATAGTAGTTTTCCCTCCTTTCCCTGGTAACCTTATTTAATCAATTTTATATCCATTTAGGTTCACTTGTTTACACTTTTTAGAGATTGCTTTTTGTAACACCATTTTTGATGTAGTGATATTTTAATTATTTTACACATTACATGCTTCCAAATTTCTAAACTATAAAACAAGGTACATACAGAATAGTCTCAGTTCGATTTCTCTCTTGTTCACTTGTTCTCTCCCTTACCCTTGGTTAACTGTTTTTTAGATATTTGGTTCATTTTCTTTTTTACTGCTAACCAGAAGCCTGGTGGTTTCAAACCTACCAGCCACTCCTTGGAAGGAAGGTTGGGCAGTCTACATCCGTAGTGATATTGCCTCGGAAACCCAAAGAAGGGTTGCTATGAGTCGGGTCCGACTCAGTGGCACATAACAACAACAGCATACATTTGCCTATTCTCCCTCCTCCCTTTATAGGCATTGAACCAAACCTGTTGTCCGCAAGTCAGTTCTGACTCATAGTGATCTTATGGGACAGAGTAGAGCTGTCCCATAAGTATTTCCAAGGATGTAATCTTTATGGCAGCAGGCTGCCTCATCTTTCTACTATAGAATGTGGCTTATGGATTTGAACCAGTGACCTTTCATTTAGCTGCTGAGTGCTTAACCATTGCACCACCAAGGTTCCTCCCTTCATATAAAAAGAAACCAAACTCACTGCCATCAAGTTGATTATAATTCATAGTGACCCCCACTGAATTTCTGAGGCAGTAAATCTTTATGGAAGGAGATTGCTCTATCTTCCTTCTGTGGAGCAGCTTGTGGGTTTGAACCACCAACATTCTGGTTAGTGGTCAAATGCCTTAGGCATTTTGCCTCCAGAGCTCTTCCTTTGTATGTCAAGGCTAGCATATTATAAGTATTTTGTCTGGCATTTGACTGCTAACCAGAAGGTTAGTTGTATAAAAATGTACCACCTTGGAAACCAAATGGGCCTCACTGTGAGTTGGAATCGACTTGATGGCAGTGGGTTTTTTTTTCCCCCCATTTAACCATATGTCCTGAAGATTACTCTATATTTTTGTATATAGAAATCCTCTTCATTCCTTTTTTACGGCTTCATAGTCCTCCACTGTGTAGATGTGTAAGTAGCTCTGGTGGTGCAGTGCCTAAGGCATTTTTGACTGGTAACCAGAAGGTTGCTGGTTCAAACCCACCAGACGCTCTGCAGAAGAAAGATGGGGCTATCTACTTCCGTAAAGATTTACTGCCTTGGAATCCTGAAGGGGTTTGCTGTGAGTGGAAATCGACTCAATGGCAGTGAGTATCATAGTTTATTCAACCCATTTTCTATTGACATTTCAGTCTTCTGCTATTCGAAATAATGATTCATTAGTCTATTATACATGATTATTATTTTTCCAGTGAATTTTCAGGGTTTATTGTTAGATCAAAAGGAAATGCTAAATGTGATTTAGCTAGATATTGTCAAATTCCCTTCTATAGAGGTTGTATCATTTTTTATTCCTACTAGTAATGTAGGAGAGTGTTCCTTACAGCTTTGCCCTTAGAGTATGTTGTCATACTTTTAGAGATTTATCAATTTGGTATCTAGGTCAGGTTTTAATTTGAGGTTGTTTTTTTGTTTTGTTTTGTTTTTAATGAGCAAGGTTGAGTAATTTTCCGTTGGTTTAAGGGCAATTTGCATTTCTTTTTCTGTGAAGTGTGTCTTTGTCTTTTATGCCCACTCATGTGTAAGGCTGTTGATTTTTTTTTTCTTTGCAATTTAGAGAGACTCTGAAATGAATATCATGAATATGATTTGTAAATAAACTTTTTTCAGGTTATAATTTTCAGATTCTTTTGACTTTGCTTGCAGGGTTTCTGCCATGTGAAAGATCTTTGTTTTTGCCTAGTCACAGTTATCAGTCTTTTCCCCTGCCTGTTTTTTTTGATATTTATTCTTAGTTAAGAAAAGTTTCCTGCTAAAGGGTCAGAGAGGTAGCATCTTTTGACCTCTTCTAACAACACAAGAGGAAGACAGAATTACCATCAGCAGCCCAAGGCCTGTTCCTATGAGGCCAGACTTGGAGCCACCCTCTTACCAACCTTGACACCAACCATCCCTCCCGTGGCACCCACCACCTACCTCTTTGCTGGGTTTGATAATTGGCTGTAATGGCCATACCGAACTCAAAGATTATGGGGTATGTAAGAGAAGCAACAGGCTACAATTCAAGTTCAAGAATGTACTCAAGATACAGTTCTTTGATCAGGACAGTCTCCCTTCTGCTGTCCCCTTAGACACACCCCTCTGGCTTTTGGCCTCTTGGCCTGGCCTCTGTGGGCCAGGTAAGCCTGCCACTCTGTCCTGTGCCTCTTGGGTCCACTGCTCCCATCTCTCAGCAGGGCATCTCTCCTAACAGTGAGATCCTGTTCTGCATCTAGCTCAAGCTCACTGCTGTCGCGTTGGATCCAACTCATAGCAACCCCTCCCTGGGTTTCTGAGGCTGTATCACTATGGAAGTAGATTGCCCAATCTTGCTTCCAAGGAGTGACTACCTCTCGGAGGGCTTATTTTAAGCCTAGCAAAGTAGCAAAACTAACCAATCCCAACATGAGAGTTCTACACAGCTGAGAGAGAGTGAACTTTCCCAGAAGATTACTTCTTGCTGTTCCAACAGAAATATCCCAGGTAGATCACTTTAACAATCAGGTGTTTAAAAGCAGCTACTGTGTTGCTCAAGGCAAATTCCCCAGGTAGTTAATTGCAGGTCTCCTTAGAGGAAATAACTACTAGCAGCTGCCCAGCCAACTTGATACATACTTGCATGGTCCCTGGCAGTAATCAGGTAGGAGTTACAAGGACCCTGGCTAGAAAAGCCATAGCATGCAACTCATTACATGGCATTTCCCCACTTTTAGCTTATTAAGGAATTCCATTTTTGTTTGCTTTGTTAAGTACTTTTATGGGTTTTTTGTTTTGTTTTTAAATTTAGATTACTGATTCATTTGCAATTTATAATTTTGAGGAAGAGGCCAGTTTTATCATTTTTGGGTCTTATTCTTTAGTTTTATCAGGTTGCTGAATAGTGAATCCATCTTTTTGCCACTGATGTAATATGCCATCATTACCATATACTAAAATTCTATATGCACTTAGATATATTTCTGGATTTTCTGTTTTATTTCATGTTCTTTACCACTATCCCCCTTTTCTTTGTCAAGTTTTTTTTTTTTTTTTAAATTGCTGTTCTTACTTAGGCTGCATTCAATTTATAAATTAGAGGAAATGGACATTTTTATAATGTTTTGTACCTCCTTATCCAGTTATCCATTTGTTAATATCAAATTTTCTGTTTTGTAAGAATGTTTAATAGTTGTCTTTTTAAAGGTATTAAGACAGTTGTTAAGTGTTTGTTTTGCTTTTATAAATGATACCTTTCATCTATCTTTTAACTAGTATTTAATATATATGGTAATACTGTCTTATATTCTGCCACTTTTCCAAGTTTGTTACTGTTTGTAATAGTTTTTGCATTGAAAGTTTATGGCTTTTAGAGACAAAAATAATTGTCATTTGTTATATAGTTTTATAAATACTATTTCAATTCTTATACCTCTGTTATAGCACCGTTCAATAGAAATATAATGTGAGCCATTTTTGTTTTCGTTGTACTAAAATGTACATAATTAAAATTTACCCATTTTTTGAGCCTAAAATTCCTGTGTTACAATCACTACTATCTGTGACTTTTCTGTTATCCCAAATGGAAACTCTATATCCATTAAGCAGTAACTCTCTACTTCTCCCATCCCTTATCCTCTAAGAACCTCTTTCCTGCTTTCTACCTATTCTTGGTACTTTACATGAATGGCATTATACCATATTGCCCTTTTGTATCACTTAGCATAATCTCTCCAAGGTTCACCCATGTATAATATCTATCTGAACTCAATTCCTTTTTATTTCTGTATAGTATTCCATTGTATGAATGTACCACATTTTATTTATCTATTCATTTATCAGTGGAGCCTTGGGCTGTTTACACTTTTTGACTATTATGTACAGTGCTGATATGAACATCAGTATACAGGTATCTGTTTAGTCCTGCTTTCAGTTCTCGTTCCGGCCACAGAAGGTGTGGGGGGATGTGTGGCCCCTTTCCTCTCCCTGGTTTGAGCCCTTGCCTGGTCTCTGCTTGCCTGCCTCCCTGCCCACAACCTCACGTTTTCCTACCATCAGCCCATGCCCTCTATAGCTATACTGAGATGTTACAGACAAACAGGAGGTGTCCCATGGCCAGGCAGCTGCTGTCCCTCATGTAGCCTAGTCATGATTAGGGCCTCTGGTATATTGTTCAGGGTAGCCTGTAGGGTACACCCTGAGCCTGATTGTGTCCTGCATGGGGCCTGGACTATTAGAGGCACCGCTTGAGAATTTTTTCAGAGTTGTTGTAGATGCAAAATGTTGGATGACAAAATAGTCAATAAATGAGAAGTAGGTGTATGTGTAAGTGGAATTGTTCACTCTTAAGGTAATTCTGTCTTTAAATTTTCAAGGAACTGCACACTGTTTTCCACAGTGGCTGCATCATTTTATATTTCTACCAGCAATACAAGAGGGTTCCAGTTTCTCCACATCCTCAATAACACTTGTTATTATTTTCCTTGTTTTGGATGATAGCCATCCTAATAGGTGTGAAGTGGTTTTACATTGTGGTTTTGATATTTGTTTCCTTCATGACTAATGTTAAAGGAGCTTTGGTGGTGTAGTGGTTAAAGCATTGGGCTGCTAACCAAAAGTTTGGTGATTTGAACCCACCAGCCATTCTGCAGGAGAAAAATAAGATAGTCTGCTGTAAAGATTTATAGCCTTAGAAGCCCTATGGTGCAGTTCTGCTCTGTCCATAGGGTTGCTGTGAGTCTTAATCAACTTGAGGGCAGTGGGTTTGGTATTTTTGGAATGATTAATGTTGTTGAGCATCTTCTCATGTGCTATTGGCCTTTTTAATATGTTCTTTTTAAGTCCCTTGCTCATTTTTAAATTAGATTATTTGTCTTTTTGGTGTTGAGTTGTAAGGGTTCTTTATATATTCTGGATATTAACTCCTTATTAGATACATGGTTCCCAAATATTGTCTCCCATTCTGTAGGTTGTCTCCTGGTAAAGTCCTATGACACATAAAACTTCTTAATTTGGATATATTCCACTTTTTCTATTTTCATTTCTTCTGCTTTTGTAAAAAACTGGTTCCCAAAGCATTACTGCTTTTTTCTTCTAGAATTTTTATGGTTTCAATTCTTATATTTAGATGTTTGATCCATTTTGAGTTAATTTTTATATATGATATAAATTAGGGGTTCAACTTCATTCTTTTGCACAGAGAGATCCAGTTGTCCCAGCCGTTTATTGAGAGACTATTTTTTCTGCATTGAGTGGACTTGGTACCCCTTGTTCAAAACTGACCATAAATGTGTAGGCTCATTTCTGGATTCTCAGTTCTGTTCCACTGGGCTATATGTTTAATCACATGCCAGGATCTCACTGTTCTGATTACTTTAGCTTTGTGTAGTGTGTGTTTATGTACTTTATTCTTTTTCAAGACTGCTTTCACTATTCAGGGCCCTTTGTAGTTCCCTGTGAATTTAAGGATTGACTTTTCCACTTCTGCAAAGAAGGTTGCTGGAATTTTGATAGTAAATGTGTTGAAACTATATATTCCTTTGGGTATTGATATCTTAACAATGTTAACTTTTCCAATTCATGAACATGGGATATTTTTCCATTTATTTAAGTCTTCTGTAATTTCTTTAGCAATGTTTTACCTTTGCTAATGTACAAACCTTTCACCTCCTTGGTTAAATTTGTGGCTGAGTATTTTATTCTTTTTGATGCTATTGTAAATGGAATTTTCTTTTTTCACTTAGCTCATTGCTGTTATTTAGAAATAGAGTTGATGTTTATGTCTTGGCTTTGTGTGTGTATATATCGGTTCTAATAGATTTATGCTTTAAGATCTTCTCTATATGCTTTAGGATCTTCTGCATATAGAATCATGTCATTTGGCAAGTTAGATAAAATAATCTGATAGCCTTATTTAAAAAAAAGACAAAATTATTTTTTAATGATCTGTTTAATTCAGTAAATAATCAGTATAATTATTAATGAGGTTTTTTTTTTTTACATTTAGTTTTAAAAATAAGTGTGTTCTACACTTAAAATACATTTGGTCTAACCACATTTCCAGTGCTCAATAACCAAATGTGGCTGGTAGCTTCTGTAGTGGACAACTGTAAATGCTTTCTCTTGTTTGTCTTACTTAATACTACCTTATAGTGCTAAATAACGGCAAAGATAGTGGGGATCCATGTGTTCTTGACTTCAGAGGGAACGTGTGTGGTATTTTCATAATCTACTTACTTTAGCTCAACATCATCAGTAGATTTCCACATTAGTAATTGTACCTTTATGGTATGTTTCAGAGTTGCATGGTATGGTATAACTGTACCATAACAATTTTTTTTTTGATGGCATGTTTTGATTTCAAGTGTTTTATAATAAACAGTGTTGAAGTGAACATGATCATAGTTAGATCATGCAACCTCTGTTCTTATGATAAACATCTATAAATGTAGTCAGTAGGTAAAAGAATGTGTAATTTTTAAAGTTCTGATACATATTGCCAAGTTGTATTTTTAAAATATTTCTACAGTATCTCGTTTGCTCACATCTTTGCAAATACTTTGTATTATCTTTCTTTTGAAATCTCTTCCTTTTAAGTAAAAGTAGTTTAGTTTGCATTTGTATATTTTGAATAACAATGTCTATTGTACATATTTTTGTTCATTTTTATACATTGAACTTATCGTTATATATTCCTTTGTGTATTGACAGTTCATTTTATTTCTCATTTTCTGTTGTGGGATTAGCCTTTAATTTTGGTAAAAAATGTACATGGCAAAAGATATACCCATTCATCACTTTATATATACACAATTCAGTAACATTGGTTACATTCTTCAAGCTGTCTCCATTCTCACTATTTCTGCCCATATTGTTTCACAGCCATTGGCTTTGACTCTCTACTGCTTATACTTCTCATCTGGCCTTTAGTGTTACTGTTGACAATTTGATCTCATGCTGATAATTACTTTAAGAGTGCAAAGCTCATGTCGAACATTCTTTACTGATTTAGCTCAACAGTTGTTGAGGCTAAACATGACTTAAGATGATAATTTCAGTTCATAGTTTGAATATTTTCTTAAAGATGTAGTTTTGCGAGTTATTCCAGTTTTGATAGGACCAGTAAGTTTAGATTGTATAAGAATTGGAAATTCTTTTCTATATTTTATTCCCTTTGGATCAGGATTCATCTTTGAGTCCTTGATCAGATGATTAGTAGTGGTAGCTGGATACCACCTAGTTTTTCTGTTCTCATGGTAGTAATTCATGTCAGAAGTTAGACCTGCAGTCCAGTTCCATCTTTGCTTCCTCCTTTGCTTCTCCAGGTGATTAGAGACAAATTGTTGTATCACTCTCAAGTTTTTAAGACCACAGACACTACTCACTGAACTAGAAAATGGAACAGTAATTCTAAAGACAGTATTAGGCCAATTGACTGGACAATCTCATGAAGCTGTTACCCTGTACCTTAAAACTAACATATTAATCCTATGGAGTGTTTGGATGTATTTAAATAGTAGCAACAACTTTAGTGTCTCTCTTTCTTTTTGGTTTTGTTTTAGGTTGTTATCATTGTAGAATTATAAATGACAGAGTATTTGCCCTTTTTTCGGTGTAGAACTTAGTGATACCAGTTACATTAGTTGGGTTGTACAACCATTACTCTGTTTTCTCATCACCATAAATGTAAACCCATTACTTTGCAGAGAGTAATTCTCTCTCCCATTCCACCCCAGGTAACCACTAATAAACATCGGTCTCTATATATTTACTTGTTCTTATCTTTTCATAACAAGTGAGGTCATACAATATTTGTCCTTTTATGATTGACATTTCAGTTAGCATAATGTCTTTGAGGTTCATCCGTGTTGTAATATGTATCAGGATTCATTTCTCTTTACGACTACTGATCCATTGTGTGTATGTGCCACATTTTGTTTAGCCATTTATCTGCTGATGGTCACTCGTGCATGTGTCTGTCTGCGTTGCAACTTTTACATTCCTGTGGTTTATACTGAGAATTGGAATTGCTGGGTCATATGTAGTTCTGTTTTTAGTTTTTTGAGGAATCACCACACTGTTGCCAAATAATGGTTGTACTGTTTTACATTGCTATTAGCAGAGGATATAAGGGTTCTCTTCTCCCCATATCCTTGTCAACATTTGATATTTTCTTCTTCATTTTATTTAGCTGTTGCTTACAGAGATGCAAATCAAAACTACAGTGAGATACCACCTCACCCCTATTAGAATGCCAGTTACCAAAAATGATATTTGCCTAGTGGCTGTTGATACTTAGTCTTTAGGCTGAGCACATAATCCAAAAAGCTAGACTGTATGAAGAAAAACGTGGCATCAGGATTAGAAGAAGGCTCGTTAACAACCTGCGATACACATCTGACACAACCATGCTTGCTGAAAGTTAAGATGACTTGAAGTACTTACTGATGAAGATTAAAGACTGCAGTATGGGTTATACCTCAATATAAGGAAAACAAAAGTCCTTATAAGGTGTAGGATCAGCGAAAAAGGGGAAGGCCCTCAATGAGATGGATTGACACACAGTGGCTGTAGTTATGGGCTCAGGTATAGCAAGGATTATGAGACTAGTGCAGGATCTGGCAGTGTTTAATTTTGTTGTACATACGGTCTCTATGAGTAGGAGCTGACCCGATGGCACCTAAAAACAACAACAGTGGGTGTTACTGCTGAGGATCTTTTCATGTGTTAGTTTGCTGCTTGGATATCCTCTCTGGTGAAGTTTGAGTTCATATTCTTTGCAGGTTTTGGCTTCTGTGGCTTTTTGATGTTAAATTATGGCAGTTTGATACATATTTTTGGTATTAGGCCCTGATTTGCAACATTGTTCCCAAAGATTTTTTCCTGATCTGAAGGTTGTCTTTGGATTAGATCCTTTGATGAATGTAAATATTTTATTTTCTTGAAGTTCTATTTATTTTGTCTTTTGTTGCTTATGATTTATTGATGTGTTTGATAATCTGTTATTACAAAAATTTAGGGCACACAGCTTCGTAACTATATTTACTTGTAAGAACTTTATGATTTTAGATTTAACATTTACATCCTTGGTTCATTTTGAGGTGTTTTTTTTTTTTTTTTTTTGGTTACCGGCATGGGAGGGGAGAGGAGGGAATACTGTTAGATAGATAGAGATAAGTTTTTTTTTTTTTTTTTTAATGTGTGATGTGAATTAATTGATTGTTCTTCATTTTCCTACATGTGGAAATCTGATTTTCTCAGCACCATTTGTTGAAGGATACTGTCCCTTCCTCCCTGAATGGAAATAGCGCCTTTGGCCAAAATAAGTTGAACATAGATGTTTGGAATTATTTCTGGGTTTTCAGTTATATTCCATTGGTGTATATGTCTATCGTTAAACCAATACCAGACTGTTTTGACTACTGTGTTGTTGTGTTGTTAAGTGCCATTGAGTCATCTCCGACTCATAGTGACCCTATGCACAGCAGAACGAAACACTGCCCGGTCCTGGGCCAGCTCCACAGTTCTTGCTACACTTGAGCTCATTGTCACTGCCACCGTGTCAATCCACGTCATTGAGGGCCTTTTCCCCTCTTTCATCGACCCCACCTTACCAAGCATGACATCCTTCTCCAGGGACTGGTCCCTTCTGAAAACATGAACAAAGTATGTGAGGCAAAGTCTGGGCATTCTCACCTCCAAGGAGCATTCTGGCTACATTTCCTCCAGGACAGACCTGTTAGTTCTTTTAGCAGTGCACGGTACTTTCAGCATTCTTCGCCAACACCACAGCTCAAAAGCATCCACTCTTCTTTGGTCCTCCATATTCATTGTCCAGCTCTCACATGCATAGGAGGTGATTGAAAATACCATGGCTTGTGTCAGGCACACCTTAGTCCTCAAGGAGACATCTTTGCACTTCAGCACTTGAAAGTGGTCCTTTGAAGCGGATTTTCCCAGTGCTGTATGCCTTCTGATGTCCTGAATGCTGCTTCCATTGGCGTTGATTGTAGAACCAAACAATGTGAAGTCTTTGACAGTTTGAATCTTTTCTCCATTTATTATAATGCTGCTTATAGGACCATTTGTGAGGATTTTTGTTTTCTTTCTGTTGAGATGTAATCCATACTGCAGACTGTATTCTTCAGTCTTATCTTTATCAATAAACACTTCAAGTTGTCCTTACTTTCAGCAAGCAAAATTCTGTCATCAGCATATCACAAGTTGTTGATGATTCTTCCTGCAATCCTGATGTCACGTTCTTCTTCATATAGTCCAGCTTCTTGGATTATTTGGTCAGCATACAGATTGAGTAAGTATGGTAAAAGGATACAACCCTGACACACTCCCTTCTTGATTTTAAACCATGCAATGTTCTCTTTTTCGGTTCAAACGACAGCCTCTTGGTCTATGTACAGGTTCCTCATGAGTACAATTAAGTGTTGTGGAATTCCTATTCTTCTTAATGTTATCCACAATTTGTTATGATCCACGCAATCAAATGCTTTTGCATAGTCAGTAAAACACAAGTGAACATCTTTCTGTTATTCTTTGCCTTGAGCCAAGATCCATCTGACAACAGCTATGATATCCCCTGTTCCACGTCCTCTTCTCAATCCAGCCTGCACCTCTAAAGTTCTCTGTCAATATACTGCTGCAGCCGTTTTTGAATTATCTTCAGTAAGATCTTACTTGTGTGCGATATTAATGATA
>NW_006921664.1:11255916-11257306 GCF_000298275.1 Orycteropus afer afer | reverse complement strand
CCAATTTTCCTAGATTCATACTTTGTACATTCCATGTTCTGATTATTAATGGATGTTTGCAGCTGTTTCTCCTCATTTTGAGTCATGCTACATCAGCACATGGTGGTCCTGAAAGGCTTACTTTATCCATATTATAAAGTTTGCTTCTGTTCTAATGAGGCAGCTGTTTCCCAGTCCTGTTTTGAGTGCCTTCCAACCCAAGGGGCTAGTCTTCCTGCACCGTGTTGGACAATGTTTCCAAGCTATTCATAAAGTCACCTAGTAATGTATCAGACAGTGTTTCTTTGCTATTCATAAGGCTTTCCCTGGCCAATTTTTGAGAAGTAGATGGCCACCTCCTTCTTCCTAGTCTGTCTTAGTCTGTAAACTGTGTTGAAACCTGTGCACCATGTACAATTCTGCTGCTGTCTGAAACACCAGTGACACAGCCTCAAGCCTCACAGCAATGTACAAGCCCCATAGGATGACAAACTGACAGACAAGTTTGTCTTCCTTATCTGTTGGAAACCTCTGCACCCTCTCTTACCTAATTCCTACCTGAAACCTGCTACTCTGTGGTCTCTGGCTGCTCCTGGTCCCTCCCTTTCCTGGCTTTAGGGGGCTTGGGGCCTAGCCTTGCCTCCTGCCCCTTTTAACCTGGATATCCCCCCTGCTACTGAGGTCCCCAAGGCTGCTCCTGGTCCCACCCTTTCCTGGCTGTAGGGGTCTTGGGGCCTGGTCTTGCCTGCCGCCCCTTTTTACCTGAATATCCTGCTGCTCGTGGGGTCCCCGAGGCTACTCCCTTTCCTGGCTCTAGGGGGCTTGGGGCCTAGCTTTACACCCCCCTTCCCCGCCCCTTTTAACCTGGATATCCTGCCACTCCTGAGGTCCCTGAGGCCACTTCTGGTCCCTACCTTTCCTGGCTCTAGGGGGATTGATTACTGTAACTGTACAGTATGTTTTGAATTTGGGAAGTGTGAGTCCTCTACTTTGTTCTTTACTTTACTATTGCTTTGGTTATTTGGGGCCTCTTGCTGTTCCATATAAAATGAGAATTAGTTTTTCCATTTTGATAAAAAAAAAAATGCTGTTGGAATTTGATTGAGATTACATAGCATGTAAAATTTGCTTTGGATAGTATTGACATCTTAACTATAAAGTCTTCCAGTCCATGAACACATTTCTATTTGCCTCATTTAGTGTTTTTTTTTTTGTTTGTTTGTTTTTCGGTGTTTAGATTTTTCAGTGTGATTTAGTAGTACAGAAAAAGTTAAAGTTAACAATATTGACCATATGTGCAAGGTACATATTCAATTAAATTATCCACTAACTTATCTAACAGAAATACTCATGAATTTTTTAAGGTTAGAGTTTTCTGATAGGTTAACATGAAGGTTTTTTTTTTTTTTTT
>NW_006921664.1:11254206-11255816 GCF_000298275.1 Orycteropus afer afer | reverse complement strand
TATGGATCTCTTCCAGTCAGTTGGCCAGGTAGCTGTCTTCCAAATCTCTTGGCATAACCTAGTGAGTGCCTCCAGTGGGGCATCCGTATGTTGAAACATCTGAATGGGTATTCCATCAATTCCTGGACCCTTGTTCTTCACCAGTTTCCTCAGTGCAGCATCAACCTCTTCCCTCAGTACCATTGGTTCTAGAACATATGCCACCTCCTGAAATGGATGAACCAGTTCTTTTTGGTACAGTAACTCTGTGCATTCCTTCCATCATCTTTTGATGCTTCCTGCATCTTCAATATTTTGCCCATAGAATCTTTCAATATTGCAACTTGAGGCTTAAAATTTTTCCTCAGTTCTTTCACCTTGAGATATACCAAGCATGTTCTTTCCTTTTGGTTTTCTAACTCCAGGTCTTTGCACATTTCATTATAGTAATTGGCTTTGTCTGGTGGAGCTGCTCTTTGAAATGTTCTATTCAGCTCTTTATCTTGTCATTTCTTCCGTTTTCTTTAGATACTCTCTGTTCAAAGGCAAGTTTCAGAGTCTCTTCTGAGATCCATTTTGGTCTTTTCTTTCTTTCTCGTAGTTTTAATGACCTCTTGCTTGCTTCATGGAAGATGGTCTTGGATTGTTGTTGTTGTTGTTGTTATGTGCCGTCAAGTCAAATCTGACTCATAGTGACCCCTCCTTGGGTTTCCAAGGCAGTATCACTACGGAAGTAGGATTGCCCAACCTTCCTTCCGAGATGCTCTGGATATCATCCCACAATTCTTCTTATTTTCGGTCATTGGTGTTCATTGCATCAAATCCATTTTTTAGATGGTCTTTAAATTCAGGAGGAATATATTCAAGATCATACTTTGGCTCTCATGGACTTGTTTTAATTTTCTTTAACATCACGTTGAACTTGCATATGAGCAATTGATGGTTTGTTCCACAGTCAGCTCCTGGTCTGGTTTTGCCTGAAGATATTGAGCTTTTCCATTGCCTCTTGCCACAGATATAGTCAGTCTGATTCCTGTGCACTCTGCAAAGTCCACATATATAGTCGCCATTTGAGTTGTTGAAAAATCGTATTTACGACGAATAAGTCATTGGTCTTGCAAAATTCTGTCATGCGATCTCCAGCGTTATTTCTGTCACCAAGGCCAAATTTTCCAACTTCCGGTGATTCTTCTTTGTTTCCAACTTTTGCATCCGATCACCAGTGATAATTACCATATCTTGATTGCATGTTTGGTCAGTTTCACACTGTATAAGTTGATAAAAATCTTCAATTTCCTCAACTTCGGCTTGGCACATAAATTTGAATAATAGTAGTATTAACTGCTCCTCCTTGTAGGCATATGGATATTATCCTATCACTGATAGGTCTTGAAATATCTTTTGTGATGATGAATGACATGCCATTCCTCTTCAAATTGTCATTCTTGGCATAATAGATCATGTGCTTGTCTGATTCAAAATGGCCAAAACCGATCCATTTCAGCTCACTGATGCCTAGGATAAATCTTTTTGCATTCCATTTCATTTTTGACAACTTCCAATTTTCCTAGATTCATACTTTGTACATTCCATGTTCTGATTATTAATGGATGTTTGCAGCTGTTTCTCCT
>NW_006921664.1:11165080-11252881 GCF_000298275.1 Orycteropus afer afer | reverse complement strand
TTTTTTTTTTTTTTTAATACTACAATTTACCCCAATGCTCCCCTCCCACTTCCTTCTGGTATTTCCCTCCATCCTTCCCTCCAGGCACTCCTGCCCCCTGAGGTGTCTCCCTGTGCATAAACAGCCTTTCTTTCTCCTATGATTTTTCTCTCCAGGGAGTGTGTCTACTTCGGGTAAATGTTCAGCTCATATGCCTGTCTTACGTTTGGCTGGAAGCCACAGGAGTGGATTCAGTTCTAGACCTGAAGGACAGCTAGGGGCCCGTAGTCTCAGTGGTTCCACCAGGCTCTATCAGATCAGCAAACCTGGCCCTCTGCCCCCCTTTTTTTTTTTCTCCCAATGATTTTGAGTTTTGTTCCATATTGTTCTCCCTCTCTATCCAGGATCTCCTATATAGATCTCCCTCTAAGTGGTTGACAGTGGTAGCCGGACACCATCTAGTTCTTCTGGTCTCATAGTTGTATGTGTTGCAGATCACATGGTGTACCTTCCCTTGGACTAATTGTTTCCGTGAATCTTTGGTTTTCTTCATTCTTCTTTGCTCTGGACTCATTTAGCAGTGTTTTACAATTTTTATTGTATGTCTTTCATGTCCCTGGGTGAATTTATTCCTAATTACATCATTCTTTAGATGTTACTGAACATGGAGTTTTTTTTTTCTTAATCTCATTTTGAGTTTTCTCATTGCTGATGTATAGAAACAGTTTTTCTTGTGTAATAATTTTAAAGTAACTTAGTGAAATCTGTCAAAATTTTGTGAGTTTTGCTTTTTGTGTAACTCTGGTAGTATAGTGCCTAAGGCACTTGACTGCTAACCAGAAGGCTGGCGGTTCAAACCCACCAGCCACTCCTCGGAAGGAAGGTTAGGCAGTCTACTTCTGTGGTGATACTGTCTCGGAAACCCAAGGAGAGGTCGCTGTGAGTTTCGTCTGACTCAACGGCACACAACAATAACAACTTTCCACCTGTCTGTGAGAGAGCACATTTGTCCCAGTATCACTTTGCCTTTTCTTTCTTCACTGACTTAAAAGTAGTTGTTTTTGTAACCTAATTATCAGATATGAAGTTTGTTTTTCTGGTATATATTATATTCCATTATTCTCTCTATCCCTACAGCCTCACAGGTCACATTAATTTCTGATAGAAATAAGTATTATGAGAAATAAGTGTTTATTTTCAGAAATGTTTTGGCTGATACTCTGGTTTTCATTTTTTTCAAGGTGAATTTTAGAATTGTTTTATCAATTTAAGTGTCTCCCATCCTTCCACGTCCAACTCCCAGCAAAAGAAAACAAAAATAAACCATTGGTCATTTTATTGACATTGCTTTAAAATGAAGAATTTTACAATTTGATGTTTCTCAATCAATTTGTACATTTCTTGATAAAGTTCATTCCTAGTCATTTGTATTATTTTTTTTTTTGGTATTTTGAAAGGAGTAATTTAAATTTTATGTTCTAATGAATTGTTGCTGGGATATGAAGTAGTTTTGCTATCTATATATTGATTTGTTTGATATTTTTTGGGGAGAGAGTTATCTCACCTACTGATATTTATCATTTTGTTTCTTTTGATATTTATACTTTATTTCATTTTACTCACTCACTTCCTGAACAAAGTTATTAATAATGAACATTTTTGTCTTGCATAGAACACTTCACATGTTAGAATTTTCTTTCTTAAATTGCTGAATTAAATTCTACTTGATTGGGATGTTCCATTATATAGCTCTAGATTTAAATTGTATAGGTGTCATTTAGTCTTTCTGAATCTCGTTCCTAAACACTTAGTGTGATGTTTGTTTATATATATATGAGGTATGTGCTATCTTAGGTTTTGGTAGCAGGATTAAGATAGTTTTATAAAATTTATAATTTTTATGGTTTCAAATGCTCTGGAACTATACAAACAAAATTAAATTATGTGTCTGTTCAAGGCTTAATAGAAGTCATGTAAAGTCCATCTGGACTCAGACTCTTATTATTTTTACAACTCTTTTGTTTTCTTTGATGTACTGATCTTATTCAGCTTCTGCTGAAAGTTAGTGTGATATCTAAAATTGTTAAGATTTTTTTTTTTTTAAACGGTAATCATACCCAGAAAGTATGCAGTGTGGAAATTAACTGGACTTTTTTTTAAAAAATATCATGATAACTGGATTAGATGTGTTCTTAGTATATATGCATTGATAATCCATTCAGACAGAATGATGAATGTTATTAAAGTGGCCACGTGATACCTGTTATCCAGGATTAATTTCTGTCCCAGCATTTTACTTTTAAAAATTTTGAACTTATAGAAAAGTTGCACAAGTGAAAATCTTTACTGTATTAATTATTTTCATTCTTAGGTGCATTTTATCTGGTGTTTGAATATATGGACCATGATCTGATGGGACTACTGGAATCTGGCTTAGTTCATTTTAATGAAAATCATATAAAGTCATTTATGAGACAGCTCATGGAAGGTCTGGATTATTGTCATAAGAAGAACTTTTTGCATAGAGATATTAAGTGTTCAAATATTCTTCTAAACAATAGGTATGTGTATGAGCTTGATATATATGTTTAAAATAGTGGTATGCCTTAGTTCTGTTAAATGGGTTTGAAATTTATTCATTAGCTTCAAACTGTTTTTTAACCTAATAATAGTATTATGGCTTGGACTACAAACTGTACGGCATCTAACAACAAATAACAACAAACGTCTAAAATTATGTTAAATATACTTTAGTTACGTTAATGTACAGTAATAGTTTGTAATGTACATAAAATAATACCAGATTGGCTTTCTTGTTCTGTCATTTTCTAGATATGTTTAGGGATCTTCTCATAATTAGTAATATGATTTCAGCTTAAGCTTAAGAATAGATTTTAGAATGTGTTTTCCAAAAAAGCAGACATGATTGTTTTAAAGTGAACTTTTTTTTGAAGTGTGTATACAGACATACGCAAACACAGAGACATATATTTAAAGCTTTTGTTAAATATTTCACTAACAGCGTTAAGTCGAATACTTACACTTCTGTTGTAATTGATAACATTTATTAGTTTAAGTAATGCCTACCTGATCCTGATTTTAATTAGTAGAAAATATTTTATGCACCTATCCTTTCTAAGAATTAGAAAGTTAAAGATAATTTTTAAGAAATGTGATTTAGTTCTTGAGCATTATTGAATTGAATAATTTTTATTTGCTACGTATTGATAGAAATTAACTAAATTTATTTTCATTGCAGTGTCCTTTTCTAAATATTAATTGAATAGTACTGAAATACTATTTATTAGTATATTACTATAGTTACAGTAATAGTGGTTATAATAATAACAACAGTACTAACATAACAATAACACTATTACAATAGTACTTGAGAACAGCTCCGGTGGCTTAATGCCTAAGGCATTTGACTGCTAACCAGAAGGCTGGAGGTTCAAACCCACCAGCCACTTCTCAGAAGGGAAGATTGGGCAATCTACTTCCATAGTGATATTGCCTCGGAAACCCAAGGAAGGGTTCTCTATGAGTCAGATTCAGCTCCATGGCAGTTTGAGTTTTAATAGTAATTGAAACTATCACTAACTTTTTTACCATATCTTTTCATGAATTATCTACCACTGCCTTTCCTTCTTATGTAGAACTTTATTGGTACTACAGTGTGATGAAAGTTAAAAATATGATCAAAGTTAGTTTATTTATACAGTTTATTTTTGATTAGTTCTAGGAATAGAGTATGAATGTGTATGATCAATTTAGAGTAGACTAATACTTTTTATTTGTCTTACTTCCACCAGAGGGCAGATAAAACTTGCAGATTTTGGACTTGCTCGATTATATAGCTCAGAAGAAAGGTAAGCGTACTGTCAAGTGACGATTACAAATATTAGAGTCCAATTTTAGAAGCAGTACTAAGAATATTTTATTGGTGTGTGTGTGCATGAATTTTTTTTTTAAGAGGGGAACTTTATTTTTCATAGGTAAATGTAGGAAACAATGAAACTTTTTAACCATATTGAATACATGTAAGTTCTTTTAAAATGTGCATTTTTAAATGTTTGTGAAATGAGTTTATGAATTTAAAAAAAATTATATATAAATTTCTAGTAAAACTTCAAATATTAAGATGCTGTTAATTTTTAGTGAAAACCCTTAGTGTGCACTTTTAGAATGGTATGTTTAAACTTATAAACTTTGTTTTTTTGCATTTTATTGTTTTAGGTGAAAGTTTACATACCACATTAGATTCTATTTTAATACTTTTTATACAGATTATTCTGTGCCGTTGGTTCCAGTTTTTACAATGTGCCAGCATTCTCATTATTTCCATTCTATTTGTTCCTTTTCCATTGATCTAGCTTCCCTGCCCCTCCTTGCATTTCTCATCATTGCTTTTCAGTAATGTTGACTATTTACTTTTTAAGGGTGTACATTACTCACAGGTGAGTGTTTATTTCGTAAGCAAGTCTGTTATTTAACTGAAGGGTGACCTTCAGAAATAGCTTGAATTTCAAGTTCAAAGGCTATCTTGGAGTGTTTGTGCGTTCCTCTAATCTTAATCCATCTAGTAGATCTGGTGGGCTTTATTAGGAATTTGAGTTTTGTTCTACATTTTTCTCCCCTTCTATCTGGGACCTTCTATTGTGTCCTAAATTTTGTTTTAATTATTATTTTAGACTTCAAGGTTTGTCTGTTATTTTTATATCTACAGTTTTGTTTTTTAAACTTTCTAGGGCCCTTTATCTAAACAAGCTATTGTAAGGAAGTTCAGTTTGTAAGACTGAACAAAATACAGCTTCTCTGACTAAAGTTGGGATGTGTATTCCACTTTCCACTTGACTCTTTTGTGCCTGATAGTAATGAAATATGACTTGTCTTATTTCAAATTAAAGAGCTCTGGTGGCATAGTGGATAAGACGTTTGGCTGCTATCCAGTAGGTCTGCAATTCACACCCACCAGTTGCTTTCCAAGAGGATGATGAGGCTATCTTTTTCTGGAAAGATTTACAGCCTTGGAAACGTAGGAAGGGTTGCTGTCAGTCAGAATTGACTCAGTGGCATTGGATTTGGTTTGTTTTTTTATTTCAAATTAATGTGGAATTTGAAAATAAAATATTTTTTGTGATAGACAAGGGGCTCCACTCTAATCCTTTGTTGTACCTGCTTTAGCCAGAGCTCTGGTAGCATAGTGTTTAAGGCACTTGACTGCTAACCAGAAAGCTGGTGGTTCAAATCCACCAGCCACTCCTTGGAAGGAAGGTTGGACAATCTACTTCCATAGTGATACACCTTGGAAACTCAAAGAGGGGTCGCTATGAGTCGAGTCTGACTCGATGGCATGTAACTTTATACTGAAAATGATTATTTTGTTTTAAGAACGGTTCCCGTGTGTTTAAATTTTTTTTTTCTTTTAACTGTTTGGAGCTTAGAAGTTTATTATTCTCATTTTGCATTTGAGAAAACCAAGACCTTGGTAGGGCTTGAGTGACTTTTTTTTTTTGTGATTTGGATGAAGATTTACTTGAGTGACTTTTAAGGTCAAAATAAAATATATTTGTTGGTTGAGCCAAATATGTGTAAGACAGGTTGAGCAATCTACTTTTTCAGTGATACTGCCTCGGATAGATACCCAAGGAGGGGTTGCTGTGAGTCGGGGCCGACTCGATGGCACATAACAACAACAGCAACAACGACAAGCATGTATAGTTTAAGGTTTTGATTCCCAGTTTTTCATTCTTTCCATTGTATTATAATAACGTCTCTTGGTAGAAATTGAAAAAAAAGTGTTTCATATGTATGTATTCGATCTGAAACTTCACTTGAAGCATAATTTTTGAATGACTAAATTTCACTTGCTGTTATTTTGGGTGATACTTTGATTAATTAAAGATTCTGTCTCTTTGCTGGTTAATTAAGATTTTGCTATAATTAGATCATCTTTTCTTAATATAAGTAGTATGTGTTTGTCCTGCTTGAATATAAATCCCTTCGTATTTTTGTGGTAGGCTTCAGTGGAGATGGAACACAGCTAATTACCATTTTCCATCTAATTTGTTCTTTTTATGCAGATATCCGTGGATATTCATTCATATTGGTATAGACTTGTTCCAGAAAACTGATTATAAAGCACAATTCTATATATTGGACCCTATTTTCCCATTGATGCTGTTTTAAAATGAAATGTTGAGTTCTACTGGAGTGCCCAAGGTCTGGAATATTTTCTAGGCCATGGTTCCCATTGCCCTGATTGATTGATAGTGGAATAGTTTTTCTGCTAAATGAAATTTATAAGATAAGAACTTAGGTGTATCATTTTGTTTTATGAGCAAGTATAATCTTTAAGAAGTAGAATTTAAAACTTTTTCCAGATTAAAATATGCAAAAAGGACACAGGCAGCCAGCATCTTCTGACCTCCTCCAACCTCACGAGGAGACAGAATCACCATTAGCAGCCCAAGGTTTATACCCATGAAGTCAGACATGTCACCAGCCTCCAGCCTTCTGACACCATGGCATTCTCCCATGCCACTCACTACTTCTCTGCTGGGTTTGATAATTTGTTGCACTGGCCACGCAGAACTCAAAGACAATAATCATGATTATAAGATTTATTAGGGAAGTAACAGATTATAATTCCGGTTCAGGAACACACTCCAGATACAGTTTTTAAATCACATAGCACCCCCTCAGCCATGCCCACAATCACAACTCTTTCAAGCCCTCTGCCTCTCCTGGCCTCTGCTTTGCTGGGGCAAGTATTACAAAGATCTCTTAGCTCTGCTGATAGGTGCACCCTAGTCTGCCAGCAAGCCTTCTGCCCAAAGGCACTTGGCTTTCTTGCTCCATGAGCCAGCAAGCCTACTATTGAGTCTCATGCTTCTTGGTTCTGCTGCTGCTGTCTCTTAGTTAGTCGTCTTTTTCAAGGAGGTCCAGCATAGTGACCAAGGACGCACTGCACTTTGCCACTGGCTGTTCTTTCTTAATGGCAGTGAGATCCCACTTTCTGCCTCTAGGAGGGCTCATTTTAAGCCTAGCAGAATGACAGAAATAACCAATCCCCTTGTTAGGGTTCCATATACCTTGTCAGCATGGTCCTCTTCCCACAGTGCTGTCATTATTTATATTACTTAGATTATTAACAAGCTATTCAATCCCCTTGGTAGACCAAAAACACCTTATATTTGCATAGTTCCACCCAGTCATCTGGTGGGAGTCACAAAGATGATGGCCAGAAGAGCCATACTAAGTAATTCACTGCATCACAGAATAATTTCAGTTTCCTTTAGTTTTGTTGGAGAAGTGGTTTAATTTAATGGAATGCCTTTAAAATACAGAAAATTTTTCTGTAACTCTTAACAACATGTCAATTTTAAAAGAAAACTCTCTCTCTTGCCAACTTCCTGTACTGTCCCAAATTTTTTAAAGATTTCTTAAAAAAAAAAAAAAAAGATTTTATTTATAGTCACACTGTTATTATAAGCAGAAGGAAAGGTAAGGGCTTACTGTAATATACTCATTCAGAAGTTAAATCAATTTGATATATTTTCTAGGAAAGTTGTTACTGCTGAATTATTACAACTTGTTATAACTGAAGTGTCTAAGAAATTGTGTGTTTCATATAGAGCAGATACAAGGTTATCACTTTAATAATATCTAAGTTTCTCTTATTGGGTTTCAGACAGGCTTTTTGAATTTGAGGAAAACTGGGTGGAATGATAGCTAGCATGTAGGAATTGTACATTGGGGGTACATGACCAGTATGGATCTCCTCTGTCACGGAAAAAAAAAAATAAGAGAACCATTGTATTAAAATTGTTGTTGTTGTTGTTATGTGCCGTCCAGTCGGACCTGACTCATCGCGACCCCTCCTTGGGTTGCCAAAGCAGTATCACTACGGAAGTAGATTGCCCAACCTTCCTTCTGAGGAGTGGCTGGTGAATTTGAACCGCTAGCCTTCTGGTTAGCAGTCAAGTGCCTTAAGCACTATGCTACCAGAGCTCCTAGGGTGGGGAAAAGATTCCTTTATACCTAGAATTCTTTTAAACCTATGAGTAGTTATAGGCATTGGTAACTATAGAACTTGAAGACAAACTTTCCCCCCATTTCTTTATTACTTGTTTATCTTTCATTGACTGTTTTTAGTCAAGTTTTCCTGAGACTTGGAGCCATGTGGTATTCCCTTCCATGTTTTTATTTTACCTAGTTATTGCTCCATTGCATTTCAAAAAGATGATGTATCATTTTCTCTTTGTGTGATTGTCTCGTATATATTTCGTATATATTTTTTTAAAATGTGCTTTTCACATAAGTTGAAAAATTATTTCATATTTTAGAGAAGAAACAATAACTTAGCCAATTTATTATTTTAATGCAAGGATATAAAATCCATAGGCCTTAATTGGGGAACTTTGGTTCTAGTTCTGACTAGAGCTGTTTAAACAGTTTGGAACCTTAGAAAATAATTTAATTTCTTTTGGCTGCATTAGTCTCAGCTTTAAGATGAGGGCTTTAGAATAAATGATGTCTGAAATCCTTATATGCAGAGTGTTGAAAAACACATCTCTTAATGGTTCTGAAGGAACCCTGGTAGCATAGTGCCTAAGGCACTTGACTGCTGACCAGAAGGCTGGTGGTTCAAACCCACCAGTCACTCCTCGGAAGGAAAGTTGGGTAATCTACTTCCGTAGTGATACTGCCTCGGAAACCCAAGGAGGGGTGGCTATGAGTCGGGTCCGACTCGATGGCACATAACAAAAACAACAACAACAAATGGTTCTAATACTTATGTGATGAAACAATAATAAAACAAATAAAAGTTTTTAAACAACTACTAAAAACTTACTTTATTTCTGTATCATGATCCAATAAATAAGAAAGAGAAAGAAGGGAGAAATGAAAGGGTTTTTGAGTGTTACAAGAAAGAACCAGGTAACAGGTCACTAACACCACCCTCCCAAAACACACTCACCTTTTTGGGAGACAATGCTACCATCTAGTGGCTTTTCAAAGAATTAACACTAAAAGCAAAACTAAAATTTTCCCAAGTAATATGCATTAATAGGCGCTCTGATGGTGTAGTGCCTAAAGCATTTGACTGCTAACCAGAAGGCTGGCAGTTCAAACCCACTAGCCACTCCTCGGAAGGAAGATTGGTCAGTCTACTTCTGTAGTGATAACAGCCTTGGAAACCGAAGGAGGGGTTGCTATAAGTTGGATCCAACTTGACAGTGTGAGGTGTTTTTTTTTTTTTTTTTGATACAATGGGAGGGGAAGCTAGTAAGTATCCCTGTAGCCACTTGTTCAAGGGCAAGATCAGATTGTATTCAGGATTAAAATTCCCTCCTTAACTCTGATCACTTTTGTCCTTCTCATTCCAACGAAACTGTAATCACTTCAAGATAGAGAATATTTTATACCTTGTGTTTCATATGCTCTTAAAATATTGAATACATTGAATATATGCTGTATTGATTCTGAACTGAGAGAAAGTCATCCTGACCTACCTTTTATCGATCAGGAATCTTTGGAGATTCAAGATAATAAAGAGATCTTTTGAGAGGGCCTGGAAAAGATTGGGAAAACCATGGCAATAAAAAGATTACTAATAGGAGCTCTGGTAGCATAGTGCCTAAGGCACTTGACTGCTAACCAGAAGATTGGCGGTTCAAACCCACCAGCCACTCCTCGGAAGGAAGGTTGGGCAATCTGCTTCCGTAGTGATACCGCCTCAGAAACCCAAAGAGGGGTTGCTATGAGTCAGGTTTGACTCGATGGCACATAACAACAACAATACATGAAATGCAATAAGTTGTGACTGAACAAGCTTCAGGAATAGAAATAGCATATAGATCCCTGACTCAACTGTGAGATCAAGATTAAATTGTTATTTCCTTTTGTCCTGGTCAAGTAGTCTACAGTTTTGAGCATATAAAGAAGAAAGGCAGATAATTTAAAACTTTAGGTTACAGTGTTTTCCCCCTTCCTCTTGTGGGAGGAACCTCATCGATGTCCTAAATACTGAAGACTTGCAAGTCTAAATTTCAAGTCTTGAATTAATTTTCCAGAGTGGAAGATGTTTAGTGGACATTTCTATGTAGATGATCTCCTAGATGATCTGGTACCTTAAATTAAGCATATTGCTACAAAACCTATCTTTCTATCCCCATAAAAAAATTTCTTCCATTTCCTTTATTCCCCTTTCTAGTTAAAGGTATCCAGTTACTCCCACGAGTGAATATGTCTCTCATAAACCCATTGCCATTGAGTCGATCTCAACTCATAGAGACCCATAGGACAGAGAAGAACTGCCTAATAGGTTTCCAAGGGATCTGGAAGAGTGTGTATCAGGGTGGTATACTTTAAAGTACTTAATACAGTCTGTATGCTGAACAAATAATCCAAGAAGCTGGACTCTATGAGGAACAAACACAACATCAGTATTAGTAGAAGATTCATTGTTAACTTGTGATATGCAGATGACACAGCTTTGCTTGCAGAAGGTAAAGAGGCTTTGGTATGAATTACACTGCAACATAAAGAAAACAAAACTCTTCACAACTAGACCAATAAGCAGCATCATGATCAATGGAGAAAGATTGCAGTTGTCAAAGATTTCAGTTTTTGGATCTACAGTCAATACCGGTGGAAGGAGCAGTCAGGAAATTCAATGATGTATTTGTACTGGGCAAAAGCTCTACTGCAAAAGAACCCTTTTAAAGTGTTAAAAAGCAAAGATGTCACTTTGAGGACTAGATGTGCCTAATTCCAATCATGGTGTTTTTAGTTGCCTCATACGCATGTGAGAGCTGTACAGTGAATAAAGAAGACTAAAAAAGAGTCAGTGCAATTGAATTGTTGGCAAAGAATCTTGAATATACCAGAACTGCCAGAAGAATGAACAAATCCATCCTGGAGGAAGTACAGCTGGAATGCTCCTTAGAAGTGAGGATGGTGAAACTTTGTCTCACATACTAGGGACATGTTGTCAGGATGGACCAGTTCCTGTGGAAGGATATCATGTTTGATAGAGTGTCAGTGAAGAAGGCAATCTTCAATGAGATGGATTGACACGGTGGATATAAAAATGGGCTTAAACGTAATGTGTTCTGAATAGGAAGTTCTAGGAGCCTCTGAAGTCTGCTTTGGAGGAGGTACCATTAGGCTGGTGATAGTTTTCTGGAGTCTTTTTGTAGCAAATAGTCTGCTAAGTTTTGTTGTCTCTGCTCTCTCACCCTCCAAATATAACAGTTTTGCTGGTTGAGGTATACGTCCTCCCTTTTCTCACTCTTGTCTCTTGTCTGATAATTTACGTTTATGAAATAGTAAAAAATCTGTTTTGTATATTAATGATGTATGTCTGGTAGTAACAAATGCCAAGACTATGAGGCAAAAGTAATGCCACAGTAGTAGTTAAGGTTATGTGTCAGCTTGGCTGAGCCGTGATTTTCATTGGTTTGGCACTTATGTTATTGGTGTGATCATCCTCCATATGACCTCATGTGACCTCATATGACCATCCTCCATTTCACATAACAGCCTGGTCTTTGGTACCTAACTGTGTTGGTAAGTCAAGAGAGGGTGTTACTAAAGTTTCAATCTTTAATGGTAATTGTGGGAAAAAGACAAAATACCTGCCCTAACAAGATGTACAGTCTACTAGAAAATACAGACAGGTGAATACAACATTATATGGTAATGTATAATGCTATATTACTTACATTAGAGCAAGAAAATATGTTTTGGGGATATCTGATATAGGCTAAGCTTCTGGGAAGAGATGATACTTAAGGTGCAGTCTGAAAAATGAGTTAGAGACTAAGTGAAATGCAGGATTTTTATGAACCTAGCAAGGTGAGCAGCATTTGTTTGGCCTTCTCAGAGACCTGAAGTCCCAGTGTTGCTAGAGGAAAAACAAAATCATGAAGAATCTTATTAAGCCTTCTGTGGATCTTTGCTAGAAAAAAGAGTGTGTGATATGTAATAGTGTGTAATAGTATGCATATGTAACATATTCACATACATGGGCATTTATATCATGACTCTGAGTGCATTTGGAAAATGGTTTGGCCTTATATTTCTAGAGGAGGTGTGGTGGCATAGTGAGTAAGGCATTTGGCTGCTAACCAGAAGGTCGGCGGTTCAAACCTACTAGCTCCTCTGTGGGAGGAAGATGGGCAGTCAACTTCCGTAAAGATTTACAGCCTTGGAAACCCAATGGGGGATCACTTTGATCCAGAATTGACCTGATGGCAGTGAGTTTGGGTTTTTTTTTTCTTTGTTATTCTAGAAGCAAGGGCATAAGTTAGAAACCTGTTGTAATAAATCTAGGTGGATGATAACAGAACTTGGGAATGGGCATAGGTGTTGGAAAGATGGAGGTGAAATACAGGGATCTTAAGGATGTAAAATCATTGAAACTTGGATGGTTGATCATATGTTGTGAGACACATCCCTGTCTCTACTCCTACTATAAAAGTTTTGCTTAAGCAGCTCAGAAAATGGTTTATTAGGATAGGCAACACTGTTGTAACTAAAAAACTCAGGGAACCTCAAAATTTAGTGGTTTAAAGAATAAGAATTTCAACATTTCTCACTTAATAATCTAGAGTGGTTGCTGCTTACCTTGGTTCAGAATGAAGAATATTTAACGAAATCACCAGGTCAGGCAGTGAGTCTGTATTATACCCTGGAAGATCTGTTGTTTTTCATACATGTCTTCCAAGACTGTTGCCATCTCTGTCAACCATAAGTGAGCTGAAGGAAGGAGGTGTGTTATAAGACAGATCTAGAACTGGCACTTACCACATGGTTCGTTTTACATTGGAGAGAACTTGGTCATGTGGCCACAGATAACTGCAGGGATGGGAAATGTAGTGAACCTAGGCAGCTATCATAGAAGAAAGGAAGAACAGATTTTAGAAAGCTATCATAAGTCTCTACCACAAATGATCATGCTTGTTTACTGAATAGGAAACAGGAGGAGAAACAAATTTACAGCAAAAGGTAGTGAATTTTCTTTTGAAAGTGTTGAGATCAAGGTAGTTTTACAACTTGTAAATTTGGATGTGTAGTAAGAACAAACAAGTAAGAACAGGTGATCGTCAAATGGCAGCATCACAGCATCATTTGGGAAAAATTACTTTTGTTTATCTGTAGCAGTATGATGATGAAAAAATTTAAAAGTCATTTTTCTTGGTAGATGTCAAAAGGAGGACAAGAGGAATGAAAATAGGAAGAGGGAAAGGGTAAGAGAAAAAAGATTGTATTTACTATAAAATTAAAGTAAGTGCTTATTATGTGCCAGTCATGGTTCATTGGTAGAATTCTTGCCTTCCATGCAGGAGACCCAGGCTTAATTCCCAGCCATAGTACCTCACACACAGCCACCACCCACCACTTGCATGTTGCTGTGATGCTGAACAGGTTTCAGTGGTGCTTCCAGACTAAAACAAACTAGGAAGAAAGGCCTCGTGATCCTTTTTTTTAATGAAAATCAGCTAATGAAAAGCCTATGGATCACATCTTTTGATCCTGTTGTACATGAGGTTGCATTTATATCACTAGCTACTCTATGGGAGGAAGATGGAGCAATCTATTTCCGTAAAGATTTACAGCCTTGGAAACCCAATGGAGGGTTCCTTTGAGTCAGTGACAACATATGCCAGCTACTAAACTAGGTATTGATACATATTGTAGATAATAGCTTAAAAAAAAAGGTCCTTGATCTCATTTGCATTAGGATAGACTCCTTTGAGGAAGTAAATTTGAGCTAAGACCTGATTGATGAGGGAAAACAGAAGTACCTGGAAGAAGAACATTCCAAGTAAAAGAAAACTAAGCAAATGCAAAGCCTTGGGAAACAGACTTGGAAGGTTTGTTTGAGTGCTAAAAAGTTGGTCAGTTTGATAGGAGATAAGACCAAGATAAAGAATTTAAGTTTCATTTAGTTGTAATGGGAAATCATTGGACAGTTTTAAGCAAGTATTAAGCAACTAGGTGACATGACCTGGTTTTTTGCTTTTTTTTTAAAAAAACAAACAAACAAAACAAACCTTGGAGAAGCGGGGGCAGGATGGTTAAGAGTGAAGACAAAGAAACTAAGTGATTGTTGTGATAGTAACAGTGGCAGGATAACAGTGCCTTGGACTAGGGTTGTGGCTGTTGAAAAGGTGAAAAGTGGTTGGATTTGGAATTAGTTTGGGATATAGAACTGTAGTGAATTGTTGATTGATTAGATGTGAGGTCTGAAGGAAAGAGGAATCAAGCATGACTCCTGGATTTTTTTTTTTTTTGCTTCAGAAGTTGTGTAGGTGTTAACAGTAGGTTCCAGATTTCTTTTATAGTTTGGTAGGTGTTTCTGCAGTGGATTATGAAGGTGACATGACATTTTGGGCATATGATGAATTTAGTTAACTGAAGGTTTGTCATATTTTTAACCTTTTGATTTACTAAGGTTATTAAGTGCAGTAGCCAGTGGGATTAAGAGTTTTCTCCTAATCAAAAGAATATGTTATTTTGTTGTGCTTATAATCAGAATTATACTTAAGAATTTAATTTTATAAATAAAATTTCTTCACATATCTGTAGTCCCTTACAATAATGCCTTAATTCCAGTAAGCCTTCAATAAAGATTTGTTAAATAAAGGAAATCAACAGCTTTTTTTAATAGATATTTATAAGTTGACTTTTTTTTCCTCCAAAACAGTCTAAAAGAAATAATAAATTTAGACCTTTGTTTTTGGAAATATGGATAATTTTAGAGCTAGTTTAGTTTCTTCGGTAAAATTCTTTTTTCTGTTTCTTAGAATGATCATTAACAAAGGCAGCGACTCTGGTTTGTAAATTTTAACTGGAGTTACCTACATCACCCACTTCAGGGGCCTAGGAGACTGAACCGCATGCCAGCCTGGGGATACATTCTGTGGCAGTTTTTAGTTTATTGGGGATCCAGTGCTGCTTGACAGGGAAGGCCATAGCATAAATCATTTCCCTAATATAACATGTTATAGAATTCCTCAGTCTTTGGAATTTTTGTCCAGGGGCAAAATATTATAAGCTATCATATATAGATACAGAGTTTGAATGACAGGTTGAATGATCTCTGATGACATTCATTGAATGTAAATTTAAATGTCAGTGTAGTAGTTTTATATAAAGCTTGTATCAGTGTGAATGTTTAATGTTTATTCACTTTACAAATGAAAGAATTTCTACAAATTTGAGATTATATGAGTGTTGTGAAATTGGACTTTCTGGGTCAAATTTTATAATTGAATGCTTTTTCTCAGTCTTTACCTAGTTCTGATTTTTCTTCCGACAGAAACACGTGGGACTATTTGGAAAAGCTATTAATTAGTATTAATAAATATTTTTGCTGTATACTTAGATGTACATACTTCATCTAATTTTGTGTCTAATCATTTTGAAAATGCACAAGTTACTTTTACTTCTGAATTTGATGGTCGTTAACAAAAACAAGTAAGATAGTCTGGTTTTAACTAATAAATATGACAGTGTTTAAATGTTGCCTGGAACTTGACACATAGTATATAAAAAAGCAATTATTGTTTTAATTTAAATATTCCTTTTAAAATTTAGGAGCTTTTAAAATTTTGGTGGCATAGTGCCTAAGGCCTTTGATTGCTAACCAGAAGGCTGAAGGTTCAAACCCACCAACCACTGCTTGGAAATAAGATCAGGCAATCTACTTCCGTAGCGACACCACCTCAGAAACCCAAGGAGGGGTTGCTATGAGTCAAATCCGACTCGGTGGTGGTAAATTTGGTTTTTTAAAATCTAGTAATCTGAATTTGTGTGGTTTCTCCCTATAATTCAACATACTTTTAAAATATAGCTCTGGTAGCATAGTGGCTAAGGCACTTGACTGCTAACCAGATGGCTGGCGGTTCAAACCCACTAGCCACTCCTCGGAAGGAAGGTTGGGCAATCCTACTTCCGTAGTGATACTGCCTCGGAAACCCAAGCAGGGGTCGCTATGAGTCAGGTTTGACTCGATGGCACATAACAACAACAACAACAACATATACATCAATATATAAATATATTTATTTCTACACATAATTCAACATACTTAAAAATATATATATGTATATATATTTGTTTCGATTTCCAGATAATTTTTTTTAGTTCCTGTAGTTTATATTAATTTAAACATTTTCTTGAGACTATACATATCTAGTTGAACTTTAATAGGACGACCATAAGTTTCATATGTTTATAGACCCTAAAATGTGTTAGAAAAGCTAGTCATCATAAACTTCATAAACTTTGTTCTCCCATCCAGCTAATTCATGTATGTTACCTAAAGTTTCAGGGCCATACACATTAAGGTGCCAGCCCTGTGCCCAGTATAGGTCTGGGCTTTGTCTGTGGGGATCATTATAAAGAATGACCTGGGGTCTTTTGTCTTTCTGGGAAGATATAAAACATAAAATAGAGGAGAGTTCAAGACAGTGGTAAGTATGATATGAATTTAAGAATGTGAAAATAAATATTGTTAATAGAGATTAGACTTTATGGAATTGGATTGCTCACTTTGTCTTGAAGGAGATAAAGGGTTTGAATGAGAAAGAATAGGGAAGAATTTCCAAATATAAAAGGAGTTAGGGCATAAAGAATAGAGCAGATTTTTTAAAAACAATTAAGTCCAGCATAATTAGAAGAGCTATAATTTAAAAAAGCTTCTTTATTATATGATTAAAAGTGATCCAGGAAACAACAGAAATGACCAAGGAAATACATAAATAACGGTAGGAAAAAAATCTAGTTTGCCATTGAAAATAGACCATCCTCTCCGTTTCACTAATTAAACTGAGACCAGTTACTCCCTTTTTCCAGGTTTGGAACACTGTTACTGTACTATCTATATAAGGCTTATAGTATGAGTGCTTGAACTATTTGGAGAAATTTGACTGAATGGTGCAGAACAGATCCGATTGCCAAGGTCTTATGCTGCCTGGAACTTCAGATCTCTAGTTGGCAGTGTGAATGCCTAGAGGGAATGGCTTTATAAATCGTATGATGCTTTTCCTTCTTCCCAAAACTAGCCCAGGCCTTAGCCAACCTCAGGTAAATGGGCCTGGAATACTACCTTCATCGAGAATTTATGATATGAACTTAGAATCCTTGTGATTTAGAAGAAAGAAAGAGAGGTTTAGAATAGATCTAAAGACATATGATCTCCTGGAAGTACATATCCTAACCCTGGATCAGTCAGAGAGCCATCTCTGACTTCTTAGGACCTTCTTCATTCATGTGAGTCAACTAGAATATAATCATTCTCTGAGGATTAAAAGCACTGTCGGAGAATGTATACCATAATGGTCAAACTGGTCCTTAGTATAATCTGCTGTATAGATAACCTTTAATGTCTATGGCTAATAAAGAAGTAGCAACAGTATGTATGTCATTATTGTTAGAAGATGACAAAAGAATCATCTGATAAAGTACCTTAACTGTTGCTAATGGTTCATTGCAGAATAGTCTTCACCTACTACAGTGTGTATTTCTGTACTTGATATTCACATACTATAGTGGGATAAAATACTGCCAGTGATAGGCCCATTTGAAAACTTTTGTTAGTTGATACCTACTTAATAATCCTTATCACCCACTAATAATTTGGCAGATGTGGTCTAAGTCAGTTTCTTCAAAAGTTGTTATGGAGAGGAAAAATAGTATTGAACAGTTGAGTTGATATAAAGATCTTTCTTTGATAAAATTATAGTTAAAACTAGCCAACTACTATTCATTTTCATGTATTTAAGGAAAATTTTAAGTTCATCATGTTGCTTTTAGATGTATTTTATGACCACTTATTAGAAGGCATAGCATATCTGTATTTGTAGGTACATGAGAGTGGTTTAGTTAGTAGGATTACTTTGATAGGCTAAAATAATGTTTCGTAAGAGAATCTCTCCTAACAAATACTAACTCTAAAGAGTGTTTTTCTGTGTTTTTTAGTCGACCATATACTAACAAGGTCATCACTTTATGGTACCGTCCACCTGAACTGCTGTTGGGAGAAGAACGGTATACACCAGCTATTGATGTATGGAGCTGTGGGTAAGACAGGCTTATTGGTTGGTTCATTGTACTTGAAATTTTTGGTAGTAAAATAAAATCAACTAATTTGTTAATGATTGGTATTTTTTCTATTAGATGTATTCTTGGTGAACTCTTCACTAAAAAACCTATATTTCAAGCAAATCAGGAACTTGCACAACTAGAATTAATAAGGTAAGCTCATGATTCTAATATTTGGGGCAGAAAGAGGTCATAGTCCATAGGAAATCTATCAAGCTTGTCTTTTCAGAAGGAAAATACTGTGATTCTCTTGAGTGCTAAATGGAGGAGAAACTAGGATGCAAGCACTTTGATACTTGTTCCAATAAAATTAAGAATCTTAAAATTCCTAGATCTTTTATTTTTGTGATTAAATATAAAGTTTTAAGGCCCCAAAAAATAGGACTGGGAAGAAAGAGTAAATATGAGAGAAGGAGAGAATGAATAGTAGCTACTTCTTTATAAAGAGCGGCGGAAACTACTGAAGAATCAGTGTTTTGGTATTTTGTAAAGAAGTGCTCTCTCTTCTCTCTCTCTCTCTCTCTCTCTCACACACACACAAATTCATATACGTATTTATATGTGTGTATGTGTTAACATAAGGAGCTCTGGTAGTGTAGTGCCTAAGGCACTTGACTGCTGACCACAAGGCTGGTGGTTCAAACCCACCAACTGCTCCTCGGAGGGAAGGTTGGGCAATCTACTTTCGCAGTGATACTGCTTGGGAAACCCAAGGTAGGGTTGCTATGAGTTGGGCCCGACTCAACGGCACATAACAACAACAACATGTGTTACATATACAACAAAATACATGCATATACTCATACCATAGGTCTTTATGATTTAAAGCCTATCATAGGACCTCTCTCAGAAGGAGCTGTTCATACATATTAGTTACCTTTCTCTTAATCCTATATTTAATAATATCCTTAGGAAAGATGTTGGTATGAGGTACGAATCTATAGAATTTCACTTTCCCATCTGGACAAAACGAACATAAAACAACAATTTATAACCAAGGAAGGACCCCCAACTTCATTTGTAAACTATGAAAGGTAGTACTGAGAGGCAGACAATTTTAATCAAACTACAAGAAGATCCTGAGAATTCACAGGTATTTCCCTTTTTGAGGAGACTATTACAGTTAGCTGGAGTGTGGGTAAAATAATTAAAATCTATACAGAAGAACCTAACTATTGCCCATTTTGATGATGTGGAAGATCTATAGGTTATTGCAGAGAAAGATGAGAAATTTATAGGTTAATGCAGGGTAGAGCCTACTTCTTCTTGGGATAATTTGGCTAAAATTAGAAATACAAACCAGAGACTACAAGTGATTTTCCACAGTAGCTGGTTGCCTAACCCTAAAATGGAAACATGGAGCCAGTTATATCCCTGACTTGGCTTGAAGGGGTCCCAGCACAGAACTTTCAGGAAGGAGGTAGAGAAGGAGTTCACAAGAAACATACTATTAGGAAACTTTCATTTTACCTTCTTTATTGTATAATAGACAAGAGGAATAAGGTTAGAGAATAGTTTGGATTCTTGAAAAGAAGGAATATATACTTTTAAAATGCCAATTAGACATTTACCAAAGTTGGCTGTAAGTAGAAAAAGAATATGAGAGTAAACTCCAAAACACTGAAATCTTACAGAATGTATTACAAAAATATAGTATAACCAAAAATAGAGTAAAACTGGAAATTAATATAAAAATGGAAACAATAATGTCTCTCAACTATCTCAAAAGTTTAAATATATTAAAAATTATTCTTGGATTATGGAGGAATCAAACTATATTTCAGGTGAAAAGCTATGTACTAAACCTGTGCTTAGGAGAAAATCCACCGGAAATACATTCCTAAATAAGAAAATTGAAAATAATTAAAATAATTCAACATTCACTAAACGAGGTTAAAAAAAAAAAAAGCATGACTAATATACATGAGTAGCTCCTTAAGAGATAGGTCCTACAAAGGCTCCAATCATAAAGACCTATGCTACCTAGTATATGCATATATTTTGGTGTGTATATACAAATACCAATGCATATATAAATATAATATGTGTTTATTTATATAAAATAGACTATTACTTCCATACAATATACATACAATTAATTAATGAGCTACAATAGTACAGGATAGAACTAAATCTAAGAGTTGGTTTTGGGTTTATTCACAGACAGGAACAATATAAACTAAGCCATTAATTTAACTTAGAACAAGAAAAAACACAACCGTTGCCATGGAGTTGGATCCAACTCATAGCAACCCTTCCTTGGGTTTCTGAGGCAGTATCACTATGGAAGTAGATTGCCCAAACGTCCTTCTCAGGAGTGGCTGGTGGGTTTGAACCATTCTTCTGGTTAACAGTCAAATGCTTTAGGCACTACGTGACCAGAGCTCAAGGAGAGTATAAATAACATAATAAATGAAGTTATAAAAATGGGAATTGATCACAGATGCAAAGAAAATGAAAATAAATTATGACACCACTTGATTGACCAAACTTGATCTAGAACACATTGGAAAACTCAGAGAAAATAATGTTATTAAAACATATCTCAACATAACCAGGTCTCAGCATTTTCGTAGGTAAATTCTTGCAGATCTTTCAGAAACTAATCATTGTACTATTGTTTAAACTGTTCAGAACAAAAGAATAATGCAGTACAAACTTTCTTATTCCAGCCTTCCCTTGTTGAATTAACAGATTTGTTGGGTTAACTGATGTTCTCCACTACCTCTGTAAATAAATACTGGTTTGATGACATGGTAGGCTGAGTGCTTGCAGCTTAGTGAGTGACCAGTTTCTAGTATGACCATGCACCCAATAAAGAGTTATGATGACCAAAAGGTGGTGGTTTGTCTCTAAATTTTTTATTCAAATTACTATTATTATAATTGTGTTTAATTAAATACTACATGGATGCAGGGCTTTCACCTAAAAGAGTTGCTATCAGATTAATTAGGAGTGGGCAAGGAACTGTAAAAGGTAAAACAAAAGTCATAAAAATCTAGAAAGATTTAGCATTCAGATTGCTTTCAAAGTGTTGTTAACTTCTGGCTTTATGTAAAGAAAGTAAAATGTAAAATCCTTTATTTGTGGGTATGGTTTGTGCAAGAAAGTTAATGCAGAATTTCAATGACTCCTTTGTTCAAAGAGAAGGCCTTGGTCTTGTGTCAGAAGATTGGAGAATAAATGTACATTTATAAATTTTCATTTAAAATAAAATGTTTAAATTATGCATCTGTGTATCTTTTTTTTTTTTTGGTAATGATTCTCTTTTCAACCTATTTTTTTCAGTTAACCATCCATCTGTTGGTCCTGATTGTATTGGATGCTAGGGCTTTTATTAATGATAGTTAACATTTATTTAGTTTATAAATGCAATCATTTTTCTGAGAATTTCTCCCGAATTATCTCATTTAAGTTTCATAACAACCTTATGTGTTCTTAAAGTTAAGAAAATGAAGCTTACAGAGGTAAAGAATCTGTTTACAGTCTTAAAACTAGCATCTGGCAAAATTGGGATTTGAACTTAGACAGTTTTACCTCGGAATCTAAAGTTTTAATCATTACTCTGTACTATGTAGGAAGTAAAAAAACTTTATTGATACTTTTTACATAGACATAATAACAAAAATACCAATACTTGACAAAGCAGCATGACACGTTTTTTTATAGGATACTAATCCAAAAATTCTCAGAGAGATATTAGCAAATGCTACTTTTTTGGGGGGTGGTGAGGATTTAATTGCAGAATCAAATAGAGTTCATCTGAAGAACATAAGGAGGTTCTTAGGAAATCGAAATAATGAAAGATTATTTTTTGGCATTATTATGTAAGGGTGTTCTAGAAGTACTAACCTGTTAACTATTATTGTTAGAAAAGTACATCATAAGGGGTGGAAATAGTGGAAAGATGGGAGAGATAGTTAGAATTTTGTATATGGTAACATTGCATACATGGAACATGCAAAGATATCACCTGAAAGACCTCAAAATAAAGAATTTGGTAAAATGACAGGTATGAAACCAAGTGTGTTGAGCACATATGGATTACACAAATATATACTATATTATATATGCATATTAAATTATATGTTAATAGATAGTAAAAGCAGTAACGTTTAAAAATGTGTATATATACCAATAATAACCACTTAGAAAACATAGTGGAGAAGAAATTGCCTTCAGCAAAACCACCACCATATATATCCCAGGAATATTGAAAACTATAACATCCTGCTGAAAAATGTAAAGAATATTTGAGTAACTCTTAATGAGGCATACTTTATTCTTCACTTGGAAGCCTTCATTTTTAATTAAAGATGGCAGTTTATCCTAAATTTATCAATATGCTGCTATTGAAAATTTCAGAGGACATATTTTGAAACGTGATTGATTTTAATGTTTATCTGGAAAGTTAAACATGAACACAACAAAGAAAATTCTTAAAAAGAAGGGAAAGTTGATATATTCTAGTTGGGGGAGAGAGACAAAACAAAACAAAAATAAAATATATCAAGTGGTGATAAGTATAAATGTATAGAAAATGGTAGAAAGTGACAATGGATGTAGGGTCAGTGAAAGTCTGTTAACTAAATGTTAACAGAAATCCGAATGGGGAAGGAACACTAAAGTTGGGGCATGAGTAGTATATACTTGGGTTATTTCATGAACATGGTAAGTCAGTTAATGAACTAGATGGAAAAAGAAAACAATCTGTCTACCTGGTGGAATACGATATAGTTCTCAGGAAATAGTAGATCTACAAACAGTTACGTGGAAAACGAACTCATTGAACATGAGAAGAGCAGTTTTGTGGAAGTCTGTATTTCATATGATCCTTTTAAGAGAACACAAATTACATACATCAAAAGATTTCTGGAAATGGTTAATTTCAGCATGGACTTGTGAGAGGGGGTTGTTAGGGAGTGTGCAGTTTTTACTTTCTTTAACTTTAAATTTTAGATTTTCTTTTTTTGGTAAAATACCAAGTATTTATAATATAAAAAAATGCTTCAATTTTGATTCTGTAGCGTTTTTTTCTAAAATATGAAGGAAAAAGGAATTTTCTGATAAACAAGTCTCCCAAGTGTAAGGAGGCAGCAAAGTATTTGAAAAGGGTATATGTGTAGGCTTTGGAATGTTACAGACCTGGGATCTAATGCCAGCTCAGCTACTTCTGCACTTGGGACCTAGGGTAAGTTCCGTAATGCCCTCAATTTGTTTCTTCACGTGTAAAACAGGACTAATAGTATGCTTAAGGTTGTAAGAATTAAAAAAAAATAACCAATGTAAGTAGATTTTCTGGTACATTTTTCTCCTTACCTTTTTTGCAGTTATGCTGGGATCTTTCCCTGACTTAAAAGCCTTAGGAATGATGAGATCTAGGGTCTGCGTTATACAAATGCATGTAAAAGAATGTGTGGATATTAATCAGACCCTTTCTTAAAGAGCTTTACACTGTTCAGGTCAACTTTATTTATGCTTTGCCTTTTTCCAGAAAGTACTTTAGGAGCTCTGGTAGTGCTGTGGTTAAGGCATTGGGCTGCTAACCCAAAGATCAGTGGTTCAAACCTACCAGCTGCTCCATACAAGAAAGAGAAGGCAGGCTGCTTCCATAAAGAGTTACAGCCGTAGAAACTCTGGGGGGGTCGTTATGAGTTAGAATTATTTGATGGTGGTGGGCTTCACATGGTTTGAAATAATCATGGAAGAAATGAAATTAAAAGTATATTAAAGTCCTGCTTCCTTCTGCTCGCCCCTTCTTTTTTCTTCATCCCACATACACATATAGACCCAAGATGGTCATACAGGTGAAGTTTAAAAACTTTGAAGGAATAGACTTTGTTTTTTCCATAATACAGGAAAAGAAGCAGACTTCCTTTTTATTTTTTTTTGTGGTAAATGAAGCTTGTATACTTTCTGTAAACTATTAGTATTGAAAATTATGTAGATTTGTGCTTGATGTTTTTGGTCTTGAGACTTCTTTAATCTTAAAGATTATCAAAGATACTAAGGTGCTTTGGTTTATGTTAGTTATATCAACATTTACCATATTAGAAATTAAAACTAAGAAATATAATTACTTATTAATTCATTTTAAAAAAATAACATTTTCAATCGAAGAAAACATATTTCCAAAATAAAAGGAATTTTGTGAAATGGATAGCATTTACTTACATTTTTACAAATCTTTTTCATGTCTGGTTTGATAGAAATGACACTTGGATTTTTTTGTCTACAGTATGCTGCTTTAGTTGACATACATGAAGAAAATACAGGTATGAGGTTGAAAAGGGCAGAGTATTTTAGTAATCTTTTCAGATAATTGTGGATATTCTTTGAGACTGGATAAGAACTCAATAAATGGTAGGTTTTACAGGTTAGTTGTAATGTGCAATCTGAAACCATATGAAAAAAACATTGTGTACTTGTACACACTGAAATCCATTGGTCTGTCTTACACTTTGAGTTGATTTTCTGCCATTATGGAAAATACTGGTTCATTGAAGCAAGCACATCTTCAAAATGTAACATTTCATTATACAATATTTGTTAATCACTAATCTGACTACAAAAGTTTGTTAAGTATTATGAAGCTATCAAGGTCATCATGATGGTGGGTGGATGTAAGTTTTCCAATGTTCCAGTTTTTTCTAGGAAGCTCAGATTTTGTCATAGACAGTAAATGCTATTGATTGTTCTCCAACAGACTGACTTTATGCATGTTTGCGAAAATGCATGGCAGATACTCTTATATAACCATAGTTTATTAGTTGTTCTTGCAGGTAAAAATGATAAAAGCAGATACTTTAGCTTGCAACTCAAATAATTGTACAAGTGCTTTTCCTGAAGATAACCATAATACTTTCTTGTGCAGCTGAGAGCTTTATGAGTATTTCCCATTTTATCATGGAAAATATTATAACAGTATATACTCAAGGGTAGGGATTTAATAAAATTAACGTTTTTTTTATTGCTTCATGAAGCACATTTTTTCTTCCCTGAAATTGCATGATAGTGAATAATACAGTTAATAATTAGTAAAGTTTGGTACCACTGCCTTGAATTGTGTTATGGCACCAGCAGTTTTCCCCCATTGGTTTTTTTGGTACCATAAATGTAAAATCAGCCCATTGAAAAAGGCAAATAATGTCTTTGCAATATTTTGGTTTGGCAGACCCACTGAAGGATCTTCAAAACTCCCAGGGGAAACTGCTGCTATATACCAACCTCATATGTAAATATTGGTGCAAAACATCTAAATTAACAAGTAAAAGACAGCATTACACTAAGGTATTAGTACTCCTCCCCTCCTCCCAGTAAAGACACTTTTATTAACCTTTAGAGAGAACAAAGACAATCATCCAGGATAAGGAAAACCATCAGCCTATACACAGCTAAATGGAGACCAATGAGTCACAGCCATAGCTGATTATATATGATTGAAAACAAAGGGAACCATCACAAAATCATGATTGCTGTCAGATTATTTTATTTTATCACTGTTGCAGGCCAGACTACAGAAACGGGGTAGGGGCATGATTGAATATGTACGTACATAATTAAAGGGTTACAGAATTGGTTCTGGGCATTGTCTGGCCAGGTGGTGGTCCAGATAGGACTCATGACCAGGCAGCCTGAATCACAGCCATGAGGTGGCTACAATACAATACCAGGATCCCAACCTTAATTTAAATTAGAAAAAGACACACTCAGGCAAGTTCCCTCTTCCTCTGTGTGAGGATAATCTGCTTTGAACCACAATCTTCTGAAGGCAAACTGCTCCTTAGGTTTGTCCTGGAACTTGACTATGTAAGATAGTAGTACTTTGATTAGGCCCGGGTAGTATTCCTACAATATTGTTGTTGTTATGTGCCCTTGAGTCAGACCCAACTCATAACAACCCCTCCTTGGGTTTCTGAGGCAGTATCACTATGGAAGTAGATTGCCCAACCTTCCTTCCGAGGAGTGGCTGGTGGGTTTGAACTGCCAGCCTTCTGGTTAGCAGTCAAGTGCCTTAGGGATTATGCTACCAGAGGAAATCTGTTAATGTAATTCATGGTATTAGTGGTCCAAGGGAGAAAATACATATGATCATCGTAATGTTGTTGTCAAATCAATTTTGACTCATGGCAACCCATGTGAGAGTTTCTAAAAATCAAACTGATAAAATTAAACCACCCTTTTAAAAACTTAAAAACCCATAATGAAAAGGAATAAATGAATGCTTCCTTAACAGGAAATGTGTGTGTGTATCTCTGTATATCTTTATTATGTTTTGTGTTTCGCAAACCGGAAATCATCATCCTTCCTAGTAGTAAACATTGAAGATAATCCCTTCAAAATCAGAAACAAGACAATATTTTGTGTGTCATTACTATAATTTTTACATTGTTTGGTAGCTGCCATATAACATTACATACCATGATGGTAATGATTTGAGAAACATGGATGAATTATGACTATATATAATAAGATTGTGAACTTTGAAAGCCTCAAAGAAGCAACTGCTGATACTCTTAGGAACTATAGAATCTCAGATGACCACCTAAAAATTTAATATGTCAAATATCAAACCTTTCCGCTAAACAAAACTTTTTAAAATTAACTGCTTAAAAAATAATGAAGTAAAATCACATCCATAAGAGCCACATGTGAAACCCATAACAAGAAATGTGCACTATTAAAAAAGTTTTATAAAAAAGATATTTGTTTAATACAGTATTTGATATTTAATACAAAGATGCCAGTCATTTGTAAATTAATCTATAAATTCAGAGCAGTAGTTGAATCTCAATGGGATTCTCTTTCTTTTGGAATGTGGCAGTATTGATTCTACAACTCATCTGTAGAGAAATTCTAAGAATTGGACTGGGCAGAGGGTTGGGTGGAGGGATTTGTCTATTAGCTTTTCAAAAAATCGAATTCTGCATATTGTATTGACCCTAGAGTAGATAGATTGGTAGCTCAAAATACATTCCCAGGTATTTGGGGATTTAGCATATGCTTTAGTGTATGATGCATTTCAAGACATCTTTGGTAAGTGGTATTAGGGTAGCTGGCTGGGCACCAGACACAGATTGCAGCAATACACAATTGTTGTCATGTCTGCCTCCTGAATTTCTGATTACTTTCCTTAACTCCATATCCCATCCTTTGTGCTGCTACCAATTAGATAACTCACTGCTTAGGAATCTTTGCACAGTATATATAATGAAATAACTGAAATTCCTTAGCTAAGGATTAATGGGACTGATAATTTATTATAAGACTAGTAGTGTGCCTAATTAATTTTAGCCACTAAGGTGAAATTAATCTCTCTTTTACAAAAGAAGAAATGGACTCTTATGCCATTCCAAGGTTCAGATCTAGAGTTCTTTTGTGAAGTATGTCTTTGTTAGAATTAGGCAAACTACCTTTCAAAATTGTATCCCGTGCCCCCAGTCACCTTTTCCACCTGAACATCCCTGATCTCTAAATCTCACCTACATGGATCTACTTAGTCTTTCCAAGATGTCTGTATTTTGCTACTTCCATGCTTTTGCCTGCCCTCTCTTTGCTGTCAAGTATTTTTTGTTTCATTCCTCACTTGTTTGCTTACACTTGAAATTGTAGCCAAAATTCTGTATTCCCTCCATAACCTAGTATAAGTTTTTTTGTATTTCTGTAGGTGGAAAGTATTCTTTATTTCCTGTATTCCAATATATATTGTTGTTGTTGTTAGGTGCTGTTGTGTCATCTCCGACTCATGGCGACCCTATGCACAACAGAATGAAACACTGCCCAGTCCTGTTTCAGCCTCACAATTGCTAAACCTGAGCCCATCATTGCAGCCACTGTGTCAATCCATCTCCTAGAGGGCCTTCCCCATTTTCGTTGACCCTCCACTTTACCAAGCATGATAACCTTCTCCAGAGAATGGTCCCTTCTGACAACATGAACAAAGTAGGTGAGATGAAGTCTGGCCGTTCTCACTTCCAAAGAGCTTTCCAGCTGCACTTCTTCCAGGACAGATTTGTTAGTAATTCTGGCAGTACTTTGCAGTATTCTTTGCCAGCACCACAACTCAAAAGCATCAACTCTTCTTTGGTCTTCCTTATTCATTGTCCAGCTTTCACATGTTTATGAGGCTCTTGAAAATATCACGGCTTGGGTTAAGCTCACCTTAATCTTCAAGGAGACATCTTTGTTCTTCAGCACTTTAAAGAGGTCTTCTGCAGGAGATTTGCCCAGTGCCATATGTCATGTGACTTCTCGACTGCTGCTTCCATTGGTGTTGATTGTGTAATATATGATTATATTATTTATACTTCTTTACAATAAGGAGGAGCTGAAGGCACTGGGCTGCTAACAAAAGGTTGGTGGTTTAAACCTCCCAGCTGTTCTGTGGGAGAAAGATGGGTCAGTTTGCTTCCATAAAGGTTTACATCCTTGGAAACCCCATGAAGGTTTCTTGAGTCAGAATCAACTCTGGCTGTGGATTTTTGGTTATTATAATAAGCATCAGCCTGCTTGGAATTAATTATGTAGTCACTTGGGGTAGTATCCAAAATGTGGGTCACAGTTTCTGAACATAATTTAGTAAGAGAAACAGACTTGTAAACAACTAAAAATACAGGGCAAGTTGAAACAAGTGTCAAAGAAGCAAGCATTAATCACTGCTACACACTCCCATTCTGAGTAGTATTGGAGATAGAGAAGACTTCATTGAATAGATTGCTTTTGATCTGAACCTTGGGAAGTGGATTTAGCTAGTAGGATTGGGTGAGAAGGAATATGAGCATAATCATGGAAGAATAGTCTACGGAGAGAGGGACACTAAAAGATGAAATGAGAATGGAAGTTTGGGACCATGCCATAGCCGTGTTACAGAGTTTGGCCCTTTTTCCTAACGGAGCCACTACATTTTCAAGGGAGTTGTTATAATTGGGTTTTAAGGAAGAGGAGACGGAGTGTATGAAGGATAAAATCTTAATCCCCCCCCCCCCCCCTTTTTTTTTTTTTTGCCTGTCTCTTGCTTGGCTGAGAAGCTACAGGAGTGAGTCCAATTCTAGGCCCGGAGGGTGACTAGGGGATATTATCTTGGGGATTTCACCAGTCTCTATCTTAACCCTGGTCTAAAATCTTAATACTTTTTAAAGAGCTTGGGTTTACAAAAATCTTAAAGTACACTGAAACATGAAAAGTACATTTCTTAATGTGTGGCTTAAAAAATAAGAAAGGTTGTCTCATGTAAATGTGTTTCTGAGGTGGCATTCTGAAGCTCAACTGAAGAATGGCAATTTTAATCATCATTTGCTTGTATACATTTATATGTGCATGTGTGTATACATGTATTAAGAGTCCCTGGGTGGTTCAGATGGTTAAATGTTTGGCTACTAAGTGAAAGGTTAGCATTTTTATTCCAGTCACTGTCACCTCAGAAGAAAGACTTGGTAGTCTGAAAGATCATGTTGTTAGGTGTCATCGAGTTTATTTTGACCCATAGTAACCCTGTCTACAACAGAGCAAAACACTGCCTGGTCCTGCAGCATCCTCACAATCATTGCTATGCTTGAGCCCATTGTTGCAGCCACTGTTGCCAGCCCTTCTTTGAGAATCTTTCTCTTTTTTGCTGACCCTGTACCAAGCCTGATGTCCTCCTCCAGGGACCCTACTGATGACATATTCAAAGTACACGAGATGAAGTCTCACCATCCTAAGATGAAGTCTAACCGTCCTGTGGAGATTTTCTAAGGAACATTATGGCTGTACATCTTTAAAGACAGATTTGCTAATTCTTTGGGCAGTTCTGGTATATTCAGTGTTCTTTGCCAGCACCATAGCCATTGAAAGATGATAGCCATTGAAAATCTTGTGGAGGCAGTTCTACCCTGAAACACACAGGGTTGCTGGGAGTCAGAATTGATATGATGGCAACTGGCTTGGTTTCTGGAGCTCTGGTGGTGCTATGGTTAAAACATTGGGCTGCTAACCAAAATGTTGGTAGTTTGAACCCACCAGCTGATCTGTGGGAGAAAGATGAGGCAGTCTGTTTCTGTAAAGATTTACAGTCTTGGGAAGCCTTTGAGGCAGTCTACTTTGTCCTATAGGGTTGCTGTGAGTCAGAATTAACTCAAAGGTAGTGGATTTGGTTTGTTTTGGGGGGCTTTGGTTTTGTTTTCATATAGATAGATAGATAGATAGATAGATAGAAAGAATAAGTTTGCTTATAGTCAGTGCTGCATCAACATTTCTTTTTTTAATTGGAGAGAAGTCAGAGCTGATTAGGGGGGAGAGGGTGGTAGAGAATAAAAAGCATAGGTTGCTGCTGGGGGTGTAGTCAGGAAGGTTTCTTAGAGGGGAGAGCATTTAAGCCAGTCTTGGAAAGATGAAAATGCCTTCCCAGGAGAGGGAGGGGACTATGTGAAAAGAGGCCCAGGATAGGACTGAGTGAGTGGGCCTGCAGTGAAGTACGGAGGGCAAGGAGAGCACACAGATACCACACGTCAGCTTGCTGTGTCTCCTGTAGCAAGCACATACTGACAGACTGGGCCTTTTACCTTCCTGACAGTTTAGCTGATACTTACTAATCAATGGTTGGGCAATCTACTTCCCATAGAGATAACCACCTCGGAAACCCAAGGAGGGGTCACTATGAGTCTGGTCTGACTCGATGGAACCTAATAACAACAACAAAAAATCAATAAAAGCAGACATAGCTATGACCCAGCAGCAGCCTGATATATCAGAGGAATGTTGGAGTTCTGGAACTGTATGTTGGGGGAGAGGAAAGGCACCATTCAGGCCAGTTTTGGAGGACACTCTGGGGGAGAGTGGATGACCACAGAGGAAGGCAGGATGGAAGCAGAGGGCTCCAAGGCTCCTTTCCCCTTAGCGTGACATTCTGAGAAACCCTGGACTTTTGTAGATTCTATAGATGGGGGCCAGCTTCTCCTCTCCATGAAACCCAAGCCAGGCCCCCATCCTCAGGCCCCTTAAGGTGGACCTTGGCCACCACCATCTATCCAGGGGACCTAGCACAACTGCTGTGTGAGTGATAAAATATGTAGGAGAGGTACATGTGGAAGCCAGACATCTGCCACACCCTGGGTCCCTCCCCTACAACTTTCCTCATAAACTCTACTTCATCCACCTTCCCCTTTTTTCATGCTTCAGTCTGGTTCCCACTTATTTCTCTGGGCCCATCTCCTTTCCCAGCCTCTGTCTTGGTCTGCGGCTCCCTACATGACATCCTTTCTCTGGGTGACCTCATTCACCCCAGGCTTCAGTCTTCAATTTAATTCCTTAGCCCTTCACTTGCCTTTCACTTTAGATAGGGCCATCATCCTGCTTCCTGGATGTCTATCTCACGCCTCACAGCCAGCATGGTGGAAACGAACTAATCCTCATCTCCCAAATCTGTTCTTTGGTCTATTTCAATAAATAGCTATCATCAACCCATCTTATGAGGGCCCTCCAACTCCTCTCTCTCATCCCTCATATTTGACCGGCTCGAAAGGAAGGTTGGGCAATCCTACTTCCGTAGTGATACTGCCTCGGAAACCCAAGGATGGGTCGCTATGAGTCGGGGCTGACTCGACGGCAAATAACACCACCACCAGGAGTTGGTCAGTTGTACCTCCTTAAAAAAAAACTCAATACTTCTTTATACACACCAAGACCAGCTGATAAATTTTAAACTATATATATTCTTAAAAAAAGAAAAACTATTGTGATTTGAGTGAAAGTTTACAATAATAACTGGTTTTCTCATTCAACAAAATTCCTACTACTGTGTTTCATATTAATTGGAATCCTCACAATGTAACAGCACTCATCCCACTTCCTCATTGTGTTTACTGTTTCTTATCTTTTCCTGGCTTCTGAGCTTTATCCTTGGGCAGAAGCTGCTCTTTTGATCTCATACAGCCGAAAGTTCTAAGAAGTGATTACCTCTTTAGTGTTACTCACCTTACACATTTGTCTGCTGCTTGGCTGAATGTTGAGCCACAGGATGAGTTCAGTTCCAGGCTTGAAGGGTGACTAAAGGCCACAATCTCGTGGGTTCCATCAGTCTCTATCAGACCAGTAAGCCTGGGCTTTTATACGATTTTCAGTTTTGTTCCACATTTTTCTCCTACTCTATCCAGGACTTCCTATTATCCCTTTCTCAGTGGTTGGTAGTGGTGTCCAGGCATAATCTACTACTTTCAGTCTTGTGGTCATGGATGCCGTGATCATGGAGTAATGGATCAGAAGCCCATTACTCCTTTGTACTATTGTTTCCATGCCTCTTTGATTTCTTCACTTTTCTTTGCTTCAGATGGAGAGAGACCAATAGTTGCACCTTAGATACTGCTCACAGGCTTTTAAGATCCCAGTCACTATTCACCTAAGTAGGATGTAGAATATTGTCTTTGTGGGCTATATTATGCTAGTTGGCCTTTCTATCTCCCAAGGCTATTGTCCTGAGTCCCCCGGCCCAGTGACTGATTCTTGAAGGTGTTTGGTATGGCTAAGAATTTTTTGTAAGTTTTCCCCTGATTGTTTTACTATATAAAAAACTCGCTGCTGTCGAGGAGATTCAACTCATAGCAACCCTTGCTTGGGTTTCCGAGGCAATATGTCTACGGAAGTAGATTGCCCAGTCTTCCTTCTGAGGAGTGCCTGGTGCTTTGAATCACCAGCTTTCTGGTTAGCAGTCAGATACCTTAGGCATGCCACCAGAGCTCCCCCATTCTACTATATATGTGGATATATTTACAGTACATACAAATTATGTAGACGTATCCTCTGCCAAACCTGTATGTGGTAATGGGAATGAATAGTCCCTACCCACACCTGTTCTGTTTCTCTGTCTGTATATCCACTCATAGATTATTGTTTGTTACTACTTATACTTATGATTGTATATGTAACAGCATTTACCTTTGTTGTTTAAAACTCTTGTGCACCTCTTCATGTCTTCTTTTGCCTTACTGATATTGTGCTGATCATCCCCTTACTGTATATAGCCTTTCCCTTCACCTAAATTAAGGAGCATTCTGGTGGCATAGTACCTAAGGCATTTGATTGCTAACCAGAAGGCTGGTGGTTCAAACCTACCAGCCACTCCTCGGAAGGAAGATTGGGCAATCTACTTCCATAGAGATACCGCCTCAGAAACCCAAGGAGGGGTTGCTGTGAGTCAAATTGACTGTACGGTAGTGTAGTGAATTTAGTTTTTTTTTTGTTTTGTTTTGGGTGGTGTAGTGCCTAAGGCATTTGACTGCTAACCAGAAAGTTGGCAGTTCAAACCCACCAGCCACTCCACGGAAGGAAGACTTGGGCAATCTACTTCCATAAAGATTTACCATCTCAGAAACCCAAAGGGGGTCACTATGAGTTGGAATTGACTCGATGGCAGTGAGTTTGGCTTTTTAGTTAGTCATTTTCCAAATTACAAAAGGACAAATACAGTATGAGTCTGCCATTATAAAAAAACCAAGGAAAGATTTACATGTACAGAAAGACATACCCATTTATTCTTGAGGTTTGTATTACTCAAACTTAGTTAACCAATTTTTCATGTACATATTGCCAAATCACTTAATTTTCAGATGTTGACCAGCTGGAGCTACTTGTTCACTTACAGTATCTCATCTACAAACTACCCCTCAAAGACTTACTAATGAATACTGACATAATGAGGGTTTTCAAGATACAGTGATTCCCCAGGTTACAAATGACGTATGGGTACCCTGTACTTGCTGTTTAATGTTAGGTGAATTTGCCTCATTCTGAACCAGTTGAACTCCTATCCCAACACATTAATCACAGTCATCTTCACTTGCTGCACATACAGCTTTTAAATAAAAAGACTTCAAGCCTTTTCTTTTCACTAAAGTAACACTGAATAAGAACAGTATGCACCTGTTCCAACTTACCTAGAAATTTGACTGAATGACACACTTAGACACTGATCTTGTTCATAACCTGAGGACCTCCTGTATAGATAAACAGAGAGTAAAGCTATTAAAATTTCTAAATACCTTAAAATCAGTGGCACTACTTAGATTCATTGCTGGATGGTGCAAATGGTTAAGTTTTTGATCACTAGCTAAAAGACTGGCAATTCAAACCTACCCAGAGGCACCTCAGAAGACAGGCTTGGCTATCTGCTTCTAAACTTGAAAACCCCATGGAACAGTTCTGCTTTGCACGTACAGCGTTGCCATGAATAAGGATCAACTCAACAGCAACTAACAATTTAAATTGAAGAACTTTCATGGTTCAAGAGTTTTATTTTTAGGGTCCTCCTGTTGACTACATATTCATTAGCAACCTTTACAGTAGTACTTCCTGAGATAGCATAGGAAATCTGTTTTCAGCTGTTCATGCGGACTACTTTGCATTCATGGGAAGAAGTAGTATAACAGGTAGCTATAAAACAGACAAAGACATATACTAATTTATAGCTCCATAACTTGTTGGCAGAAATTCATTGTGGTGTTTTTAAGATACAGACTACATATTTGGAATGTCATGTGTTACTTTAAAATACTGTTTTGCAGATATGAAGATGGTCTTTACAAGAATTGTAATACCTGGAGGGTTAGAAGCATCCACGGAACATAAGTTGATCTCCTAAAATGAGTTAAACTGGGATGATGAAAATATTTAATGAATTTGTTATACACTGTCAGACCTTCAATTTTGTATATTTTAAAATGAGCTGGTATTTTGTATAGCCCTTGTATGTATTATTTTTTCTGTTTAGTTGATAGTGATGTACTTCTTTTTGTGTATTGTTTAGCCGGATATGTGGGAGTCCATGTCCTGCAGTGTGGCCTGATGTAATCAAACTACCGTATTTCAACACCATGAAACCAAAGAAGCAGTATCGTCGAAAGTTAAGAGAAGAATTTGTTTTGTAAGAAGGGGATGTTTAAACATCCATATTGCTTTAAATGTTTTTTAAACAGCTATTGCTTGTGTCGTGCCTAAATGTTACTTTATCTGGTTATTAACCCAAAGCAGATTTAGCACAAATTTTTAGATCATTTAATTTTGAATTTCACTTTGCTTCATGCAAATTACCATTCATCATCATTGAATTAGTAATTTACATGGTGTGTTTGATTTGGTGCTTATAAGAAAGAACTTTAATGATACTGTTTTTTATTTTTTTTGCCTTAACTCATTGGGAATTTGCTCTGTCACATATCTGAAGGCCGTAAGTCTGCAATCAAGGCGTCAACAGGGCTGTGCTCCCTCTAGAAGCTATAGGGAAGATTCCTTCCTTGCCTTTTCCAGCTTCTGGTTGATACTGTTTTAAATTTTAATGAAACAGCTTTATTTTGTTTTAGAAAACACTGTTACAAAAGAAAATTGCCAATAGAGTAATAAAATATTTTTTACCCGAAGTTTAAATTATTTAGAGTAACAGCTATGAAATTATATATAATAATGAGATAGTAATCAAAGGAAAATTTGGAATATATTGGAATAAAGTATTATAAACATATTATAAAATGCCAGTATTTAAAATAAGCTCAAAAATAAACACTAAATTTATATCTAAAGAACATATATAATTTTTTCAATCTTTTCATGCTAGTATCCCTGCAGCTGCACTAGATTTGTTTGATTACATGCTCGCCTTGGATCCTAGTAAGCGCTGCACTGCCGAACAAGCTCTTCAGTGTGATTTCCTGCGAGATGTGGAACCCTCAAAAATGCCTCCACCAGAGTAAGTGACTTTTTATTATATTATATTCAGAATCTGCATAGTTTAATACCATCTTTATATAATGATCAGAAGATATTCTATGCTCAGCTAATTCAAAAGAAATAGAACAAGTCATAAGAAATAGATAAAATAGCAGTAATACACATAATTTACACATCTAGGATCTAGGTGCTTGCTTAATGTTCAGCTAACCATAAGAAAAAAGCAGCCTTCCTCTGGCTAGTTTTACAGTTAATTGATCTCAGGTTTTTCTTAATGTATTTGAACTCTAAGAAAATATTACTGCTGCTACTATTTCTAGTACAACTTATACCAATAGTATTGTTTATATTAGTACTAAAATTACTGTAGCTAAAATTCTGAGTGCTCTGCTAAGCATTCTTCATGTATTAACCTTTGTAATCTTATCAGGTAGGTATTACTATTATTATCACCATTTACAGAGGAGGAAGCAGGCTTAGAGAGGTTAAGAAACTTGCCCAGGTATACAAATCTAGTAGAAGAGTAGAGTTAGCTCTCAAATTCAAGTTACTCAAATTAGCGAATTTATGAAATACTCCTTTGCATGCTACTGATGATACTTACCATTGAATAGAAGAATGAGTATCAGAAGCCTTCATAGACTAAGTTTATTGTCTGCATAGAATTCAGGAGTCAGAATATCTAGGTTCTTGAACTTTAAACCCTTATGGCTTCTGTAGTATCTCTAAGATTGATATGGGGAAGGTGGGAAGGGAGATAGTAGTCTATCTGATTTTCCTTTACAGGGTCTAGAAACTTGGTAGGTATTTTCTTAGTAATTAAATGATGATGAGCATGAAATCAAGCCTATCACTGTAATAAACTGTTTTATATAATAAAATTAGCATATTGTAAATGAACAAACATGGGCTTTGGAGTTCAAATCCTGGCTCTTCCACTTATTAGTTACAGTGGAATTATTGTATTTCTACAAGACTGTCATATTTAGCTTCATTAAGTTTTTAATTTAAGTTTTATTGAACTATTGTGTGATGATTTGAGAGGCAGAAAGGACCTCTCTGGCTTGCTAAGAAACCTGAATCATTCACTGTTAAATTAATTGTTTAATGTTTGTTTGCTTATCATTATATATCAGCAGTCTTGAAACTTTGGCTCTAGTACCCCTTCAAAGAATTAGTAAATTTTTTTATTTTTAAAAATTTTAATCTTACAGAAAAATAGTAAGAATAGTACAGTGAGCATTCATATACCATTCACCTAGATTCAACCATTATTAGTATTTAGACATAGGCTTTATCATTTTATATAAACTTTATTTTTCTTCAACTGTTTGAATAATAAGTGCAGAAAGTGACACTTCTAAATATTTCATTATGTTTCTATAAGAAGTAATACTTCCTTTCACATAGGTACCATTATAAGAAATTTAGCACTGTAATATCTAATATTTTAGATTGCCCTATTAAGCTGGAAAATTTTTTACAGATTTTTTTTTCCTAAGATATTCATTTAAAGTTCAAAAATTGCATTTTGTTATCATGTCTGTTTAGTCTTTAATTCCTCCTTGGAAAGAACTTTTAAGATACTGACATTTTTGCAGAGTTTGTGTTAGCTGTCTTGTAAAATATTCCACAGTGTAGATTTGATTGCCTTTTCCTTTTTTTTCTCTCCTCATGTGTAATCAGAATTAGATTAATGTTTTTGACAAGAATAGTAACAAAAACCAAAACCAGACTCATTGCTGTCTAGTCCAATCCAGCTCATAGTGACTCCTCCTTGGGTTTCTGAAGCAGTATTGCTACAGAAGTAGATTGCCCAATCTTCCTTCTGAGGAGTGGCTGGTGGGTTTGAACTGCCAGCCTTTTGGTTAGCAGTCAAATGCCTTAGGCACTATGCCACCAGACCTACCTATCACATCAAGAGAAATTTAATGTCAGTTTGTCTCTTTACTGGTAAAACTAAGTTTGATTACTTGGTTCAGATGGTCCACCTGAAAGAATTCTGGTAAAGCTATGTATCTAGCATGTTTCAGTTACTAGTGGTTTTTTTTTTTTTTTTTTTTTCCAACCAAAAGTAAGTAGTTGCAAAAAAAGATGTGATTTTTAGTATATTGTAAATGTTAACATTTTAAAGTGGAGCAGTTAAATCACTCTTGTAAATGCATTCTGTGAAATCCAAATATCTTAGCATTTTGATATCCAATAGCATTCACTTAAAATATGTATGGACAAACTCTTCTTTAACAAATGGACATTATTCTGTTTTCATCTTGAACTTGCATATTGTTCCTATAGAGTTTTATTCTAATGTAATAACATTTATGTTTAAAAGTATTTTATTGATCTCTCTGCTGTAGTTTTTTAAAAGAATTAGATATAGGTAGAGAAGGAGCTCTGGTGGTGCAGTGCCTAAGGCATTTGACTGCTAACCAGAAGGCTGGTGGTTCAAACCCACCACCCACTCCTTGGAAGGAAGGTGGAGCAACCTACTTCTGTGGTGATACCGCCTCGGAAACCCAAGGAGGGGTCCCTTTGAGTCGGATCTGACTTGACGGCAGTGAGTTTTGGTTTTTTGGTTTTATAGGTAGAGAGATGGAAATTTAATTTAAAAAAATTTCTTGTAATTACAGTTTTTTACTTGATTAAAATTTTCATAGCAAATAGTAGCACTATATAGTTCAGTAAGACAAAAAGAAAGAAAAGAAAAAAAATAGTTCATTTTTGTTGGAAACACAAGTTAATGAAATAGAAGGGGCTTGAGGTTTTTTCCCCAAGTGGGTTGCATATCTAATCATTGTTTATTTTAGTTATTCTAGAATGAGACATATTTCCATATCAATTGTAATTCTATTTTTTTATTTATAAGACCCTTATAAATTAGCGTGTGAGAATAGAAGGAGCTATATTATATCATAGCTACATCATTGAGTTCTTTGAAGTCCTTCTATAAAATCACATAGTTGATTTAGCATCGGAAATTATTTTAATAACCTCTTAGATGTCAGCTTAAGATTCTTTCTCCTTTAATTTTCTTGACAATGAAGAATTGGAAACCATATGACTTGTATAAGGATTTCTTACTCAGTCATTGTTGTTGTTATGTGCTGTTGAGTCGGACCCGACTCATAGCTACCCCTCCTTGGGTTTCTGAGGCAGTATCAGTATGAAAGTAGATTGCCCAACTTTCCTTCTGAGGAGTGGCTGGTGGGTTTGAACCGCCAGCCTTCTGGTTAGCAGTCAAGTGCCTAAGCTACCAGAGACCTTTACTTTCTCAATTTTTGAGAAAATGAACCTAAAAGGATTTACTTACCAGTAATTATTAAGTGACTTCTTACAGTTATTTTTCTTTTAACAATACTTATTTATTCCCTTATACTCAGAAAAGGTAAGGAAGTCAACATAGTAATTTCAGTGCTACTTTGCCAGTCCATTTTTAAAATTAGGTGTTTTTTATTAACATACTTTTAGAATTTTTTTTGTCAAATATTAGAACTGTAGATTTCTTCTATGCAGTTGATGGAAAATGTCTTTAACCTAATAATAAATTTCTTCCCATATTGTCAAACAGATCACCTAAATCAGACTTAATTTTTATCAGAAAACACCTCACTGCATTTTTTTTTTTTCATAAAAAATAAACATGTTAATACACATTTTGAAAAACATCGTGTAAACTGGGAACAAATTATGGAATGCATGTTTATTAGAGCAGTCAGATCTAGATTATAATGATATCAATGCAATATTTTTTAAATAAAACGTTATATAAACAACATACTATAACATTACTCATTGTTTTAATATGAAAGAATGAGTAATTGAAATTTCAAGTTATCTAAGTAAAGGCTATAGAGAAAAGCATGGTATTCCTTTGGAAAATATGTACACACATCAAACTCATAATTTTTAGGAATAATCAAATGACAGTAGGGTATTAAAGCAAGAAATAACTATTCATTGTAGTAGATGTCCTTTCAAACTTTTCTAATATGCTTAATTGTAAAAAATGTATATATGCTACAGAACAGAAGAACAAATTAGACTGACAGCTACCTTATATTTTAACAGCAGTTAAAATGTATTAAGCTATTTTTAAGATGAAATATATTTAACTATGATTGAAATAAATATTTCGTGATATGATACAATAAAATAGTTTAAACTACCTTACTAATGATGATATGAACTACAAAATATGGATATTATAATGCCTACTATGTGTAAGGCATGATCTAAACATTTCATATATGTTAGCATTTATAACCTCTACCCCATGAGGTATATACAGTTGTCATTGCTATTTTTAAAGATAAGAAAACTCAGGTACATAGAGGTGACTTTCTTAATGCAACACAATTAGTGGCTGAGCCAGCATTTGAACCTTCAAAATGCACATAAAAGTTTGGTCATCGTGGAAAGCATTCCTGGTAGTCATCGACTTAGGATGAGTCATGATGAACTGCATTTATGACTGTCCATTTTTGTTTTCTTTTAACATCTTCTTATTACTAGATGTACTACATACAGTGTTGCAGCATCTGTCTGTAGGTTTCTATGTAATGTTTCCAACTCCGAAAGACAAAAATTAATAAAGATATTGATAATAAAAGGCAGTAATAATGAAATCTTAAAAAAGAAAAAAGGAAGAGGTATTCTATTTATGTCAGAACCAACTTATGATGAAGTCGTGGGAATGGGACCCTGTCATATAAGTCAGGGACTACCGGTACTTTGAAGAGTCAGCATCATTAACCTGGTTTTAGCTATGTGTTGGCTAATGTTTTTCTTTTCTAGAGATGAGTGTTGAGAACAGCCATAAAGAATCTCGCACCTCTAAGTTGTGGGAGGGAATGAAAGTTCTTTTAAGTGTATTTCTTTGATTTGTTCCCATGGGTCTCTCCCACAAGAGCAGTGCATTTCCTTGACAGTCAGTTACCTTACTCCATAGTACTGCATTATATCTGAATTCATAGGGTCCCAGCAGAGACTAAGGCAACACATCATGTAATATATAAACACACAAGGAAGGAGGAAGGAAAGTCTTTGGCAGGTTTATGATGCTTTAAGGAGGGTTCCCAATATCAATATTTCAAATTGTCCCTTTGTTTGTTACTCCAGGAGGTTTTTACACGCTGAGGCAATGCACCATAGTAAGATGGCTGAGAGGTATGCCTTTGTTTTTTTTTTTTTTTTGTTTTTGTTTTTTGTTTTTTGGACCTCAGGTGCATAGACTTGGTTTAATCATAATCCTTGTTTCACTCATCATCGGTCCATGCATGGCTCTCTCTTATTTATTTTAGTTACTTAATTTAATTAGTTATTTTTAGTGATGTTAATAAGCAGCCATGAACCCACCACGCCCCAACAAAAGCTAGAACCTTGAAAATAACTTACTTGGATCATATCATACCCTTTCTCTCCACCGACCCATCCCCTTGCCTTCCTCTACCTGAGGTAACCGTCATCCCTTGTTTTCTTTGTATATACTTTTGTTGCCATCTATATGTACTCATAAGAAGTTATATTTTATCTTAGTTTTTAATTTCATAAAAGCGTGTCATTCTGTTTGTAATCTTTCGGGAATTACCTTTTTACTTAATATTAAATTATATTGCTAAGATTCAACCATATTGTTGCATATGCCTTTATTTGATAAAATAAGGAAAGAGTAATTGTGAAAGAGGAGGTGTGAAAAGAAGAACCTGCTTGAACATGCAGGCCATTCTTAAAGATCAGTTTTAAGAAATGACACATGGATATGGAAATGAATTCCCTTAAAACAATTTCTGTCAGGTGTGTCCCCTTGGAAAGTCTTCATGTATCCCTGGAGGTAAAGATATCCCGGTTTGAAGACTGCAGATATATATCACCAGTTTGGGGCTGCTTAAGGGAATTTGTAGATATTCTGGGCAAGTTTATTAACCTTTTCCAAGCCTCAATTTTGTCATCTTTAAAAGAGATATGATAGTAACTTTCCATTGTTTTTTTATTAGAGTAAGAAAAGCCATTTATAAGTTAACATTCTTCAGTGTTGTTAGCTTTATGAAATTATATTAAGGTAAAATTATATCAGTATTGTGGCCTATTCTAATAGTAGGTAGTTACTCAGAATTCCTTATTGATAAGCTTCTTTGTGCCTGGATTATTTACTTAAAAACTCATTTGTGGCATCAGTTTAATTGTAGAGCATTTGATTGTAGAAGCAAATTAAGCGAGTACTAAAAAGAAGCTTTGACTAGAAAGTTTTTCACAAATGTTACGTTCTATAGTTTTTACTACTTTTTATCCTGTGTTTAGCTTCTGCAAATGGCAAATTATTTTGCCTTCTTTTTTTATTCAAAGTATGATGTACTGTGAAGAACGGCTCTAAAAGGTTGCACAAAGGATAATTAGTAACCTGCTTTTATGAATGTATAGTCTTCATTCAAAGTTTTAATAAATGATTATTCAGAAGGCAAAAAAAAAAAAAAATTAGTTTTGCTATAAATAAGGGTGAAGCCCTGGAAGGAGAGAGCAGGGCATGCATCATGGATGATTTTTATTACAGGAGTTTAACAAACCCTAAGCATGAAGTTTCAAGACAACCTTTTTTTTTTTTTTTTTTTTGCCTTTGGTTCTATGTAGTAAACATTAGCATTTTTGTTTTTTGTTGTGAGATGCCACTCAGAATCTAACACTTAGGTTTTTTCTTTCAGTCTTCCTTTATGGCAGGATTGTCATGAATTATGGAGTAAGAAGCGAAGAAGACAGAAGCAGATGGGCATGAGTGACGATGTTTCTACAATTAAAGCTCCTAGGAAGGACTTGTCTCTGGGGTTGGATGACAGTAGAACCAGCACACCCCAGGGTGTGCCACCATCTTCACAGCTGAAGTCTCAGGGCAACTCAAGTATAGCACCTGGTTAGTAGTCATTCTTGTTTCTTTCATGTTGCTTTGTGTTTAGTGTTGATTATATTGCTCTGTTGTGAAATTATCTCAGGGCTAAAAGATAAAATTAAGGTCTGTTCACTAATAAGGTTGACAGTTCCTTGTTAATTTGTGGCAGTGTAGAGATTTAATTGCTACTGCCACAACAATTTTAAGCAATCTCAAGGTAAGAAGATATAAGTTATTACATTGGTGATTGGTCAGATTACTCTAGTTGACCATCTTCAACCTTGAGTTAGAATCAGTAGGACTTTTACTACCCCTATATTTTCAGTGAGGCTCAGCATTCAGGATCTGTGGATGCTAAAGGAGATTATAATGGTGGAACAAAGGTGTAGGAGAGATGGCCAAAATTGTAGTGAGAGCTCTCTCATGCCATTTGTAATGTCTGGTTAGTTTTTGGCATTATACTTCTACTCTGATCCAATTCTGTCATAAGATTAAACTTCTTCACAAGACTCAGACAGCCTTCTAAATGTTGTCATATTTACCATTTCATTTAATACACAACTAATTTTTTAAAATGGGACCCACTCTTTGATTTTGCCTCAAGAATCTGGAAAACATTCAGCATTACTTTTAGTTTTTTTGTGAAGATAGACTGATAGAGGGATCCAAAGAGAGAGAGAGAGAGAGAGGAAGAAAGTAAGAAAGTGAGTAGTGGCTGGTTTAACTAAACATGAAAAAATAGTTCAGCGTTATTAAGAGATAAGTAAAGATTGATTGATTGGCTGGGTGATTAAAAAATTCTTTGGATCAAATTGAACTTTAGATGGTTAATATATAAGCTGAGAAAGCTTGAGAAAAATTACTATTATAACTTTTCCGTGTAATCTACAAGTTTACATTTGACCTTGGTCAGACTCTTAAAGTACTGATATATTTCACTTGAAAAACCAAAAGCAATTGTTACTTCTTGTTCAAAAATATTCTTCACAGTTTCTTGAAATAGTGAATTATTCTTGTATATAAAGATATTTGATACACACAATAACTTTGGAGAACACATCTGTTGCAGAAAATGAGGGTTATTTATATCAAGTTCACTATTATTTCTCTTCATCTTAAAAATATGTAAAATCTGGAGACAAGCAGAAGAGAAGCCACAGTAAGTTTTTAAATTTATTTTACATGTTTTATATACCATCTGCTGCTTAAAAATTACAGCCAAGAAAACCCAGTGGGGAAGTTCCACTCTGTTACATGGGGTCACTAGGAGTTGGAGTCGACTCATTGGCACTCCACAACAACTACTATAAAAGGATTTGAGATGAAAGTAACAGGAAGTTTGGATAGTGGTCAGTTGTCCCTGGGGACAGTTGTCAGATTCTTTAACAAGATTAGCATGTCTTTATTTCTGTCCTTAAACTGATATTCTTATTTCACTAGCAAATCTAGCAGGTAGTTATTTCACTCTTATTTTAGCTGGGAAAAAATGAATTGTTCTTTATGGGTTCATTTTATTTTTGTCACATAGTTCTAACTTATATTACAACACTATTAATGGGGGAAAGTTTTGTTTTGCTTTTCATCCTTTCTCCTGCTCATCTTTTCTTTTAAACTATGTCTACTGAGAAGTAAGAATTCTGTTTTTTTTTAGGACAGGGATGGATCCTTTCTTGCTCTGTTTGCTTCTGCTTTCTTTAAAAATGGAAGATTTTTACCAGCTTCTGCAGTCTGAAATTGACCAAATGTGCACTCAAGATGTGTTATCACTGGTGGAATACAAAAGTTGGAAATAAGCATCACCAATAGTTGGAAAATAATAGCCTTGGTGATAGAAATGATGCTGGAGATCACATGATAGAATTTTGCAAGACTAATGACTTACTCATTGCAAATACCTTTTTTTCAACAACACAAAGGTCCACTATACACAAAGACTTTGCCAGATGGAGTACACAGGAATCATATTGACTATATCTGTGGCAAGAGGTGATGGAGAAGCTCAATATATTCAGCCAAAACAAGGCCAGGAGCTGATTGTGGAACAGACAATCAACTGCTCATATGCAAGTTCAACTTGAAGTTGAAGACAATTAAAACAAGTCCATGAGAGCCAAACTATGACCTTGATTATATCCTTCATGAATTTAGAGACCATCTAAAGAATAGATTTGATGCATTGAACATCAGTGACCAAAAACCAGAAAATTGTTCGATGAATCAATTACATCATCCATGAAAAAAGCAGAAGATCATTAAAAAGACAAGAAAGGAAGAAAAGACCAAAATGGATGTCAGAAGAGATTCTGAAACTTGCTCTTGAATGGAAAGTAGCTAAAGCAAATGGAAGAATCAACAGGATATAAGAGCTAAACAGAAGATATCTAAGAGCAGCTCGAGAAGACAAAGTCAGTTATTATAATGAAATGTGCAGAGAGTTGGAGTTAGAAAACCAAAAGGGGAAGAACACGCTCGGCATTTCTCAAGCTGAAAGAACTGAGGAAAATATTTAAGCCTTGAATTGCAGTATTAAAAGATTCCTTGGGCAATATGTTGAATAATTCAGAAAACATCAAAAGAAAAGAACTGGTAGATGCTTATCCATTTCAGGAGGTGGCATATGATCAAGAACCAATGGTATTGAAGGGAGAAGTCAAAGCTGCACTGAAGGAATGGGTGAAAAACAAGGTTTCAGGAATTGACAGAATACCCATTGAGATGTTTCAACAAACAGATGATGTGCTGGAGGCTATGCCAAGAGATTTGGAAGACAGCTATCTGGCTAACTGACTGGAAGAGATCCATATTTGTACCCATTCCGAAGAAAGGTGATCCCACTGAATGTGGAAATTATGAACAATATCATTGATATCACACGCAAGTAAAATCTTACTGAAGATAATTCAAAAATGGTTGCAGCAGTATATTGACAGAGAACTTCCAGAAATGCAAGCTGGATTCAGAAGGGGATGTAGAGTGAGGGATATCATAGCTGATGATACATGACTCTCGGCTCAAAGGAAAGAATACCAGAAAGATGTTTACTTGTGTTTTATTGACTGTGCAAAGGCATTTAATTGTGTGGAACATAACAAATTGTGGATGACATTGAGAAGAATGGCAATTTCAGAACACTTAATTGTACTTATGAGGAACCTGTACATAGACTAGGAGGCTGTCATTTGAACAGAACAAGGAGTACTGCATGATTTAAAATCAGGAAGGGTGTGTGTCATGGTTTTAGCCTTTCACCATACTTACTCAGTCTGTATGCTGAGCAAATAATCCAAGAAGCTGGACTATATGAAGAATGTGGTATCAGGATTGGAGGAAGTCTCATTAAAACAACCTGAGATACACAGATGACACAACTTTGCTTGCTAAAAGTGAGGATGACTTGAAGTACTTACTGACGAAGATTAAAGACTACAGTCTGCAGTATAGATTACACATCAATATAAAGAAAACAAAAATCCCCACAACTGGTGGAATTGGAAATAACATTTGACCTAGCCATTCCATTACTAGGTATATACCCTAAGGAAGTGAGAGCCAGGACAAGAATAGACATATGCACACCCATATTCATCACAGCACTATTTACAATAGCCAAAAGATGGAAACAACCTAGGTGTCCATCAACTGAGGAATGGTTAACCAAACTTTGGTACATATACACAATGGAATACTATGCAGCCCTAAAGAATAACCTAGAATCTGCAAAACACCGCATAATGTGGATGAACTTAGAGGACATTATGCTGAGGGAAATAAATCCAATCACAGAAGGACAAATACTGTATTAGTCCATTATTGTAAAGTCAAGGAAAGGTTTATATATGGAAGGAATTTTCTTTGTTGGTTACAAGGGGTGGGAGGGGAGGGAAGGGAACACTGTTAGATAGGTATAGATAAGTATTGATTTGAGAGATAAGTATTGATTTAGGTGAAGAGAAGGGCAGTGTACCAAATGTGAGTGATCAGCATGGTGGCACTGAGGAAGAGGAACACATAGAGAGGTACATGGGAAGTACAGACAACAAAGATGAACCCTTTTGCACATATAGTACTGCGTTTTCAGTGAAGGCAAACATGGTTATACAGGGGGATAGATGGGTCGACAGGCTGAATTATTAGGTATGTCTGTGCAGGGGGGAGTATGCCCAAGTCTATGTATAGGGTTGGCAGACAATGTTTCTGTAAGTGTACTTGTATGTTCTGTAAGAATTCCCAGTTGTATAGTAGAGCTGATAAGGGGCAAGGTTTTAGTTGCTTGTTGGCCACAGCCAGCTACCCAGAGGGAGTGAGTAGTTGAACCTCGCAGGGAACATCAAACTCAGTTGGCATACCACACTATACAAAACATTGTTCCACTTCCTGGTGAGTAGCGACTAGGATCTTAAAAGCTTGCAAGTGGACATCTAGATGTGACGATGGGTCTCTCCTTGTCCAGAGCAAAGAATAAAGAAAACCAAAGATTCATGGAAACGGTTAGTCCAAGTGACTGGTATACCATGTGATCCTCAGTGTATATGACTTTGAGACTAGATGGTGCCTGCTACCACTGTCAACCATTCAGAGGGGGATCTATGTAGGAGATCCTGGATAGAGAAGGAGAAAAATGTAGAACAAAACTCAAAATCATTTGGGGAAAAAAAAAGGAGCAGGTTTGCTGATCTGATAGCGCCTGGTGGAGCCACTGAGACTATGGCCCCTAGCTGCCCTTCAGGTCTGGAATTGAACCCAAACCTTTGGCTTCCAGCCAAACAAAAGGCAGGCATATGAGGTGAACATTTTCACTAAGTAGATTCACTCCTTGGAAAGAACAATCATGGGAGAATAGAAGGTCTGTGTATGCACAGGGACACAGCTCAGGAGGCAAGTGTATATGGAGGGAAGGACACAGGAAAGAGGTAACTATGGAGAAGAAGTGGGAGGGGAGCTGTTGCATTGTGGTAAACTGTAATTAGTGTCATGAGACAGTGTATGTGAATTGCTGTATGGAAAGTGAATTTGCTCTGTAAATTTTCACCCAAATCACACACACCACAAAGAAATTCTCACAACTGGACCAATAAGCAGCGTTATGAAGATGGAGAAAAGATTGAAGTTTTCAAATACTTTGTATTACTTGTTTCCACAATTAATGCCAATGGAAGCAGCATTCAAGACATCAAAAGACGTGTATTGTATTGGGAAAATATGTTGTGAAAGACCTCTTTCAAGTGCTGAAGAGTAGAGATATCTCCTTGAAGACTAAGATGCGCCGAAACCAAGCCATGGTATTTTCAGTCGCCTGCATGTGAGAGCTGGACAATGAATAAGGAAGACGAGAAAAGAGTAGATGCTTTTGAGTTGTGGTGTTGGTGAAGAATATTGAAAGTACCATGGACTCTAAAAGAACTAACAAATCTGCCCTGGAAGAACTGCAGCCAGAATGCTCCTTGGAAGCGAGAATGGCCAGACTTTGTCTCACTTATTTTGGTCATGTTGTCAGAAGGGGCCATTCTCTGGAGAAGGATGTTATGCTTGGTAAAGTGGAGGGTCAACAAAAGAGAAGGCCCTCAACAAGATTGATTGACACAGTGGCTGCAGTAGTGGGTGCATGTATAGTAGGGATTGTGAGGCTAGCATGGGATTGGTTAGTGTTTCATTCTATTATATATAAGGTTGCTATGAGTCGGAGATGATGACTTAATGGCATATAACAATGACAACAAACAAAATCATCAGTGTCCTGAAATAAGAAAATGCCCCCTGTGGAGAAGAGATGCCTTAGATGCAGAGTACTTCCTAGTGTTCCCACAGAGATAACTCTTCTAATGAAGAAGTGAAAAGTGAGGAAAAATGGACAGTGGGTGTAGCAAACCAGCAGGGTTGCTAATGAATGCCTGTGGTCTTTAAGAACATTTCAGAACTTTGTTTTGAATTGCTCTAAGTACAATATTAAGAAGTAATGTGTCTCAAAAAGTATCTCAAAGTAGATGAAAAGAGAATATAAAAATACAGCATTAATTACCAGTTTTTCATTTCCTTCGAGTTTTTCTTCTGTTGATCTGTCATCTGTGGCTATGGGAATTGCTATTCAGTGTTTGTTTTATTATGTAAGGTATATGGTGGTGTACATATTCATGCTTTGTTATATATGATTCTAGTGATCTTGCACAGGAACCCATTTAAACTTTAACATCACAACTTTGTAGTGAAAGTTAGAAAAACTGAGTTGCTTTTACTGGTGATGAGTTAATACCTACATATATGCAATTTGCTAATTAAGAATGCTTCTGTAGGAGTTGTAACTTACTCAAGGTGACTTAACTTAAAATAATAGTAATTTGAATTTTAAAAAAGACATGTTATCAGGGAGTCTGCTACATCCTAGTATGAATTTACTGCAAAGATTAAGTTCTTAGATAATAAGCTTTATTTTAGAGAAGGATTACAGCATAGTGTTAAAAGCCCAAACTCAAGTTGGAATATCTGGGCTCAAAACTCACCTTTGCTACTTACAGAGGCTGTGACTGTGGGCAGTTTTTAGTCTCTCTGGCTGTCAATTTCTTCTTCAGTAAAATGAAGTTAATAATAGAGCCTTCCTTATAAGATTATAAGAAATAAAGGATGTAAAATGCATAGAAAGTACCTGAGTAGATATCAGCATCTTTCATTTCCCTTTCATAGGTGGTATTTCTTGGTTAAATCTGTAGCATGGTGTTCTCATAGGAGTCATGATTTTAATTTTGAAGTATTTACCCTTAAGGATAACTTACTTAAAATTGACCGTGATTCTTTTTGTTTTAATCTGTGCACATTATTGCTAAAATGTACATTAAATTGAACTAGACTGAGGTTCCTTTTTCATAGTATGTTTTAAATACCTTACTTCAAATGTACATCTTAATATGGTAATAATAGAGCCTTCAGGGGAGTGGGTATGTAAGTTATGGCAATTTTAATTAATACAGATTTTGTCTTTAGTAAAAACAGGCCCTGGACAGCAGTTAAACCACAGTGAATTGGCAATTCTACTAAACCTACTACAATCTAAAACAAGTGTTAATATGGCTGATTTTGTCCAACTGTTGAACAGTAAGGTAAACTCTGAGACTCAACAGCAGCTAAATAAAATAAACCTTCCTGCTGGAATTTTGGCAACAGGTGAAAAACAGACAGATCCATCAACACCACAACAGGAGTCTTCGAAACCATTGGGAGGAATTCAGCCGCCTTCTCAGACGGTCCAGCCTAAAGTGGAGACTGATGCTGCCCAGGCGGCTGTGCAGAGTGCGTTTGCAGTTTTGTTGACACAGTTAATAAAGGCTCAGCAGTCAAAGCAAAAAGACATGCTACTGGAAGAGCGAGAAAATGGATCAGGACACGAAACATCATTACAACTCAGGCCACCTCCAGAACCCAGCACTCCAGTATTGGGTGAGTGTTTAGATATACCAGGCCACTACAAAAGCTGTGTTAAATCCACTTTCTTTTTTTTATTATGTGCAATGCATATTGTTTAGTGGCTTGCTAGGAGTTGTCCTGAAAATTCTGAGGTCAGTGGTTATAGTTGATTTATTCCCAGTAATTTATTTTTCAATAAATTATCCATGTGTGATATAACTCAATATAAGTGCTTTAGAGTTTTCTCAGGTAAGCATGTGCTTAAGAAATAACCTTTTACTCTCTATATAAAAGGATGATTGACCATGTCAGAAACTTTATATATGCAGTAGCTTTTGTTCCTCAAATAATAAATAAATGTGTGGTAACTTTGAAAAGCCAAATACAATGAAAAGAAAAAAATTTCAGTCACCATAGACTTAAATGATGGTAAGTAGCATCTGTACTTGTAAAAACTCTTTTCATTTAATGTTGTGTCAGAGATGGCGCATCCAGTAATCTTTAGGACCTCTCATAGGAGACATAGACTACTTTGAATATTTAGTTTTTCCTGATAACTTTTGACTCTGTTTTTTGGTTTGTTTCAATTAGGGCAAGATGATCTCATTCAGCACCAAGATGTGAGAATATTGGAGCTAACACCAGAACCAGACCGGCCTCGGATTCTGCCTCCCGATCAACGACCACCTGAACCCCCTGAACCACCACCAGTCACTGATGAAGATCTGGATTATCGGACAGAAAACCAGCATGTACCCACTACTAGTTCTTCGTTAACTGACCCTCATGCTGGAGTGAAAGCAGCCTTGTTACAGCTACTTACTCAGCATCAGCCCCAGGATGAGCCCAAAAGAGAAGGTGGTATTGATTATCAAGCAGGAGACACTTACGTACCCACTGCAGACTACAAAGACAATTTTGGATCCTCTTCTTTCTCTTCTGCTCCTTATGTGAGTAATGATGGTCTAGGAGGTAGTTCTGCTCCATCATTGGAACGACGTAGCTTCATTGGAAACTCAGATATTCAGTCTTTGGATAACTACAGTACTGCTTCATCTCATTCTGCTGGTCCACCTCAGCCTTCTGCCTTTTCCGAGTCATTTCCCAGCTCAGTAGCTGGATATGGAGACATTTACCTCAATACTGGTCACATGTTGTTCAGTGGAGATAAGGACCATAGATTTGAATATAGCCATGGCCCTATTGCAGTCCTGGCAAACAGCAGTGACCCTTCCACAGGGCCAGAGAGTACTCATCCTTTGCCAGCAAAGATACACAACTATAACTATGGTGGTAACTTACAGGAAAACCCAGGTGGCCCCAGCCTCATGCATGGACAGACCTGGACTTCTCCTGCCCAAGGACCTGGATATTCACAAGGATACAGGGGACACATTAGCACATCAACTGGCAGGGGTCGAGGCAGAGGGTTACCATACTGAATATCTGTTTTTCCTCAGGCACATCATTTTTATCTGGAAAGACTTTTCTAGCTGCAGTTTAAGGCAGCAATCCAAGAGACTTGAATAATATTAATTCAACAACAGCTTTATTTTTATGTGGAAAGGGTCTTGCATACAATAGTAAAAAAAACAAAACAAACAAAAAAAAAACCTTTGCTTAAATTCATGCTGTTCTAAAAACTAGATCTATTGATTGTACATCTTCACAAATTCTAGTTAACAATTTTATTTTGTATTTTCGCAGTTTTAAGTGGATGCTAATTTTAGGGACATAAGTCTTTTATGACCCTCTTGCAGATCTGAACTATGCACATTTGTGCTTTTTTTGTAAGTTTGGACCAACTTTTATGTAACAAACAAACACCCCTCCCCCTAGTTTTACAACAATCAGAAAGGGCACTGATTTATTTGGTATTTTTCTTTTTACAAAGCTACCTTTAGTCAAAGGTCACTGTCTTTGCACCTGCTTTCAGTGTTATTGTGAAAGGTGTACTTTGTGCTCATTTCAGAAAATAAAACACAACCTTTCTCTTGATGCAACAGTTTTATAAAAAGAAATGGTCAACATTATTTTTGTTTTGTTTTGCAGATTATCACAGCCTAGCAGTTGCATTCAAATGAAATAGTGGGTTTTATATGAATAACATGGGTAGGGTGGGGAGGGGAAGTAAGTGCCTTAACAGGTAAACGTAAGGTCTGAAAAAGCAGTTAACTGCTACACTCATTTGTCTTTTAAATGGAATAAATCAATGCATTATAGCAGAGAGACAGAAAGCCCTCAGGTTTTCCAGGGCTACCTGTTGAGTTCCTGGTAGGTTCATTCCCTCTGCCTGTCACACCTTCTCCTTTTTTCCCTGTGTTTGTGCTATGTTACTTTTCACTAACACCTTCTCTTGAAAGAGGAGTGAAAGCAAAGAAAGGAAGTAGAACTCCAACCAATATCTTTTGTTACCTGTGAGAAGTTCTGAGGAGTTTGTCATTTAAATTGTTGAAAATAATAGCAGGTGGAGGAGAATTTCAGAGTACCCTTTTCATTCAGGCTGCTATTATTGTCCCTGCTTGCATTTGCCATGAATAATTGGAGGTCAGTAGTATAGAAGCAAGGGTTAGTAAGAGTTTGCATAATTCTATTAAAGTTCAAGGGGGGAGGGGTGGCAAAAGCCATATTTTAAAATACATTATTGCCATGTTAAGGAAAAGTCAACTCACTAGAAACATCACCTAGATTGAATTTATTGAAGCAAAAGAAAAAATACTGAGAGAACCTCTTATTTCCCTTCCTCTCATCTTATGTAAGATTTCTTATGACTTATGCCAGACTTTTAGAGCAATTTTGGTTCATTTTAAAATGTTTCTTTTTTATTACAAGCAGCAAAGAATGGTGGGTTAGCCCTTATTTATACTGCAATAGTGTCAAGTCTTAACTATCTTCGCACATTCATACACACAAAATTAGAACAAGTACAGGAAGGAACCAAAGGTAAATAACCAGTGTTTCCATTATCACTAATGTAAAAATAGACTATGGAAATTAGATTTGTGCCAATTAACCATTTTGTTTTAACTATTCTCCTGGTAAATTACTTTTTTGATTGAGTCTTAAATTGGAACAGCTATTATATTATTACTAAATTACTCCAGTTCTGAAGACACTCTCTTAATCCTGTGCCCTCTATCTGACTTATAAACCTTCATTTCAGAACAGTCTCTGAGGAGCATTATAGTTTGTTGACAGAGTATTTTAAAGTGGATCATTTACCATTTTGGTATGATAAATCAGTTGATACCAGTTGACAATTTTATTTTTTGATGGACTTTTTTTTGTTGTTGGGGAGGAAGAAATGAATGGAAGAAAATATTTTGCTTTTGTTTGAATTGAGTAGTAACAACTTACAATTAATTACTATTTTTCAGGAAGTGAAGAAAAATTTTTTTGAAATTTAGCAAAAATAGCTACAGTATTCAAGTATCTGAAATTTTAATATGGTGAGTCTTAGAGCTGTAGACTTTCCATTAAGTGACAGTATCTAAATTACTCTTAATAGTCACACTAGATAATTCTGCTGACCATAAGCAGCTAAAAGTGAAGATATTTATGTGACATGAATAGCCTGTGTTTTAAAAATTAAATATTTTGTATAAAATTGAATTGTGTTTGGATAGTTTTTCTAATTAAACATTTTAGTTATATATTTATGGTGGGAGAGTGGCTGGGAGGACAGGGAAATTATTGCTTGAAATTGGAAATGTATACTTCTAATAGTATCCTAGGACAGCATTGACTGAGAATCATCACAGTATTTATGTATACCTTAGAAAGAAAAAAAAGTTCCCAATTAAATTATAACACAATGATGAGATGCCATCAACTATAAGATATATCCCAATTTCAGAAATACTATTTTATGAAAGAATGTATCTTATAAATTAGTGAGTAATAATAAAATATCAATGATCTTTCTGTAGCATTTAATACATTAGTTTAGTGGATTTGGATTAAAACAAAAAAAGATAAAGGTTGAGAAATCACTAATTTTATAGATTATAACAGCTTCAGTAATTTCTGAATATTCTGAAAACTAAGAATATAAAATACTTGTTAAATTTTGGGGGAAGAAACAGGTAAGTCATTGCAAATAAGATGAAAATTGAAAAAACTTGACCTACCAAGAAAGGAAAATGTCTTCTCTCATGTCAGATTTCATTTTGAAGAGTGTATTTTCTGACACAAGTTTTCTGCATGCAACTCAGTATGTTTTCCAAATCTTCAATCTGTTATTTGTTGGATAGTTGCAGTGATTCATGAAGTTTTAAAAGGCTCAGTTTATGGGGGTAATTGAATAAAATGGATTATGGAGTATGAATTAAGCTAATACTTACTTTATCTGTGAGTCAGACCTTCATTTGGTCAGTTAATATGTATTCAGTACCTACCATGTGCCAAGTACTGTTCTAGTACTGGTCATTTATCAGTAAGCATGAAGGTGTTAAATCATGAATGTCTAGCTGACAAGCAAACACAAAGATTTAAGAAGTGTTAAGCTAGTGGTATTTGTTACTCTCACCTGTATTTAAATAACACTCAATTGTAAGAAATGAAAATTTGAGTGTCTTTGTGAAATGTGAAGGTTGAAATTTTTATAGAAAATAAGGTTCTGGAAAGAAATTGAGCAACAGAAAGCTCAACAGTGAAAACAATTTTAAGTTGCATGTGGCTAGTTTGCAGTAGCCCAAATCGGTAGAAAATAGTAAGATTTCTTTAAAAGATGGAAAGTGAGTGGGTCAGTGTTTCCAAAAATGAATCAAGTACTTCTGAATAAAAGTTCTGCTGTATTAACTATGAATTTAATTGAATTTTGGATAATTTTTCACCCTAAGGTGTGTTTTTTTTTTTTTTTTTTTAAGTAATACTGAAATACAAGTCTTGAATAAGCATCTACTAATTCCTTCTTCCTTGGTTTTTATACTGGTTTTGAAAGACTGAACAGCATGTCCCAATAATCTAAAATTATCAATGCTCTCATTTTATAGGAGCTCTGGTAGCATAGTGCCTAAGGCACTTACTTGACTGCTAACCAGAAGGCTGGCGTTTCAAACCCACCAGCCACTCCTCAGAAGGAAGATGGGACAATCTACTTCCCTAGTGATACTGCCTCGGAAACCCAAGGAGGCGTCCCTGAGTCAGGTCCGACTTGACAGCACATAACAACAACAACAATAACAACAACAACTCATTTTATAGTTACTGAGGTTTAGAGAGATCGATTGCCAGAACCCTTTCTTCCGTCCCAGACCAGCACTTAGTCTGCTAAGCCATAAACCATAACTAAATTCTGCATAAAAATGTTCTAAGGAAAACTGCCTGTTAAAACAGTGTTTATAATAAAAGAATAGAATTAAATTTAGAATACTTGATTGATACTTTAACATAGATGGCTTTGAAAGTCAGCTTAAGAAAAAAGACTTTCCTGTGATTCAGGAAAATGAAGCAAAATTTTAGAAAATTTAGGAAGAACTTTGAAAGACTTTCATATATGCATAGTCCTCACAAGGGCAAGTTCCTGTGTTTTTTTCCTCAAAGGACAACAATTAGTATCAGATTAAATTATTAAAATACATTTTTTTCTTTGTAGGAGGAAGATTGGGTATCAGCAGGCATTCAAATATAATTTGCTTTTAAATTCAAGGTTTTATAATTTGAAAGCAATGGTTTGTCATTTATCAACAGTCTCTTCAGATAGTTTCTTAAATTGTTTATTGTTTTCTTAAGCTATTAAACAGAGTAGTAGCTTGTATTATGGAATCCAGTAGAAGATGGAAAAAAAGGAAAATTTTTATTATAGCTGGGGGACTGGGTTTAAAAAAATTTGGCTTTTGCATTATGTAAATTGGCAAATTTTGTGGGTTTTACTCCTTTCACCGTAATAAATGTCCCATTAAAAAAGATTTTCCTAGTTCTAATAGCATTCATAATGAAGCTCTTTAGTGAATAGAGTCACCCTTTAAATTTTTTCACATTTACATTCATTTGTAAAAGGTATGAGTAATTTTTTGTGAGGACTTATAGTACTAAAAGTCTTGTTACTGTTAAATCTAATGTGTTAATATTTTTTAAAGGCTGTATTTGATAGTTTGTAAATAAACTGCCATAAAAATCCCAGTCTATTTTTTTCCTTATTTTCTTTTTGTTTATAGCCACAAAAGACGCTTAAAAATGATTTCATCTGATAAAGATGACTGCTTGAAATCCATTGTCATGATTTATTGATAGAACTTAAAACCTGCAGTCCTTCACCCTCCCTTTTTTTATATTTATACATAGTCAAAATTGTAGGAGCACAGAGAATAACATGTAGGGATAACCATCATTAATTTTTTGTTTGTGATGGATGTATATAAATGCATATGTAATTTTTTTCTTTAAACAGTGGATTATACTGCCCATAGCTTTAAAATTTGACTTTTTTCATTTAATGTTGTGAACATTTTTCTGTGTCAATTAATTAAATTCTACCCTTTTTAAGAGTTGTAAATTATTTATAGAAGAACCTTAATATAACAATTCTTTATTGTTGGAATAAACTATTTCTATGTGTTAAAAATACCAATGTGACTAAAATCCACATAAATACATATAAACTTATTTCCTTGGACTTGGTGGTTAAAGAGTACATGTTTAAAACTTTGGCTATATCCACATTGCCCTCCAGGAAACATTTACAAGCTTTAATTTAGTTTATGCTGGGTATTCAGAAAGTTTTAAGTCTTTGATTGTTTGAAAGGTGATAAAATCATCTTGTTTTAATCTGTACTCTTTAATTACTAGTGAAATTCAACATTTTTTCCTGTTAGCCATGTGTCCCTTTTTAACTGTTCATATATTTATTGTTTTATCTCTTGCCTAGAAGTGCTCTGTATGTAAGAAAGTTAGCTCTTTGTGAACAATATAAAAAATATTGTCTTACGTGTTTTGACACAGGAACACTTAAAATGTTGTAAGTCATCAGGTCTGTTAATCTTTTCCTTATCATTTCTCCTTAGAAAAGCTTTCTCTACCCCAAGATTATTAAAATATTCACACAATTTTATTTTACTTCTTTTCTCTCTACTTTCACAATTTATTCAAAACCATTCTTGACTTTATTTTGTTACATGTTGTAAAGTAAGGATCCAACTTTACATTTTTCCAAGTGGCTATACTAAATATAGCTCTGGTAGCTTAGTGCCTAAGGCACTTGACTGCTAACCAGAAGGCTGGCGGTTCAAACCCACCAACCACTCCTCGGAAGGAAGATGGGTCAGTCCACTTCCGTAGTGATACTGCCTCGGAAACCCAAGGAAGGGTCGCTATGAGTCGGGAACGACTCGATGGCACATAACGACAACATACTAAATATGTATAACAATTCATCCATTCCTCATTAGGTTTAAAATACCAGCAGTTGTGTTTATTTCTGGGTTTTCTGTTATGTTCCACTCTGATTTTTCTGTTCTGGTCACAGGCATTACATTATACATCTGGTATCACAGGCTTTTTGTATTTTTTTTGTTGTTAGGTGCCGTTGAGTTGTCTCCGACTCATAGTGACTTTATACAACAGAATGAAACACTGCCTAGTCCTGTGCCAGCCTCACAATACTTGATATACCTGAGCTCATCTTTGCAGCCGCTGTGTCAATCCATCTTGTTGAGGGCCTTCCCCTTTTTCATTGACCCTCCATTTAACCAAGCATATCATTCTCCAGAGAATGGTCCTTTCTGACATGACCAAAGTAGGTGAGATGAAGTCTGGCCATGCTCGCATCCAAGAAGCATTCCAGCTGCCCTTCTTCCAGGACGGATTATTAGTTCTTTTAGCAGTCCCTGGTATTTGCAATATTCTCCATTTTCAATGCCTAGAATAATGTCTAGCACATTGCAGATAAGAAATACTTGTTGTAGAACATAATCTAAATTCTCCCTTTTTCAAACTTATGTTTTTTATACCTGCCTGTTTTTCCAAGTGAATTTCAGAGTAATTTTGATCACTTTGGGAGCTCTGGTGGCAAAGGCATTTGACTGCTAACCAGAAGGTTGGCAGTTCAAACCCACCAGCCAGTCCTCAGAAGGAAGACTGGGCATTCTACTTCTGTAGGTACCGCCTCGGGAACCCAAGGAGGGGTTGCTATGTGTTGTAACCGACTCGATGGCTGTGAGTTTGGGTTTGTTGTTTGTTTTTTTGATCACTTTCCCCAAGTATCCTCTTTAAGATTTTAATTGAAACCACATAAAATGTTTAAATTTACTTGAGTTTTCCCATTGAAAGCATAGTAGGATTTATTTTTCATGTTCCTTATTAAAAGTTTTTTTTACTACAGTTCATATAAGGAGGCCTGGTGGCTCAGTGGTTAAGCACTTAATGTTGCTAAACAAAAGGTCTGCAGTTAGCAACCCTGCAAGGGAAAAAGACCTGGCAATGTGCTCCCATAAAGATTACAACCTAGGAAACCCTATAGGGCAATTCTACTCTATCCTATAGGGTCAGTATGAGACAGCACACAATTACAACATAGTTCACATACTTTTTTTTAAAGTTTTCAAAAGACATGTATTGCTTATATAGGAAAGCAATTATGTGTGTGTGTGTGTTTTCCAAACTAGCCTTGATAATTTTATCACTTCTAATTGGGTTTCAGTTTGTTGTGATAATGGCCATTCTTGTTTCCTATTTTATAAATGTCTAATTTTTAATGTTTCAGTCTTCCGTACAATTTAAAATACAGATTAGAAATACAATATTATGTGTAAGAAGAATCTTACAAAGCACATTTAGGATCAGATTAATGTTGATTCATTTATATGTATTTGCTATGTCTGGCAATATACTTATATGGATGGATTTTCTCCTTTGATACACTGATGACAGACAGCAATTATAATAGAATGTCATATTAAGCCATCCATTTGAAATGCTGATGTTGACTAACCTCATATTTAGGATTTTGCATGATGTTTATTCATAAGTCAAGTTAGTGTGTGGTTTTGATTGGTGGTTATAATAGCTATGGACAATGAACAAAACGTTTATTTGATTTAGAATGGTTTATGTATCTTGAGAATTACCTGTTTATTGATGAGAAATCTATTTAATTATAAGCAGATACACCTTGCTTTGTTCTTGAAGGTAAATTTTTACATCTTTTCTATTTCCTCATGTTTCTTGTCTGTTTAGTGTTGTTTCTGGAGTAAATGTTGGTAGTTTTCCTCTTTTTGGAAACTCATTATATATTCTATCTTTTTTTTTTTTTTCTTTCTTACATTTTATTGTGCTTTGGGTGCGAATTTACAGAGGAAAATTTATTTTACATACAACAGTTCATGTACATTTGATTTCATGCCCAGATTATCGTCCCCGACCATAACAAACTGTCGTTTTCCTGTCCCTGTGACTATCCCCCACCCCACCCCATGCCCTTCTTAATTGTGCACTCCTGTCTGTCCAGCTTTCCCTCTGTGTGAATGCTGCCCCTCTGGTGTCCCATGGGCGATTGCTCTAAGGAGTGTATCTCCCTAGAGTAGGTGTGTGCATTGCCCTGGGGTACATGTTCTACATGTAGGTCTTTCTGCTGTTGGGCTGAGAGCCAATCAATTGGAGTGAGTCCAATTTTAGGCCCGAAGAGTAACCAAGAGCCATAGTTTTGGGAGTTCCACCAGACTCTACTGGACCAGTAATTCTGGTCATTTTTGTGTTTTTTAATTTTGTTCCACATTTTTCCTCCCACCGTATCTAGGATCTCCAGTTTTGATCCCTTTCTGAGTGGTTGGCATTGGTAGCCAGACACCATCTAGTTCTTCTTGTCTTGGGGTCCATCATATTCTTAGACTAATTGTTTCCAGATGCCTTTGATTTTCTTCACTCTTGGTTGCTTCAATCAGAGGAGACCAACAGTTGTATCTTAGATGGCTGCTCAAAAGCTTTTAAGACCCCTAGTCGCTACTCACCAAAGTAGGTTGTGGAACAAGATTTTTATGTACTATGTTGTGCCAATTGAGCTTGGTGTCCCCTGAATATTTGGTATATTTTATATGCTTTTAGCATATAGTTGATAATCATCTTCTAAATGTTTTAAATTCTTATATTGTCTTACTATGTATAATTTTGGTGTCTTTTCTCATTTTCCTGATTAGCTAGGCTTGCCCCATTCTGCCTCTATCCTCTGTCACCACCAGGAAGTAATAATCTATTTTCTAATTTATTTTGGTATTTTGACTTTGATTCCTTCCTTCTACTTCTCTTATTTATTAATTTCTGACCTCTTGTGCTAAATAATAGGCTCATTTCTTTTTTCTTTTTTCCCAAATTCTAAAAGAATATTGTAATGTTATAATATCTTCTGATTATTTCTTGGTTCCAATTTATAAATTAAGAATGTTTATGTTTCCATTATTTTATAAATATTTGGTGGTTGCAAATTTGATTGCTTGTTTGATCCCACAAAACCAAATCCATTGCAGTTGAGTTGATTTGGACTCATAGTGACCATACAGGACAAAGTAGAACTGCCCGAGGCAGTGATCTTCACAAAAGGTGACTGCCCCATCTTTCTCCTTTGGAGTATCTGATCTAGTAGGTTCAAACTGAATGTTTAACTACTGCACCACCAGAGCTCCTTTTATTTAGGATAGTGCTTTTCAATTTTCAGGTAGTTGGATATATTTTATTTTTCAGTTTAGTTTTTTGTTACTAATTTCTAGGTCTATTACATTATGATCAGTATATGTAGTCATTATTATTTCTGCTTTAAGGAATTCATTGAGGATTTTAGATTAACAAATTTTGTAAATATTTTCTGGGTGCTAGGAAGAATATAATCTTTGGTTAAATTTGTCATATACCCATTAAATTAATATTATTAAATACTAGTGTGATCATATAGTTTATCTCTGAAGGAAGGAGATAATGTAAAATAAAATCTTATACAGCTATTATGTAGTTTTTCCTCACATATTTGATCCTTTTTGCTTTATATATTTCAGTATTATATTAACCATATAAAGGTTCACAACTGCTTTATCTTCCCATTTATATCATTTTTTTAAAATTTTGAATTTACTAGGTCTAATTTTGAAGCCCTGGTAGCACAGTGGTTAAGCACTCAGCTGCTAACTAAAAGGTTGGACCCACCAGCCACTCTGGAGAGAAGGATGTGGCAGTCTTGCTTCCATAAACATTACAGTCTTAAAAACCCCATGGGGCAGTTCTACTCTGTCCTGTAGGATTGCTATGAGTCAGAATCAACTCCACAGCAATAGGTTTTTCAGTGAGTTCTTAGTATTAGCACAATGCTTGGGTATTCTGTCAATTTATTTTATTCTCTCTGCTTGTTTGTTTTTTATTAATTTTGGTGGTGGTGGTTTGTTTTTTCATGCTACCTTGCTGGGTTATTTTTGGTGGTGGTGGTGGTGGTTTGTTTTTAATCTCTGACTAAACCTTCTCTCTCTTTAAATTTTATTTGTAGTTTTGGGGTTTTCTGTTGATTTTTAAAAGAGCTTTGGTGTAGTAGTGGGTAAGGCACTTGGATGCTAACCAGAAGGTCGGTGGTTCAAACCCGCCAGCTTCTCCATGGGAGGAAGATGAGGCAATCTACTTCCATAAAGATTTATAGCCTTTGAAGCCTAGTGGGGTGTGCTATGAGTTGGAATGGACTCAATGGTAGTGGGTTGGGTTTTTTCCTTGGTTGATTTGTAATGTGTTGTTTTTTATTCAGCTTTAAATTTTTCAAAGAGATATTTAAACATATTTATTGACTTCAGGAGTAAAAGAGTTGCTATAGACTTTCTCCTATATAAAATGAGATTTGTACTTTCTTCTACCTGGTCTTTTCCTCCTCCCTTGTTTTATGGTAAAATTAATAATCTTTGACTTATTTAAAAAATAATTGTTTCAGTTGTTTTATATAACTATTATAATTACTTCTAAAACTTAATGCCATAAACATGCTGAGAGTGGAATGAACATTAGACACATTTTAAGATTGGAAATGAACAAGTATGTCCATTAGTAGATACTGTTTGGTATTCAGTGTGTTGTGGCATGTCTTTGTTAACACAGTAAAGAGATTAGGAGAGGAAAGAAGAAAAAAAAATCTTATTAATGGCAGACTGATTGTTTATGTAGAACACCCAAGATAATCTATGGAAAAAAGAATTAACATGAGATTTGAACAAGTTGCTAGAACCATTTATATGAAAGATTAGAGAGTCAAGAATAGTTCTGGTAAACAAGAATTTGGACTTACCCTACCAGATAATAAGACTCCTGGAACAACTGGTTATCCAATGAATAAATAAATAAAATTCAGGAAAAGGCAAATTTTTTTAAAAAAGATAGGCTTGAATAGCTGCTGTTGTTATGTGCCAGCAAGTCAGACCTGACTCATAGCGACTCCTCCTTGGGTTTCTGTGGCAGTATCACTACGGAAGTAGATTGCCCAACCTTCCTTCCGAGGAGTGGCTGGGGGGTTTGAACCACCAGCCTTCTGATTAGCAGTCAAGTGCCTTAGGCACTACGCTACCAGAGCACCTGGTCTGAATGGCAATAATTAAAAATACTGAGGAAGGAAAAATGTACTTTAGCACACATAACTTCTGGGTTTATTCAGAAATAAGCCTGTATAGATACATGTTTCATTATTAATAAAGTGAAAATATATAAATATCTTAAATACTAACTAGAATAGTTAAATATTATGGGCTATATGTATACAATAATATGTCTTTTAATGTTCACAATGTAGTCTGTGAAGTAGGATGTTATGTGATTTGAATGCTGTGCAAACACCTTATCAGTCTGGTCTTTTTCTTTAAGCATGTTGAACAGGCATTGTGCCTTAGCATTGATCAACACGCTGAGAGGGATTTGCTTCTGTCTTTAGTCCTCAATCCACATCATTAGCAGTTTCTCCGTATCTGATATAGGTTCCTCTCACATTTTCATTAGCCTTGTAGCTTTCAGAGGAGCCAATCCTTTAGCAACTTGGAGATTTTTTCTTTGTTTTCGAGAATTGTGATTGTTGAGAGCAACACGCGTAATCTTGAGCAATAGCATTCACTAATTTTCCACTTTTGTGTTGTTTAATAATTGTTTGTTTCACTTCCAAATCAGTACTACTTCTTTGTCTCTTGATGCTGCTACACTAGCACTGGTTTTGCTGCATTTGGGAGCCTTGATGCACTTCAGAGTAATATTTTTGAAAGAAAATTAAACAGAATGGAATAACACTTGAGATGCACAGTGCATGAGATTGGGTGCTGCTGTCTATGAGTTGAAGCATAAACCATTAAACGTTTTTAGATAGAAAGTACAGTATGTACATAAGCCAGTAACAGAGGTATTTATTATGACTCTTGGGACATAAATATATATATATATATATATATATATATATATATATATATACACCGTGCCATTATAGGCCTGGCAGTGCAATCACTTTGTATAAAAGAGACATGAGATACACATATTGCATGCAAGAAGCTGTTGCATTAGCTATGCCCCATTTTGCCATCTTCTGAACTCTATCATAACCTTATGGGACCACAATGGTTGGACACTCCCTGGATGTTTATGTGGTACATGACTGTATATGTACTGATTTGGAAGGATGTCCAAGATACATTGCTGAAAACCCAATTGCAATGTAGAAGTATAATGTGACTGCAGTTGTTTTTAAAAATTATATACACTGTGTAGAAAAAGATTTTGAAAACTCAAACAGTGGTTTGAGTTACAGTATAGCATAGTGGTTTAAAAGCAGGTTTATGAGGCAGATAGCCAAGTTCTAGCTTTACCATTTATTGATCTGTATGATCTTGGACAAGTTAGTGAACTTCCCTATTTTTCAGGTTTTATTTATTTATTTCTATTTGTGAAATGGAGGCAATGCATAAATGTTTGTTTTGGGGATTAAGTAACTCAGTAGTGCCCAGTACATAAGTGCTTAATGGATATTTACTGCTGTTACTGAGCGGGACATTGGATAAGGAAATGGTCTAAGGGGGAATTTTGCTTCTTTTGGATACTTATTTTTTATTTTAATTGAGACACTTGTAATAAAATTAATTTTAAGTTGACTGCCAATTTCAGTCACCAAATAACAATATTCACCATTGCAGCTTTCTGTGGAACATAAAAATTTTATCTTCTGTCTAGTTACTTATGAAAATACTGATTATTGGAGAACTGTCAACAGTATATACAGTCCACTTATTCTTTGTCTTTTAAACACTAAATAGAGTTTATTATCTTAAATGCCACATGATTCATTACTCTCCATTGGAAGAGAGAAAACCAAAAAAACCAAACTCACTGCCATCCAGTCAATTCTGACTCACAGTGCCCACCTTTGGGTTTCCGAGGTAGTAAATCTTTACTAAGTAGATTGCCCAGTTTACTGGAAGAAAGAATAAGCTAATTCTGTATTCACTAGAAGGAAATGGGATATATCTAGCATAAAACCATTCATGTTGAAAATTTAGATTGGCATTAGTGTTCAGATTAGTTCGGTCCACACTTGCTCAAAATTTTCAATGTTGAGTGGGCCTCAAGATCACATATTAAGCTTTTTTAAATTTTAACTTATTTAATTTTAAACTTTTAAGTAAGTGTAATGTGTACATTAAGGTAATACTAAGCCCCCTTAGTGCATTTTTATGGATGTTTACCTCCAGATAGAGAACATTACCAGCATTCCTAGAAGGTTCTCTCATGATTATCCCAATCAGTATGTCTACAAGGATCCATTGTCCTCACCTCTATCACCATGATTAGCTTTGCCTCTTCTTTAGCTTCATATTAAGTTAAACACTGTATACTTGTAGGAACTGGTTCCAACAAATTTGATAAGTTAGATGAAATAGACAAATACAATTGAAAACTGATGCAAGAAATCTAAAAGATTGCAATATCTAAAGATAGTACGTCTGTAATTATAATCTCTTCACAAGAAATAAATAAAATTATTCCAGGTTTTGCTAATGAATTCTTCCAAACACTTAAGTATTGATTTTACACAAACTGTTAGAGATCAGAGAAAGAAGGAATACATTCTAACTTGTTTGGTAAATTCAGCATAACCTTGACACCAAAGCCTGACATCGAATTTACAAGTAAATTGTAATGTTCATCTCTCATGAACATCCTTAAGAAAATACTAGTAAACCTAGAGATTAAAAAAAAAGGGAAGGGATGATACATAATGAGCAAGTAGAGTTTACTCCAGAAATGCAAGTCTGGGTTAACATTCAGAAATCAATGGAATTTACCTCATTCAAGATATTAAGGAGAAGAACCATATGATCATCTCAAAAAAATGCAGAAATACTCATAAAATTAAACTTATTTATGATAAAGTTCTTGGCTCACTAGAAATGGAAGGCAATGTCCTCCATTTGGTAAGAATATCTACAAAATCTCTACAGCTAGCATACCTAGTTGACAAATATTGAACACTTTGTCTCTGCAATCTAGAATAAAACAAAGATGTCTACTACCACCACGTCTTGTCAACATTTACTAGACATCCTAGCCATACGGCAAGGGGAGGGGATATTTTGAAAGACTGTAAAAGAAATAAAACTCTCAAAGAATTTACAGTTTAGCAAAGGAATGGAATAAAAGATCAATTTCCAAAAATCAACTGTATTTACATATACTAGCACAAACAATTGGAAATGAAATTTAATAACAATTACAAACATCAAATGCTTAAGAATAAATCCTGTGAAAGATATACCTTTAAAAACTACAGATTATTGCTGAGAGCAGTTAAAGACTGAAAACTTTGTGTGTACATGTATGCATAAAACTGTATATATATATGTGTGTGTGTGTATATATATGTGTGTGTGTGTGTGTATATATATATACACACACATATATATATATCTCACAGATTGAAAGCTTCAGTATTGTGTCAGTTTTACTCATATTGATCTATCTATAGATTCAATACAGTGCCCAGTCAGCATCCCAGCAGGTTTGTGTGTGGTAGGGTGGGACTGACATGTCGACATTAAAATTTAGTGAAAAGGCAAAGGAGCTAGTATAACCAATGCAATCTTGAAGAACAAATTTGGAGAACTTTACCAGATTTCAAAGCTTAATATAAAGCAACAGTAATTAAGATAGTGTGGTATTAGTACAATGACAAAGACCAGTGCAACAAAATACAGGTCCAGGAATAGACCCCTCACATACACCTTCATCTTCATGTAATTCAGTGGAGATAGACTAATTTTTTCCATAAATGTTACTGGAACAATTGTTATATGGGAAAAAAAAAATAAGCTTGGCTCCTATATCACATCATATACAAAAATTAATTTGAAATAGCTCTTAGACCTAAATGGGAAAATTGAAACAACAAAGTTTGTAGGGAAAAAAAGGAAAATGTTATGGCCTTGGATACAACATAAAATACTAACAATATTTTATTAAAATTAAGAAGACCACCATGCTTTCTTATAGTTATTCTAAGTTGTATCATTGGATCAGGATAGACCATCAGAACACTAAGTACTTCAACCATTCTTTTGATAGTTTATAGAATTGCCTTAACATTTTACTTTATACTCTCAACTTTTTATCAAAGGCCATTATAGAAATTCTCATGAATTTATTACAGTATTTGGTGTCATTGATTATTTAATCAACACATTAATGTTTACTGTAGACTGGGCATTGTTCTTAGCACTTTATAAATATTAACTCATTTAATCCTCATTAACTCTTGTAGGTAGTTACTATTCCTATCTGCTTTATGGAAGAAAATGCTGGTAAAGAAGCATCAACTTTCCCATGGTCACACAGTCAATTAGTGGCAGGACTGGACTTTGAACCAGGGCTTTGAACCAGTTCATTCATAGTCAACAGCAAAACTGGAACAGAAATAAGTTTTAAAAATATGAGTATATTGGAACTGTAAAGAATGGGAGAAATTATAAGTCAAAGCCCTGGACTGAGAGAAAGTATGAGTTGAAGCCCTGGAATGAGACACTCAGAAAAGTGAGTCCTTTCAGGAGCCTGATGTGGGAGTCTGTATTCTTGCCAGGAATGTGGAGAGACACAAAGTGGTGTGGTCAGGTGTTGTTTTCTGCCTGCCAGGGTGGTGTAGTGCCTAAGGCATTTGGCTGCTAACCAGAAGGTTGGCAGTTCAAACCCACCAGGCACTCCTTGGAAGAATGGGCAATCTACTTCCGTAGAGATACTGTTTCGGAAACCCAAGGAGGGCTCGCTATAGTCAAAGCCGACTTCACAGCAGTGAGTTTGAATTTTTTTCAGTCAAGAGATCTGGTTGCTCTGCAACGTGTGCACTGCCCTTGTTTTTTAAGAGAGATTAAATTTCTAGAGGGTGCTGACCCGTAATTTTTCCTGTTCTGATTATTGTTCTGGCACACCAACAAATACGAGTCTGTTCAAATTTTGCTTTATCGGCCATAGCTAAACTAGGAAGAACTGGTTCAAAACCCTGCTTTCAACACAGGCAGTCTGGCTCCAGAGTCCATCCAGTACCACCTATAATGAGGTCCAGATGAAAGTATGTTTTTAGAAACTGCTGTAAGGAGAGACAGCATATAGAGAACATTTATTTTTGTCTCTTCTCCAAAATACATGTTTGTATTTATAAACAATAATAACAGCATTTAGGAATTATTGAAAGCTAGAAAGGAAATGAAATGAAGGAGAAACGATAGTAGACAAAACAACTAAAAACAGCACGAACACAGGGTGCTATGGGTCGTTTTTACAAGGATAATTGGTGCAGCACAAGCCTACTTACAGAATCCACTCTAAATGGGGGACCAGTATTCCATAATGGGGGAAATTTTGGCTGGTTAGTAAATGTCTGTGAAAGTTATGAAAATGAATATATTACATTTATAGTTAACATAATTTTGGGAGAAAATTGCAACTGTGCTAATTGTTAAAATTGAATCACCCTTTGCCTTTTTTGGTGTAATATTTCTGTGAAATAGAACAATAAAACATCCTTCATTCCATTCTTCATTTTTGTAACCTATTTATCGCTCTGAACTTACCTATTTAATGATATCTTGCCTAGTGGCAATTTGAAACAACCACCATAGGCAGGAAGGAATGATTCATAATCCTATAGTTCTGAGAGAGGTCAGGTAATTTTTTTTCCCCTTAATCTCATCTCTTTACTATGTTTCTGATTTCCTGGGGCAGACAACTCAACATTTCAAGCCCTGGAGCCCTCAACTTGGATTGCAGGTCACAGGTAGAAAGGACCTTTAATTGCAGATATACTGTCATTAATCTTGCGCATCTCTTTGTTACAGCACTTTTTTGAAGGTTACAAGAAATAGTCAACATATCTCAACATCTTGATGTTTTCTTATCATTCCCCTTAATATTACACCTCGGTAGGCATGTGGTTAGTGTCTCAATGTATAATGTAACCATTCAGTCAAATGCAAGGGTTGTCCTAATTGGAATAGTGGAAGATCATGTTATCCAATTCTCTACGTTCTTCACCTCGTCAATTCCACATTTTAGGATATGCTATTTGAAGCACCCCACTTTAAAAAAATTCTATACCAGGTCAGCATGCTCTTACTGCATATACCAGAAAACCTGGCTCAGACTTGCATAAGCAACAGGGAATTTATTTTCTTTCATAAATCCAGAGAAGGGTTAGTTTCAGACAAGGTACACCAGGACTTCAGGTCTACTACTTTATAGTCATCTTGGTTTTTCCTTTCTCTGTGTACTGGTGGGAGCACTGATGGCATAGTGCCTAAGGCATGTGACTGCTAACCAGAAGGCTGGTGGTTCAAACCCACCAACCACTCCTCGGAAAACTGGGCAATCTACTTCCGTAGATATACCACCTTGGAAATCCAAGGAGGGGTCGCTATGAGTCAGAATCAACTTGACAGCCGTGAGTTTTGTTTTTTGCTTTGTGTACTGATTTAAGGAGCTCTGGTGGTGCAGTAACTAAGGCATGTGACTGCTAACCAGAAGGCTGGTGGTTCAAACCCACCAGCCACTCCTTGGAAGGAAGACCGGGCAATCTATTTCTATAAAGATTTGCCACCTTGGAAACCAAATGGGGATCACTATGAGTGGTTATTGACTGGATGACAGTGGATTTGGTTTTGGTTTGGTGTACTGGTTTAATCTTCAACATAGCAAGACTGTCATGGTAGATCCAGGTATCACATTCTAACAACATTGTCTAGAGCAAGAAGGATCACCTTTTAAGAAGTACATCTGAAGAAGCCAGATCTGAGCTACAAATACATTGCCAAGTCAATCACTGCAGTGGGATTACCATGACTGACTCAGACCAGAGTTGAAGGAATGCTGGAGAGTTATTTAAACAAAACAGAACAAAAAGAAAAAAAAAAAAAAAAGAGTTTTTGGACAATTAAGCATGATTGCCAAGAAACAAAAATGTGCATGGTATGAAGAACAGAATCCCCACAGTTTAGGATGAAATTAGCAAACTAATAAACTGAGAGCTTTTGGGGGTGAACCTCCCTGCAATTCTGCACTAAAGATTCAAAGACAGACTGGGAAAAAGGAAGGGGCTGTCCCCTTCTCAAAGAATTGCCCAGTGAAAACCTCATGAATAGCAGTTAAATACTGACATATTACTGGAAAACTTTATGAATAGCCTCAAAACACTGTCGTATATAGAAGACACTCAAAATACAACAGGGGAAGGGCTGCCTCCTCAAAGTAGAGTCAACCTTAATGACATGGATGGAGTAAAACTTTTAGGACCTCCTTTTGCTGGTGGGGCATGACTCAAAATGGGAAAAAACAGCTGCAAACATCCATTAATTGGAATGTGGAATGTGCGAAGTATAAATCTAGGAAAATTGGAAGTTGTTAAAAATAAAATGGAATGCATAAAGATCAATATCCTGTGCATTAGTGAGCTGAAATGGATGGATATTGGCCATTTTGAATCAATCATATGCTCTATTATAGTAGGAATGACAAACTGAAGAGGAATGGCATCACATTCATCATCCCAAAGAATGTTTTAAGATCTATCCTGAAGTACAATGTTGTCAATGATAGGATAACATTCATTCGCTTACAAAGAAGACCAGTTAATACTACTATTACTCAAATTTACACACCAACTACTAAAGTCAAAGATGAAGAATTGGGAGATTTTTTACCAATTTCTACAGTCTGAAATTGACCAAACATGCAATCAAGATGTATTGATTATTACTGGAGATTGGAATGCAAAAGTCAGAAACAAACTTTGAAAATATGGCCTTGGTGATAGAAATGACGCTGGTGATTCCATGATAAAATTTTGCAAGACCAACGACTTATTCACTGGAAATAGCTTTTTTTCAACAACATAAATGACAGCAATACATGTGAATGTCACCAGACAGAGTAGACAGTAATCAGATTGACTGCATTTGTAGAAAGCTCAGTTATCTTCAGCCAAAACAAGGCCAGGAGCTGACTGTGGAACAGTCCATCAATCGCTCATATGCAAGTTCTCATTGAAGCTGAAGACAATTAAAAGAAGTTCACAAGAGCCAAAATATGACCTTGATTATATCCCACCTGAATTTAGAGATCATGTGAAGAACAGATTTGGTGCACTGAACACCAGTAACCAAAAGCAGATGAATTGTGGGATGACATCATACATACATGAAGCAAGCAAGAGATCATTAAAAATACAAGAAAGGAAGAAAAGACCAAAATGGATGTCAGAAGAGACTCTGAAACTTGCCTTTGAATGGTGAGTAGCTAAAGTGAATGGAAGAAATGACAAGATAAAAAGAGCTGAACAGAAGATTCCCAAGAGCGGCTCAAGAAGACAAAGTCAATTATTATAATGAAATGTGCAAAGAACTGGAGTTGGAAAACCAAAATGGAAGAACACACTTGGCATTTCTCAAACTAAAAGAACTAAGGAAAAAAATTCAAGCCTTGAGTTGCAATATTCTGTGATATTGAATGATGCAGGAAACCTAGGAAAAAAAAAAAAAAGATGGAAGGAATACACAGACTAACTACCAAAAGAAATTAGTGGATGTTCAACTATTTCAGGAGGTGGCATATGATCAAGAACCCTTGGTATTGAAGGAAGAAGCTGAAGCTGCACTGAAGGAATTGGCGAAAAACAAGGCTCCAGGAATTGCCGTAATACCTACTGAGATGTTTCAACAAACAGGCAGTGCTTGAGGCATTTACTCGTCTCTGCCAGGTAATTTGGAAGACAGCTACCTAGCCAAATGATTGGAACAGATCCATGTTTGTACCTCTTCCAAAGAAAGGTGATCCCACAGAATGTGGAAATTATCAAACAATATCACTAATATCACATGCAAGTAAAATCTTGCTGAAGAGAATTAAAAAATGGTTGTCGCAGTATATTGACAGGGAACTTGCAGAAATGCAAGAAGAGGATGTGGAACGAGGGATATCATTGCTGATGTCGGGTGGATCTTGGCTTAAAGTAAACAACAGAAGAAAGATGTTTACTTGTGCTTTATTGGCTGTGCAAAAGGATTAGACTGTGTGGGTCTTAACAAATTATGAATAACAGTGAGAAGAATGGGAATTCCAGAACACTTAATTGTGCTCATGAGGAACCTATACATAGACCAAGAGGATGTCATTCAAACACAATAAGGGGATACTGCACAGTTTAAAATCAGGAAGGGTGTGTGTCAGGCTTGTATTCTTTCACCACACTTATTCAACCTGCATGCTGAGCAAATAATCTGAGAAGCTGGACTATATGAAGAAGAACGTGGTATCAGGATTGGAGGAAGATTCATTAACAACCTGCGATATGCAGAAGACCAAACCTTGCTTGTTGAAAGTGAAGATGATCTTAAGTACTTAATGATGAAAATTAAAGACTTCTGTCTGCAGTATGGATTATACCTCAACATAAAGGAAACAAAAATTCTCACAACGGGACAAATAAGCAGCATCACGATAAATGGAGAAAAGATTTAAGTTGTGAAAGATTTCATATTACCTGTACCCATAATCAACACCCACGGAAGCAGCAGCAAGCAGTCAAGAAATCAGATGTCGTATTGCAATGGGTAAATCTGCTGCCAAAGACTTCTTTAAAGTGCTTAAGAGCAAAGATGTCTCTTTGAAGACAAAGGTGTGCCTAATCCAAGCCTTAGTATTTTCAATAGCCTCATATGCATGTGCAAGCTGGACAATAAATAAGGAAGACTAAAGAAGAGTTGATGCTTTTGAGTTGTGGTGTTGGTGAAGAACACTGGAAGTACCATGGACTGCCAGAAGAATGAACAAATCTATCTTGGAAGAAGTGCAGTTGGAATGCTCCTTAGAAGCTAAAATGGCCAGACTTTATCTCAACCTACTTTGGTCATGTTGTCAGAAGGGACTATTCCCCAGAGAAGGGTATCATGCTTGGTAAAATGGTTGCTGTAGCTGTGTTGTTATATGCCATTGAGTCACACTCCACTCAGAGCGACCCCTCCTTGGGTTTCCGAAGCAGTATCACTATGGAAGTAAATTGCCCAACCTTCCTTCTGAAGAGTGGCTGGTGGGTTTGAACCACCAGCCTTCTGGTTAGCAGTCAAGTGCCTTAGGCACTATGATACCAGAGCCCTGGTAAAGTGGAGGGTCAGCAAAAATGGAGAAGACCCTCAATGAGATGGATTGGCACAGTGGCTATAACGATTAGCTCAGGTATAGCAAGGGCTGTGAGGATGACACACAACTGAGCAGTGTTTTGTTCAGTTGTACGTAGGGTCGCTATGAGTCAGAGCCGACTCGATGGCACCTAACAACAACAACATGGATATTGTATTTATTTTCTTTCATATTTGAATACTATTAGTTTATTTTTTATACATTTATAAGCAATATAAAGTATTATTTTACAGGCTTTTAACCTTTATTTAGAGACTATAAATCTTTTGGCTTTCATTTGCTCGGCATTAGGTTTTAGATTTATACATATTGTGCTCTAATTCGATTTTATTGCTGAATTCTGTTCCGAAAATAACTTACTTATCCTTTCTCCTGTTGACATGTTTTTAGATTATCATTTTTTTGCTCTTACAAACATCACTGCAAAGAATATTGTTGAATATGCCTCTGTGCACAAATATCAGTCAGTGTAAGCATTTATGTGGTGCAGTGCCTAAGGCACTTGGCTGCCAACCAGAAGGCTGGCGGTTCAAACCCACCAGCCACTCCTCGGAAGGAAGACTGGGCAATCTACTTCCGTAGTGATACCGCCTAGGAAACCCAATGAGGGGTCGCTATGCGGCGTGGCCGACTTGTTGGCACATAACAACAACAACAATATACTATAGAGGGAACTCTGGTAGCGTAGTTCCTAAGGCACCTGACTGACAACCAGAAGGCTGGTGGTTCAAACCCATCAGCCACTCCTCGGGAGGAAGATGGGGCAATCTACTTCCGTAGTGATACTGCCTCGGAAACCCAAGGAGGGGTCGCTGTGAGTCTGGTCCGACTTGACAGCACGTAACAACAACAACAACATATACTATAGAAGAAAATAATGTTGTGTTTTACTTCTCTATTTCACATGCAAATACTAATTTCTGCAAGGAGAAATGATTTCAAGTATCTTTTTTATTCAGTAAAAAAATTAACACTTTGATACTGAATTATAAAAACAATTAGATCATGGTTAGTGGATTATTATTAAAAAGTTAATGATAATTTTAAGAAAAGAATTTTAAAACACAAATGTTTTAAATATTTACTTTTCTATAATCTCATGTTTACAAGTTGCAATCCTTAGAGGATAACATTACAAACAAATCTATGATTAAATGGCCAACAGAGACATGAAAAGATGCTCAATGTCAGTGCCATCAGAGAAATGCAAATAAAACCACAATTGAATACTAACTCTGGGGGCATAGTGCCTAAGGCATTTGACTGCTAAGGAGAAGGCTGGCAGTTCAAACCCACCAGCCACTCCTCGGAAGGAAGGTTGGGCAATCTACTTCTGTAGTGATACCACCTGAGAAACCCAAGGAGGGGTCACTATGATTCAGGTCGGACTCAATGACAGTGTGTTTGGTTTGGTTTGTAGCATGGCTAAGGGGGCTCTGGTGGTGTAATGCCTAAGGATTTGACTGCTAACCAGAAGGCAGGTGGTTCAAACCCACCTGCCACTCCTTGGAAGAAAGACTGGGCAATCTACTTCCATAAAGACACCAGCTCAGAAACACAGAGGGGTTGCTGTGAGTCAAATCGACTCGATGGCAGTTTTTTTTTTTTTTAAATTATGGCTAAAATAAAAAATAGAAAATATCAAGTGTTGGAGGGATGTGGGGAAAATGAAGCCGTCACCCACTGCTGGTGGGAATGCAAAATGGTACAGTCATTGTGGTGAAGTCTGCCAGTTCTTCACAAAACATTTGAGCTGCCATTTGATCCAGTAATTTCACCCTCAGTATATACCAAAGGGAGCTAATAGAAGTGAACATGACATATGCACATTTACATTCATTGCAGTATTTGCTACTATTTACAGTAGGAAAAAGATGGAAAGAAACCAAGTGTCTACCAGCAGACAACCACATACATACCAAAAAAAAAAAAAAAAAAAACCTCACTGCTGTCGAGTTGGGTCCGAATTATAGCGACCCCTCCTTGGGTTTCCAAGATGGTACCACTGTGGAAGTAGATTGCCCAATCTTCCTTCCAAGGAGTGGCTGGTGGGTTTGAACCGCCAGCCCTCTGGTTAGCAGTCATATGCCACAGGCAGTATAATAGATGCTACTGAATACTTTCTAGTGATTAAAAAAAAAAAAAAAAAGTCCCTGAAACATCTTATGATGTGGATGAACCTGGAGAACATATATTGAGCAATATAAGTCAATCTGAAATATTGTATGTTCTTTTATGAAATGACATGAATAGGAAATATACAGAAACCAAACCCACCAGTCATTCCTCAGAAGGAGGGTTGGGCAATCTACTTCTGTAGTGATCCCACCTCAGAAACCCAAGGAGGGGTTGCTATGAGTCAGATCCGACTGGATGACAGTGAGTTGACTGAGTAATGTTTATTAGTGGTCAAAATGGGTAAGGGAGGGGAGGGAAGAAGGAGTACTCCTTAGGTAGTAGTCATTTTTTGTTTACAGAAATGGAAAAAGTAGCAGTGAATATGGGTGGAGTTTGCATAGCGTGACTAATGTAACTAATGTCAATAAGCTGCACATAGGAAAGGGATCAATGGGCAAATGCTAGGTTGTATATGGTTTTGCAACAACAACAAAAGGGCAGGCTACTTACACTAATTACACAATCACCTCATGGGATTTTTCTCTTGATTTGGGGGCACAGGGCTGTGTCTCATGGGACAATCCAGTCACTTGGCACAATAAAGCTCTTAAACTTTCTGTTTTACCTCCCAGCATGAGGAGTGAGTAATATCTGGGGTCTTAAAAGCTTATGAGCAGTCATCAATTATAACAACTATTGGTCTTTATTCTTCTGGAACAAAAGAGAAAGAAGGAAATCCAAGAATCAGAGAAGGAACTGGACTACAAGACTACTTGTCTACATAAACCACTGCCTCCTCCACCTTGAGAACAGAACTAGATGGTGCCTGGCTACTACTACTGAATGTTTTGATAAAAAGGGAGAAAAATGTGGAAAAGAATTTCAAATTCTTCATGAATCCAGACTTACTGGATCCATTGAGGCTGGAGGAATCTCTGAGACTATGGCTCTGAGTTACTCCTTAAAGTGGTTTTACCCATTTGTATTCCCGACAACCTGAGAACTTATGTTGTATATTTGATCAACATGTGTTTTTAACTTTTTTTTTTTTTCCCAATTTGATAAGTACACTGCACATAGTTTGTGTTTGACTGCTGGAAAGTTGGTAGTTCAAACCCTCACAGAAGTACTGAGGAAGATAGCCTTGTGAACTGTTAACAGCCAAAAAAAAAAAAAAATCCCTATGGAACAGTTCTACTCTGTAACATAGGGTTGCCATCAGCTAAAATTAACAGCAACCAACAACAGTGATGAGTAATGATTCATATGCTTATTGTCTATCTAGGTTTCTTCTGTAATTTTTTCATACTCTAGGCTCATTGGACTGCCTGTCTTTTATACTGACTTGTAGGAATTCTTTAAGTATTTTGGATATCAATCATTTGTTAGTTATGTGAATTGTAAATATGGTTATCTTTTAACTTTGCTTATGATGCCATTTGGTGGTTCAAACCCATCAGCCACTCTTCGGAAGGAAGGTTGGGCAATCTACTTCCATAGTGATACTGCCTCGGAACCCCGAGGTTGCTATGAGTCAGATCTGACTGGATGACAGTGAGTTGAGTGAGTAATGTTTATTAGTGGTTACAATGGGTAAGGGAGGGGAGGGGTAAAGGAGGGGTCACTATGAGTCGGGTCCGACTCGACAGCACATAACAACAACAACGATGCCATTTGTTGTGCAAGGTTTTAGAATTTTAGATTTAAGTCAAATCTGTCAACTTTTCATGTGCCTTTTGTATCATGTATAAGAAATATTTCCTTATCCCTATCACAAGGTCATAAAACTGTTTTACAGTTTTACAAAGTCATAAAACTTTCTTCTGAAAACTTTTTTTGCTTTTCACATTTGGGTCTTTAATCTACTTGCAATCTTTTTTTACTTTCCAAATGATGCGAGGTAAGGATCCACTTTTATTTTTACCATATGAGTAACAATTGACCTGGTATCATTTATTGAATGTTTCATCCTTTACCCCACTGATATGTAGTGCTATCTTAACAATATATCAAATTTCTATATATGTGTCTCATTAGTCTGTTTATTCCTGAACCAGTCACACTTAGTTTTACAACTTTCCTTATTTGGTAGAACAATACCAAATTGCTTTTCTTACATTGTTCTTTAATATTGTTTTTGAATAATTATGGCCTTTTCCTCTTCCACAAAGTTGGTCCCCACTATTCTGATATCATATTTGTAAAGTCACCTACTTGCTAAAATTTATTTAAAACCCCAAAATCAACACTGGCAGCACTTTCACAAGCATTTGTGGACGTGTGCAGAGCGGTGAAAAATTTAAATTGCCTGATGTTCAGATTCCCAGCTGAGGATGAACAAAGCGTACTTTGTTGTCCTTTCCACTGTCTATTTAGTGCCATGTTTTTCTCATTTTTTTCTGCATTAGTGGTAACACTGTTCAAAATGCTCTCCCCAAGAGTAGTACTTAAATGTTGTCTAGTGTTCCTAAGGAGCTCTGGTGTGCAGTGTGTAAGGCATTTGACTGCTAACCAGAAGGTTGGTGGGTCAAACCCACCAGCTACTCTGTGGAAGGAAGACAGGGCAATCTACTTCCGTAAGATTTACCATCTTGGAAACCCAATGGAGGTCACTATGAGTTGGAATCGACTTAATGGCAGTGGGTTTGGTTTTTGGTTTAGTGTTCCTAAGTGCAAGAAAACTGATGTGTCATACATCACACATTTGTTAAGTTTCAAGCAGGCATGAGTTACAGTAGTGTTGGACATGAGCTCAGTAATGAATCAATATGTATTAGTGGCTAAAGCACTTGACTGCTAACCAGAAGGCTGGCGGTTCAAACCCATCAGCCACTCCTCGGAAGGAAGGTTGGGCAATCCTACTTCCGTAGTGATACTGCCTCGGAAACCCAAGGAGGGGTCGCTATGAGTCGGGGCTGACTCGACGGCACATAACAACAACAACAACAACATGTATTAAATATCCTCGGAAGGAAAATGGGGCAATCTACTTTCGTAGTGATACTGCCTTGGAAACCCAAGGAATGTTCGCTATGAGTCGGGTCTGGCTCGACGGCACATAACAACAACAACATGTATTAAATAAAGTGGTTTAAAACATAAAAATAAGGTTGACAAAAATGTGACCAGAGGATTGCAGGGAACCTAACCTTCTATTTCCCCTAGGAGCAATGGTTCACTGTTTACAGCAACTTCATAGAACATAACCCACTACAAAAATGAGAACTAAATGTAATGTTGGAATCAGTTTGCAAGGTCCACAAAAATTATTTTGAGATTTGGAATTGAATTTATATATTTATTTAGGGAGGACTGACAGACTTATTGTACTTTCAATTCATTAAAAATATCTTTCTCCAGTTACTCATGTTTTTAAAAATGTCCTACAAAACACTTCGTCGTGTTCTGTATTTCTATAATTGCTTCTGAGGGTATTTTATCTACTGCATTTTTTTTTTTTCTCGAGTGGTGCATAGGAGAGCTACATTTGTATATTGCTCTTGAATCCAGAATATTATTTCAAAATAGTTTGCCTCTTTTGGTGTTGTACATGGGCAATCATATTATCTGCAAATAAGACCAGTTCCATATCCTTCTTTACAGCTCTCACACCTCAGACCTACTTTTTTCTTCTTTAAGGCTTTTACATATTTAGTATTAAGAAATGCATTTTCTTCATCTCCCACTAATACAGCTTTTCCCCTTAAATCAGCCACTAAGGTATAATATATCACTAAATTTCCAGATGCTTAACCATTATTACAATTCTGGGATAAACCCTACTAGTTTATTTTTTGTTGTTTTTGAAGAACAGCTGAATTGCTGCAGTATCTTATTTAGGATTTTTGGAAACTGTGTTCTTGAGTAAAATTGATCTACAATTTCCTATAGAGTCCTTGGTCAGTTTGAGATCAAATTTATTCCAGAGGTATAAACTGTGTTGGACACTTTCTTTTTTTTTTTTTCTCCCCCTAAAGGTTTGTATAAGAGATTATGCATTCTTTGAAGGTTTGGTAAAACATAGCTGGGTCTGGTATCTTATGTGGGAAGAAGACATGATTATCAACTCAATTTCTTTAGTCATTATTGATTTATTCTGGTTTTCTATTCTTCATGAGTCAAGTCTGATAATTTATATTTCTCTAAAAAAAGTCATTTCATTATAATCTCAAATACTTGGTTATAAAGTTGTCCATATGTTTGTGTGACTTTCAAATCTTTTATTTGTAGTTGTAAACTTTCTTCATCTTAACCTCAGAATAGTAGGACAAACAGTCATCATTTTCCATCTGGATCCAATGGACCCTTTTTTTTTTTTCTTAATTGTTATTTGGGTTTACAGAGCAAATTCATTTTCCATTCAACAATTCATACACCTTTTGTTTCATGGCACTGATTGCAATCCACACAAGGCAACAGCACTCCTCCCTGTGTTTATACCCTTTTTCCATTTGTTCTTTTTCCTTGTCTCTTCCTGCCTTCTGAACTTTATCCCTGGGCAAATGCTGTTCTTTTATCTCTGCTTGATTGTTCTAAGGAGTGGTACTTCCCAAGTGATATTGTTCACCTTATAGACCTGTTTACTGAGCCACAGAGGGTAACAAGAAATTTCCTTACTATTTAAAGAGGCCTCCAAACCTGCAAGAATAACCAAAAAAAAAAAAAAAAAAGGTGGACAAAGGAAGGATATGTAAGGATGGTTTACAGAAACAGTATATATAATCAATAAATATATTTAACAATGCTTTATGACTTCTAAATTCAAAACAAAATTTTTTTGGTTTAGACAAACTACCGATGATACCAAAGCCAGGCCATTTTTTTTTTTTTTTTTTTTTTTTTTTTTTTTTTTTTTTTTTTTTTTTGCTTTTGTATTTTTATTATGATTTGGGTGAAAATTTAGAGTGAATTCATTTTCCATACAGCAGTTCATATGCATTTTGTTTCATGACATTGACAGCAATTCCCCAAAATGAAACAGGTCTCTTCCCATTTCCTCCCTGTAGTTACCTCTTCCCTGTGCCCTTCTTTCCTATGCATTCCTGCTCCCTGAGCTACCTCCTTGTGCAAATACTGACCTTCTGTCTCCATCTGGTAGCATAGTGTTTAAGGCACTTGACTACTAACCAGAAGGCTGGCAGTTCAAACCCACTAGCCACTCCTTGAAAGGAAGGTTGGGCAATCTACTTCCATAGTGATACCTCCTCAGAAACCCATGGAGAGGTTGCTATGAGTTGGATTTGACTTGATGGCACATAACAACAACAAACAACAACTGTTCTCCCATGATTGATGTTCTTAGTAGTGTATCTACCTAGTATAAATGTTCACCCTATATGCCTGTCTGTTGTTTGGCTGGAAGCCATTGGAGTGAGTTCAATTCCAGACCTGAAGGGTAATTAGGGGCCATAGTCTCAGTGGTCTCACCAGACTCTACCAGACCAGTAAACCTGGCAATGTTGTTGTTGTTGTTATGTGCCGTCAAGTCGGACCCGACTCATAGTGACCCCTCCTTGGGTTGCCCAGGCAGTATCACTGAGGAAGTAGATTGCCCAATCTTCCTTCCGAGGAGCGGCTGGTGGGTTTGAACTGCCAGCCTTCTGGTTAGCAGTCAATTGCCTTAGGCACTATGCTACCAGAGCTCCTAAACCTGGAAATAGACCCTTTAAAAAATTTTCTTTGGTCAATTAATGAAAATGTAGAAAATAAAAAGAAAGAATTTTATTACAATTTTTTAAAAGAATGTAACCATAGGAAACTCAAATTTTTATTCCACGTCTACTGATTTTGAAGATACAGAACATCTGAGATGGATAATGTTCCTTGAAAGCAACTAAATGCTCACTAACAGTCAAGAACCTAGAACATACTCATTTTGTAAATCTTGATTCCAGATTTCAAATATCTCTCTAATGGGTTCTAGTTTACTGTTACTTCTGCTTCTTCTTGCCTTTGCAACATCAAAATTCAGTACTTCAAAAAACTTTTCAAAACCTTATATTCTGCTAAAGAGAGGATAGGCATATTACCTTTGTAATTGCAAAACATTTTCACTTTTAGATTTGTAAATACTAATTAGAATGAGCAAATAATTTATTTTTTGTTTCTACATCATTCACTTCAAATCATCTCTGAATACATCTGCCTTTAGCACTTATCTACTTACAAACTGTACTAAGTAAATTCTGATATACAAACATTTGAAGAAATACTATTTTCATGAAGTATTCCATGAAGCTGTTCCTTTGGATGACTAACTGGATAAAAGTACCATCTTTCCTTTATGTCCTTAGAAATACATTGTTCACTCATTGATCTTGAGTTTGAGACAATTCTTCTAGGATATTGTCATCTGAATATTCACTGCCTGGGAATTTGCTGCTAAAATCAACTTAACCATCATTTTAAAAGTCTGGAGTACTGTTGCCTTTTTGCATTCATCTGATTCGTGTAATAATGAAGTATGTCAATTTTCTTCTTTACCATTATGGATGAAAACAAAAAATGCTGGATTCTCAACTGTGCCCAATAAAAATATACAAAGCAATTATAGTGTCTCTAGATTTCCTTTAGGAGCCCTGGTGTCACAATGGTTATGCTTTTAACAACAGTTTGGCTATTAATTTGTTCAAATCCATCTAGTGGCTCCATGGAAGAAAGACCTGGTGACCTGCTTCCATAAAGACTACAGCCTAGAAAACCTTATGGGGTAGTTCTATTCTGTCACATTGGGTCACAATGAGTTGAAATCAACTTGATGGCACCTAACAATAGATATAGTTTATATCTTCTGGAAAAGTGATGCAAACTTTGGAGCATCACACACACACCGAAAAAAAAAAGGAAGGAAGGAAAAGGAAGGAAGGAAAAGGAAGGAAAGAAAAAGAAGGAAGGAAAAGGAAGGAAGAAAAAGAAAGGAAGGAAAAGGAAGGAAGGAAAAGGAAGGAAGGAAAAGAAAGGAAGGAAAAGAAAGGAAGGAAAAGAAAGGAAGAAAAAGAAAGGAAGAAAGAAAGAAAGAAAACCCCCCAAAACCCTGAAATACAGAATGATTTATTTCAGTACTGCATTATCTTTCTAAGTGTTCAACCTGTTCTATTACAGTCTTTTTTAGCATTGTTGTTGTTAAGTGACATCAAGTTAATTTTGACTCATAGCTACTCTGTGTACAATAGAATGAAACAATGTCCAGTCTTGTGCCATCCTAACGATCCCTGGTATGCTTGAGCCCACTATTGTAGCCACTGTATCAATCCATTTTGTTGAGGGTCTTCCTCTTTTTTGCTGACCCTCTACTTTACCCAGCATGATATGCTTCTTCAGGGACTAGTCCCTTCTGACATGATCGAAGTATGAGAGACAGAGTCTGGCCATTCTCCCCTCTAAAGTACATTCTGGCTATACTTCCTCCAACACAGATTTGTTTGTTCTTCTAGCAGTCCATTGTACCATCAATATTCTTTGCTAGCACAATTCAAAACCATCAATTCTTCCGTGTGCTTCCTTATTCACTGTCCAGCTCTCATATGCATATGAAACTACTGAAAATACCAGGGCTTGGGTCAGGTGCACGTTAGTCTTCAAAGAGTTTTGTTCTCAAACACTTTAGAGAGGTCTTTTGCAGATTTGCCCAGTGCAATATATCATTTATTTCTTGACGGCTGCCTTCATGGACATTGATTGTGGATCCCAGTAAAATTAAACCCTTGACAACTTCAATCTTTTCTTCATATATTAAGATACTGCTTATTGGTCCAGTTGTGAGGATTTTTGTTTTCTCAGTGTTGAGGTGTAATCCATACTGCAGGCTGTAGTATCTGATCTTCATCAGTAAGTGCTTCAAGTCATCCTCATTTTCAGTAAGCAAGGTTGTGTCATCTTGATATAATCCAGCTTCTCAGATTATTTGCTCAGTATACAGATTGAGTAAGTATGGTGAAAGGATAAAACTCTGATGCACACCCTTCCTGATTTTAAACCATGCAGTATCCCCTTGTTCTGTTTCAAAGGTTCCTCATGGACACAATGAAGTATGCTGGAATTCCCAGTCTTCACAGTGTTATCCATAATTTGTGATGATCCAAGCTGAATGCCTTTGTATAGTCAATTAAACACAAATAAACATCATTCTTGTATTCTTTACTTTCAGCCAAGATCCATCTGACATTAGCAATGGTATCCCTTGTTTCATATCAGCTTCTGAATCTGGCTTGTATTTCTCACAGTTCTTTGTCAATGTACTGCTGCAACCATTTTTAAATTATCTTCAGCAAAATTTTACTTATGTGTGATATTAATGATATGGTTTGATAATTTTCACATTCTCTTGGATCACCTATCTTTGGAATGGGCACAAATATGGATCTCTTCCAGTCAGCTGGCCAGGTAGCAGTCTTTCAAATTTCTTTGCATAAATAAGTAGAGCACGTCTAGTACTGGAACCATTTGTTGAAATATCTCAATGGGTATTCCATCAATTGCTGGAGCCTTGTTTCTTTTGCCAATTCCTTCAGTGCAGTTTGGACTTCTTACTTCAACACCATTGGTAGAGTTGGGAGTAACTGATGAAATCATTACTGGGATTATTAAGTAGCAAAATATTTCAAGTTATAGAAGAAGTATGATGTCTTATAATTTCATTATCTCATTCTCATGAGCCCAATGCACTCATATGTTAATTACAAGAAAGACTATGTTTTATTTTATTTTTTAAAGTAACTTTTTTCTTTTATTGGAAAACTTCTATGAACATGAGAAGTCAATTTTCACAAACAGAATGGCTCAAAAGGAAATAAAACCTGATGTTATACCAAAGTTAGTATTTTTTCCTTTTGTTATTCATCGATCTTTTAGATTTGTCTTTTTATTCAAAAAACCAGTTTTTATTTTGTGGACTTCGTCTAATTTGTTTTCTATTTCACTGATTTATTCATATATCTTTTGAGTGGGGAAGTATTTGTTTTAAATTTATGACATTTTGGTCAGCAAATATGATCTGCATAACAATCCTTCACAGTTTGTAGACTCCTTGTGACTTAGAACATCTATAAAACTTTTATTATATGGTATGTGTTGTTTAGGAGCTCTGGTAGCATAGTACCTAAGGCACTTGACTGCTCACCAGAAGGCTGGCGGTTCAAACCCACCAGCCACTCCTTGGAAGGAAGGTTGGGCAATCCTACTTCCGTAGTGATACTGCCTCGGAAACCCAAGGAGGGGTCGCTATGAGTCGGGGCCGACTCGACGGCACATAACAACAACAACAACACGTGTTGTTTAATATATATACACGTGCATACATACACATGAATTTAAATCTTTTAATAACTCTTATTTTTAATGTCTCTTGTAACTAGCAAAGGCGTTCTGGTGCTGCAGTGCCTAAGGCATCTGACTGCTAACCAGAGGTTGTAGCTTCAAACTCACCAGTTGCTCCACAGAAGGAAGACGGGGTAATCTACTCCCATAGATTTACCGCCTTGGAAAATTAAAGATGTTCATTGCGATTGGAACTGACTTGACAGTGTTTTTTGTTTCCATATCTTTTTTTAAAATTTTTATTGTGATTTGGATGAATGTTTAGAGAGCAAATTCATTTTCCATACAGCGGATAACATATACTTTGTCTCATGACATTGACCGCAATTTTCCACAAAGCAAAAGCTCCCCACCCATTTCCTCCCCAGTTACCTCTTCCCTGTGTCCTTCCCTCCCATTCACTCCTGCACCACAAGCTGTCTCCCTGTGCATAAACAGCCCCTCCATTCTTCCATGTTTGATCTCTCCAAAGAGGGTTCTACCTAATGTAAATATACAGCTCATAAGCCTGTCTTTTGTTGGGTTAGAAGCTGCCGCGGTGAGTTCAATTCCAGACTGGAAGGGCAGATGGGGGACACAGTCATCCTATCAGGTTCTGATATCAGACCGGCAAATCTGGTCCCTTTTATTTATTTATTTAGAGTTCTGTTCCACATTGTTCTTCCACTGTCCAGGATCTCCTACATAGATCCCTGTCAGAGTGGTTGACAGTGGTAGGTGGGCACCATCTAATTCTTCTGGTCTCATAGTCATATAGGCTGAGGATCACATGGTGTACCAGTCACTTGGACTAATTGTTTCCATGTGTCTTTGGTTTTCTTCATTCTTTTTTACTCTGGACGAGAAGAGACCCACTATTGCATCTGGTAGGCCGACTGCAAGCTTTTGAGATCCCAGTTGCTACTCGCCAAAGCAGGATGTGGAGCAATGTTTTTGTGTAGTACATTATACGAATTCAGCTACTTGGTGTCCCCTGCAACTATGGTCCTGAGCTCACAGGTTCAACTATTCCCTTCCTCTGGGTAGCTGGCTGTGGCCAAGAAGTGACTATAACCTTGTATTTGTCAGCTCTATAATATACCTGGGAATTCTTACAAAACATAAAATACACTTGTAGAAGCACTGTCTGCCAACCCTATACATGGTCATGGGCACACTCCGCCCTGTACAGACGTACCTAAGAGTTCAGCCTGTCCACCCATCTATCCACCTGTATGTTTGTCTTCACTGACAACGCAGTACTGTATGTGCAGAAGGGTTCCTTTGTTGTCTGTACATGTACCTCCCATGTACCTCTCTATGACTTCCTCTTCTCCAGGGCCACCATGTTGATCATTCACATTTGGTACATTGCCCTTCTCTTCACCCAAATAAATACTTGTCCCTAGCTATCTAAGTGTCCTCCCCTCCCAACCCTGGTAACCAACAAAGAAAATTTCCTTCCATATATAAACCTTTCCTTAACTTTTTACAATAATGGACTAGTACAATATTTGTTCTTCTGTGACTGACTCATTTCACTAAGCATAATGGCCTCCAAGTTCATACAACTTATGCGGTGTTCTACTGATTCTGTTATTCTTTAGGGTTGCATAGTATTCCATTGTGTATATGTACCATAGCTTGGTTATCCATTCTGTTGATGGGGACCTAGGTTGTTTCCATCTTTTTGCTATTATAAATAGTGCTGCGATGAACATGGGTATGCATGTTCTTGTCCTGATTCTCACTTCTTTAGGATATATATCTAGAAATGGAATTGCTGGGTCAAGTGGTATTTCTAATTCCAGCTTTGTAAGGAATTGCCATACTGCTTTTCACAGTGGTTGTGTCACTTGACAGTCCCACCAGCAGTGGATGAGAGTCCCAATCTCTCTGCAACTTGCCATCATTTGTTATTTTGTGTCTTGTTGAACTTTGCTATTAGTGCTGAGGCAAGATGGTATCGCACTGTTGTTCTGATTGGCATCTGTCTAATGGCTAATGTTCATGAGCATTTCTTCATGTTTGTTGGCCACCTGAATATCCTTTTTGGTGAAGTGTCTATTCACGTCTCCTGTCCATTTTTAAATTGGATTATTTGTCTTTCTGTTGTTGAGGTGTTGGAATTTTCTATAAATTCTAGAGGTAAGTCCTTTGCCAGATATGTGACTGCCAAATATTTTTTCCCAATCCGTAGGTTCTCTTTTGACTCTTTTGGACAAGTCTTTGGAAGCACATAAAAATTTAATTTTTAGAAGGTCCCAGTCATCTGGTCTCTCTTCTGCTGTTTGTGCATTTTGAGTTATGCTTGGTAGTCTATTTATGTCATATATTGTTGTTGTTGTTGTTGTTGTTATGTGCCGTCGAGTCAGCCCTGACTCATATATTAGGGCCCCTAAATTTGACCCTAGATTTTCCTTGAGGAACTTCATAATTTTAGGTTTCACATTTAAGTCCTTGATGCATCTGGAGTTAGTTTTTGTGTATGGTGTGAGGTACAGATTTTGTTTCATTTTTCTGCAAATGGATATCCAGTTTTGCCAGCACCATTTGTTAAACAGACAATCTCTTCCTCATTTAATAGATTTTGGCCCTTTGTCAAAGACCAGGTGATCATAGGTTGATGGATCTATTTCCGAGTTCTCAATTCTATTCCATTGGTCTATGTGTCTGTCATTGTACCAATAACAGGCAGTTTTGACTACTGTAGCTGTATAGTAGGTTTTAAGACCCAGAAGTGTGAGACCTCCTACTTTTTCTTCTTCAATAATGATTTCCTTATCTGAGATCTCTTTCCTCTCCATATAAAGTTAGTGATTGGTTTTTCCATATCCTTAAAAAATGTTGAGATCAAATTTATTCCAGAGGTATAAACTGTTGGATTGCATTGAATGTATAGATTTCTTCAGATAGAAGTGACATTTTCACAATGTTCAATCTTCCTATCCATGAGCATGGTATGTTCTTGTATTTATGTACATCTCTTATGGTTTCATGGAGTAGTGATTTGTAGTTTTCTATATACAGGTCTTTTGTGTCCCTAGTGAGATTGATTCTCAAGTATTTTATTTTTTTGTTAACCACTGTAAATGGTACTGATTTCCTTATTTCCTTTTCAGCAATCTCTTTGCTGGTATAGAGGAATCCAGCTGATTTGTGTAAGTTGATATTATATCCGGCCACTATGCTAAATCTCTCAATTAGTTTCAGTAGGTTTTTTTTTTTTTTTTTCCTGAGTCTCTTGGATTTTCTATGTTTAGAATCATATCATCAGCAAAAAGGGATACTCTGACTTCTTCCTTACCAATTTAGAAGCCTTTGATTTCCCTTTCTTGCCCATTGCCCTGGCTAGGACTTCCAATACAGTGTTGAATAGAAGTGGTGATAGAGGCCATCCTTGTGTGGTTCCTGTTCACAAGGGCAATGGTTTCAGTCTCTCTCAACTGAGAATGTTGGCTGTTGGTTTTGCATACATGCCGTTTATTATGTTGATATATATTTTTGTTGTCATTATGTGCCATTGAGTCAGACCAGACTCATAGCGACACCTCCTTGGGTTTCTGAGACAGTATCACTATGGAAGTAGATTGCCCAACCTTCCTTCCGAGGAGTGGCTGGTGGGTTAGAACCACCAGCCTTCTGGTTAGCAGTCAAGTGCCTTAGGCACTATG
>NW_006921664.1:11163060-11164592 GCF_000298275.1 Orycteropus afer afer | reverse complement strand
TTTTTTTGCTGGTAATTTTTTTATGACCTGCTCAAGTTCTTCTTTTGGTATTGGCGTGCTCAACTTTTCCACCTCAACCTGTGTTAGTTAGGTCAGTAGTGTTTCTAGCAATCTATCCATTTCTTCCAGATTTTTAAATCTGGAGTACAGTTCTTCATAGTATCCTGATATTATCCTTTTTATTTCAGTTGGTTCTGTTGTAATGCCACTCATTTTGTTTCTTATTTGTGCAATACGCATTCTCTCCCTCTTTCTTCTTATTAAATTTGCCAGTGGTTCGTCAATTTTATTATCTTCAAAAAGACAACTTCTAGTCTTTTTGATTTTTTTCTATTGCCTTTCCATTTTCTGTTTCATTGATTTCTGCTCAAATCTTTATTATTTCCCTTCTTCTGGTGACTGTAGGCTTTTCTTGCTATTCTAATTGTTGGAGATGTTGGTTTAAAATATTGAATTTGGTTCTTTGCTCTTTTTTGATGTGTGCATTTATTGCTATAACTTGGCCTCTGATCACTGTTTTTGCTGTATCCTAAAGGAGAACCCAGGCACGCCCAAAGCAGCAGGATGGTAGAGTTGGAGAAAGGGGATTAAAAGCCAGGAACCCAGACAGAGGTGAGTCAGCCGCAGGGATCCAGGTGAGGAGATGGAACTCAGGCATGCCCAAAGCAGCAAGGTGGGAGCACGGGAGAAAGGGGATTAAAAAGCCAGGAACCCAGGCAGAAGAGCAATCAGCTGCAGGGATCCAGGTGAGGAGAGGGAACTCAGGCATGCCCAAAGCAGCAGGACGGGAGAGTTGGAGAAAGGGGATTAAATGCCAGGAGCCTGGAGGAGCAGTCAGCCGCAGGGATCCAGGTGAGGAGAGGGAATTCAGGCACACCCAAAGCAGCAGGGTGGGAGAGCAGGAAAAGGGGATTAAAAGGCCCAGGAATCCGGACAGAGGAGGAGTCAGCTGCAGGGACCCAGGTAAGGGTGGTATGAGAGGTTTCCAACAGGGAGACAAACTTGTCTGTTGGTTTGTCCTACTGTGGTGACGTGTTGATGTAAGTTTTGAGGCTGAGCCATTGGTGTTTCAAACCCAGTGGGATGGACGTGGTGCACAGGTATCAGCCAAGGCTACAGACTGAGACAGACTAGGAAGAAGGAAGAAGCTGTGCACTTCTCAAAGAATTGGAAAGGGAAAACCTTATGAATAGCAAAGAACCACTGTCTGATACATTACCACGCAACTTTATGAATAGTCTGGTTAGGTTACAAGGCTCTCAAAATAGGACTGGGAAAGAGCTGCATCATCAAAGTAAATCCATCCTTACTCATATGGATAAGGTAAAGCTTTCGAGACCTCCATTAGCTGATGTGGCACCACTCAAATTGAAGAGAAACAGTTGCAGACATCCATTAATCATTGGAACATGGAATGTACAAAGTATGAATCTAGGAAAATTGAAAGTTGTCAAAAAGGAAATGGAACACATAAAGATTGATATCCTTGGCATTAGTGAGCTGAAATGGACTGGTTTTGGCCATTCTGAATC
>NW_006921664.1:11121864-11160920 GCF_000298275.1 Orycteropus afer afer | reverse complement strand
GTCATGTTGTCAGAAGGGACCATTCCCTGGAGAAGGATGTCATGCTTGGTAGGGTGGAGGGTCGACGAAAGAGGGGGAGGCCTTCAATGAGATGGACTGACACGGTGGCTGCGATGATGGGCTCAAGTATAGCAGGGATTGTGGGGCTGGCGTGAGATCAGGCAGTGTTTCGTTCTGCTGTGCAAGGGGTCGCTATGAGTTGGAAACAACTCGATGGTACCTAACAACAACAAAAAATATTTTGGTATGTTTTCATTCTCATTTTATTGAAGGGATTTTTTCATTTCATTGTTTATTTTTTCTCTTACCCAGTCATTCTTAAGGAGGGTGTTGTTCAGTTTCCTTGTGTTTGCTCTTTTTCTGCTGATCTTCCTATTGCTGATTTCTAAAGCTGAAGTGATCTGAGAAGATGCTTTGCAGTACTTCAATGTTTTTAAATTTATTAAGGCTTACTTTATTGCCTAACACATGGTCTATCAAGGATAATTTTCCATGTGCAATGGAAAAGAATGTATATTGTGGTGCTGTTGGGTGAAGTGCTCTGTAAATGTCTACAAGATGATTGCATTGTTTAGTTCTTCTGTGTCTTTATTGAATTTCTTTCCAGTGGTTCTATCTCTGATTGAAAGTGTGGTGTATTAAGGTCCCTACTCTGACTGTGGGGTTATCTGGTTGCCTTTTCAATTCTGTTAAAGTCTGATTTATATATTTTGGGGCTCTTTCACTGGGTCCACAGATATTTATCATGGTTATATCTTCTTGTTCAATTGATCTTTTAATCATTATATGATGTCCTTCCTGTCTCATGTGGTGTTTTTGTCTTAAAGTTAATTTGATCAGAAATTAATATTGCCAGTTCTGCTCTTTTTTGGTTGCTATTTACTTGATATATCTTTTTCCAAGCTTTGATTTTTAGTCTATTTCTGTCTTTGTCTCTAAGATGTGTTTCCTGTAGACAGCATATTTATGGGTTATGTTTTGTTATACAGTCTGAAGCTCTCCATCTCTTGAGTAGTGCATTTAATCCACTGACATTCAGTGTAATTATCAACAAGTATAAATTGGTTGTTGTCATTTTGTTATGTGTTTTCCCATGGTACTCCTAACTTCTTTGTTCCATATAATTTTCTGTGCTAAGCTCATTATGTTTATCAATCATGTTATCATCTACTTTGTTGCTATTGTTTTATTATTTGGTAAATACTTGTGCTTGTCCTCTTTTTTAATGTGATGTGAAGGTTTATCTTTTTTCTGAGGTTACCCTGAGATTGTAATTTTCTCCCTGAGTTTAGAACAGTTCCTTGTATCTTGCAACTCTCTCAACTTCCTCACCATTTAGAAGTTCTGTAACTACACTATTTTTCCCTCTTTTTGGTTTGTAATTGTCTCATTTGCCAACTGATGTCTCTGGTTCCGTTTACAATCTTGTAAGCTTATTTTCTTTTGGATACATCCATAGTTGTGTTGGTTTCTGGGTTTTGTCATCTTGTGTATTAATGGTTGGTTGTTGTTTGCTATTACTGGTTCTCTGTTCAAAGGACTCTTTAGTATCTCTTGTAAGTTGGTCTGGTTTTAACAAATTCCCTTAATTTCTGTTAACCTGGAAATGTCTGAATTTCACTATCATATTTGAGGGTCAGTTTTGCTGGGTATATAATTCTTGGTTGGAAATTTATATCTTTCAGGGTTTTTTATATACCAGTCCACTGCCTTCTCACTTGCATGGTTTCTGCTAAGAAATCAGAACTTACTCTTATCGGTTGTCCTTTGTAGGTAACTTTTCATTTTTCCTGTGCTGGTTTCAGGATTCTGTCTTTGTCTTTGGTTTTGATAAATTTGATGATGCTATGCCTTGGTGACTTTGTTTTGGGGTCTATTCTGATTGGGGTTCGTTGGACTTCCTGAATGGATATATTCTTATCTTTCATACGATCAAGCAGGTTCTCTTCCAAGAAATCTTGGACAATTTTCTCAGTGGTTCTCTTTTTCTCTTCCTGTTTCGGAATTCTGATTACATGTAGGTTATTCCTTTTGATGGTATCCCACGTGAACCTTAGAATTTATTTTATTTTGATCTTTTTTCTGACTGATCCCTTTCCAAAGAAGTATTCAGGTATTTGTCTTCAATCTCATTAATTCTGTCTTCCATTAATTTGATTCTACTCCTTTGCCCTTTCAATGTGTTATCTATTTCTGAAAATTTAGTATTAATCTTCTGGATTTCTATTTGTAGATTTTGTATCATTTCTAATTTTTCATTTATTTTGCCATTTTGTTCTTGTGCTTTCTTCTGAAATTGTTCTAGGTTTTTTTCTGTTTTCCTAAGTTGTGTCAGTGTTTTCCTTGATTTCTCTCTCAATCCTTTAACAATACCTAAGTATAATTCTTTTGAATTCCTTATCAGGGAGTTCCCATGCTGCTTCTTCCTCAGGGATGTGGTCTGAGTGTGTATCCTGCTCCCTTATTTCTACTGCTTTAACTTGCTTCTTTGAGTGGACCGATGAGCTGTTGTCTCCAAGACATTGTGACGTTGTTGTATTTAGATCTCTATTAACTGTTTGTGAAGAATAGTGAAGGATGAGTCAGATTTTTTTTGGTGGTTGTTTATCGTTGGCCTGTTGGTGAAGGAAGCGGTGGTTCTCACTCAGTATGTGGAGCTGCAGGAGGTGCGGGTGTGGTTACATCATACTGGCAAGATTGCTGTCTTCCACTTAAATAGACAAAAATGATGACTTAAAAACTATCAAAAAAGTAAAAGCAAGCACATCGCATAAACACAGAGGAGAAATCAACAAAAAAAGAAAAGAAAAGAAAAAAAAAAACCCTGCAGTATCTGGGGAGGGCACAATAAGAGAAAAGAGGTAGGAGAATAATGAAGAAAAGGACAGGATAAATGCAAAAATAAAAACAAGGAATGGAGAGAATTGCAAGAAAGAAGAAAATCTGGACCAGGAACAGGGAAGCTAGAAAAGACTGAAAATTAGAACCTGGGAAGAATAAAAGAATAATCATAAAAAGGAAAAAAAAAATAGTAACAATTTTAAAACAAAAACAAAGAAAAAAAAAATTGGGGCAGGACAGGGCACCCAGGCTGTCAGAGCACACAGACTGAGATGGAATTCCTGCCCAACAGAAGGTGGGTGGGAGTGAGAGATGGCTGCACCTCCATTCACCAAGAAAGTGTGGGGTATAAGAGCCACAAGGGGAATATTGCACTTTTTCAGTTGTTCCTGTCTGGAATGTACTGGGTCCATAGCAAGTGGAACCTATTCTTAGGTCCCTGGAATCTGAGAGAATGCCGTCACTTTAAATATCCAAAATGGTCTAACTGCTGGTAAACATTCAAAATGGCTGTGCCTTTTGGACAGGCAAAAGTCCACAGCTCAGCCTGTCTCTCTCTTTGCTGCTTCCACTTTTATTCACTAGTACAGTTAGTCCTCTGTGCAGCCCCTGGCTAACAGGGCCGATTTTTAGGTTAATTGTTATGTCCTAACTCCACTTGGCAACAGCCAAGCTGTCCGAGCCATCAGAATCGCTGACAGACTGCAGCTCCGTATGTCTTTTTCGGTTTCACGCTGGTTCTTCTAGTTGGAGTGTAATCCACTTCTGTATCCTTCCTTTAAAAGCTCAGGGCTCCAGGATTATCTTATGTATCTGTATTAAGTAGTTCCCCTTTTCTTTGTTAAAGAGGGTCTGTGTAGTTTGTCTGCCTATTCTACCATCTTCCTGGAACTCTTATGTCTTTTAATTGGAAATTTTACTTTATATTTATTATTGATTATTGACATATTTGGACATATTGTTACCATTTTTATCTTTACATTACTTTTGTTTCTTCCTTCCCTGACTTCTCCTGTATTCATAGTTTACTATATTCCCTTTTCTTCCCTGTTTTGGTATCTTTAATAATTGGTTACATATTTTCTAAAATAATTCTGACAATTTACATATCTTTTTATACATTTTTAAGTTGATGAAAACTTTTTATCTAAGTTTAAAATCTTGCAGAGGAGGTCATTTCTGGAATATTGCAAATATTGGTATTTTAAGGTTTAAAATCACTACATCATTATTTTAAATGTATCCAATAGACTCTAGATACTAGATATCCACCATAACTTCTTTAAAATATGAACAAATTCTTCTTCAATAAGAAATTTTACATTATTTCTTTTAGCCCCAACTCATATTCCTGCTACACCTCATGTAATTTTATCTCAATATAGTGTATTTCAATGTTTTAAAACCTTTTACTGATACTCTACATTATGTTTCTCAAAATGCATTAAAACATTATTTACTGGAATAAAATGTTTTATATAAAATATATTTCCTGTGATTACAAATCTCCAAGTGTTTAAAAACCTGTTGTGAATCATTATTATTCAAATGATGAAAAGAACATAATCAATAACTATTAAAGACAGAATGAAAGTTTTATTGAAAATACATCTTTTGAGATGGAAGGTGCTGTACTTTTCTATATGCCCTGATGCTTTTATTATTATACTTTATATATAGATTAAGTGCTGAGGAACCTCATACATATATATAGTAAAAAGGGGACAGAAATAATTTTGTTATAGCAATACAACTCAATTCCTGGACTCCTTCAAAGTTTTATGGTGAAAATCACAAATTGATCTATTAACAAATTATTTTGAATGATCTTTAAGTTGATAACTTGAGCATTTTCTGTTAATTTTGTCTAAAGGGAAGAGCTGAAAACTACTAGAATTGAAAAGGAACTAGTTGTCCAAGTCATTCTCCTTATCAATTTCTTAGGAAATTAACCAAAAGATTTCACAAAGACTTATCTGTAACTTATTTCACTTAAAAGCACCTTGTTTTGGAGGTAAAATCAGATAAAATTGAGTAAAAACACTATAAAATTGGAAACTGCACACATTTTGTGATGTTGTTGTTGTTATGTGCCATTGAGTCGGACCCGACTCACAGCGACCCCTCCTTGGGTTTCCGAGGCAGTATCACTATGGAAGTAGATTGCCCCATCTTCCTTCCCAGGAGTGACTGGTGGGTTTGAACCACATACATTTTTGTGATAGTAATTATAAACAGAAGTAGTCTCTGACTTATGTATTTGAGTTATGACAAACTGCACTGAATGACCATGTTTGGGGTTTTGTTTTGGTATACCTTATTGTTAGTAATATGTACTACATACAATGTCATAACATGTAATTTGCTGATTTTACTATTCTCAGATGTTTGCTTGCAGATGTTCAAAATCAAATTTATAAAGATACTGATAATGAAAGGCTATAATAATGAAAACAAAACAAAACAAAAACAGAGGTATTTGATTGACATCAGGACAGACTTGTGAAAGAGTTGTTGGAATGGAACCCCTTCCTAACTTGGGGCCTAGTTGTAGAATAAAAGTTCTACCTCATGATTTAAAAATATATTATTATGCTTTTTTACAGAATTAGAACAGAATACCTAAGGACAAATTAATCCTACTGAGTAATCTTCTAAAGTTAAATGCACTGTATCCTAGACTACATTTGGGAATGTTGTTGTTGTTGTTATGTGCCGTTGAGTCAGCCCTGACTCATAGCGACCCCTCCTTGGGTTTCCGAGGCAGTATCACTACGGAAGTAGGATTGCCCAACCTTCCTTCCGAGGAGTGGCTGACATTTGGGAATATTTACTCCTTATTCCTGCATGTAAGGATATGTCCCGATCTTAAGAGTACTACTTACGTTATTTCTTCAAGCTAAGACATACATTTTGCCATCTCTGAAACTGGGATGCATCTTATAATAGATGGCCTGTCATAATTTAATTGGCAGATTTTCCCAAGTGGTATATAAAATAATGGTGAATCTTAGCTTATACAAGGTACAATAACTACTATGTGTAATTAAAGTGCACAATGTATTTCTGTTAACTTAAATCTAAGTACAAGAAAGAAATGGAAAGAACAGAGAAATGACTGTGTGACAATTAGGCCCACATAACAAGTTAATATAGATTTATAGAATCTAATAATGTACTGGCAAAGTTTTAATGAAAATACTTCTCTCCTAGGAATTTAATAAATGTTTCAGAAAGTATGAAACCATAAACTTACCTCTGAAATATTAACATAAGTCAACATGGAACTTTTTTAATATGTCAGAAGTAAACATTGCTAGGGTTAGGATTATCAGAAGTAAAAATGGAACTTTTCCTCCTTGAAATCATGCAAATTATGTTACTGAGACAGGGACTGAGACACACTATCAAGCTTTTCATTCTTATTGAAAATGAAAATAACAGAGTTTGTTTCACAGCTAATTCCCTAATTCCCATTATGCTTTTATACCAGTCTTGAATATTTCAGGATAGACGAGGCAAGGAACCTTACCAGGTGTTTGTTGCCTAAAAATAAGGTACCCGTCCCTTCACGTTACGTTCATGCTCTTTGCTTTCTTTTCACAGGATTCTCAGGGGAATTTTTTTTTGGACAATAGTATGGAGACAAAAAAGGCAAGGTCATTAAACAAAACCGTCACCACTCTATCTTCCCAACGGACAACACATTTAAATTCTGAGTATTTCCACATGAACCAATATTAACTAATTTCTAACACCACACTTCACTCATAACAAAAATGCAGCATTAACTTCCACAATACTCGCTCGGTCAGGTCAGTGAAAAAGATCCTGTTGAGTTAAGGAGAAGGGACAGAAGTCCACATCTTGATACAGCGGCAAAGTTCTGCAAGAGTATGTTAGGACCTGAAATACTGTTGTCACTTTTAATAAATACAATCTGCCATAGGTTTCTTTTAAAAGGCAACTGGGAGAGGGGTGATTTGGAAAGGGAAAAAGGAAGAGAGGACAGATGACAGGACCCCTATGTTCTTAGGTAAATTAGTTTAACAAAGAGTATATATGAGAATTGATGATCTGGATTCCTTAAAGGTATCCATGCCTAAGTAGCTTTTGGAAAGCTGAATACTCCTCAGCATATGAATACTCACTTGAACATTCTGCCCTAGATTATACTTCTAAATTTTTAAGATTCATATTTAACTATAAATTTTTCTAACAAAATTATTTCACATTCCTATGGAAGAAAAATGTGTATTCCGGAACAACAAAAACCAATCACTTTCATTTTATTCCTTTTACTCAAGTTCATATTTGAAAAAAAAAACCAGGCTATTGAGAGAAATAAACCAAAATATCAAAGTGACAAGAACTCTGGTTAACTATATATGCTACCAACCAAAGCAATATAGTAATGTAGCCCTTGAGGACAAAATGGTCTCAGAAAAACTAGACCTCTGGAAATAGATGTTGGTAACTTAGTTAAGAAATTTCATGTTTTTTTTTTAATACTACACTTATATAGTGAAATAAATGTACATAAACCATTAGAGGATTGGAATTTGTCTTCCAAGTATGAACACTCACATAAAACCTTTCCTCTTTAATATACAAGAGAGTATGTAGATATATTATTTATAATGTACTAATTATAATCAGAATTTCTGCATTCACCAAATATTTTTCTACATGTCTATTTTCCAGGCACTATTCTAAGAGCTGAGAATACTGGTGGGGGTTGGGGAGACAGAGAGACAGAAAGTAATTGCTACCATTTATTGAGAGCTTAATAATGTGTCAGGCCCTGGCCCAAGTTTCACATCTATAAACCTATTTAATATTCAAAATATAACACCTTTAGAACAAAGGTACTATTAATTTCCTCATTTTACAAATGAGAAAACTGAGGCATAGAGAGGTAAAATAACTCATCCAACTAGTAAATGATAGAAACAGAATTTCCAAACTTCTGGCTCTCACAGAGCTTTTATTCACCCAAAACCCTTCCCTTCTCATTTTCTTGTGTCTTCAAAAGCCCTAATTAACAAACAGAACTGGGTATGGCTCAAATAAGTGGTAACTCTCATTTTTGGGTAACAACATTTCTAGAAATACTTAAAACTTAACTACCTCCATTTTCATCATATTGTGACTTCAAAACATCCAAAAAACCATCACGTCTTAGGACCTGATTTTGTTTTAAACATTGGGAAAAAAATCCTTTAGTACTTTTCTCTTCATTACTATAGATATATACATACATGTTGTTGTTATGTGCCATCAAGTCGGTCCGACTCATAGCCACTCCTCCTTGGGTTTCCGAGGTGGTATCACTACAGAAGTTAATTGCCCAACCTTCTTTCCGAGGAACGGCTGGTGGTTTTGAACCACCAGCCTTCTGGTTAGCAATCAAGTGCCTTAGACACTATGCTACCAGAGCTCCCAATACATACGTGTGTGTGTGTGTGTGTGTGTGTGTATACACACATATACACACATATATGGGATCTCTTCTTTTAGAAAACCATTTCTGTATTCCAGGTAGGCCTAGTGGGGCTGAAAATTACAGACTCCCTCTTATCACAGGGGAAAGGCTCGTGATTCAAGCTAAGTAAGCACCACTTTCTTGGTTAGTTATTGGTTCAGGAATATAGAAATATGATCCAAGCATAGTCAATCTGTCTCCCCTGGGGTTGGTGGAACTGGGATCTGTTCTCTTTCCAATGGGTGGGAACTTGAGACTAATAGTAGTTACTTTCCTTGGCATCAGGAGAAAATGACTACACCATCCTGAGAGAGAGAGAAATTGAGACACGTCCCAATCTAGCTATGTTTGAAATAGGTCTATCCTTACACTGTCCAGTTAAATGAATATATAAATACCCTTTTTACTTAAGCTAACGTGGGTTTCTGTCACTTTTAATCAAGTTTCAGTGCACTTTTATAAAAGTATTAGATAAAACAAGTAAAATAATGATTATAATGAATATATCATATAGCATTGTTTCATCCTTCAGACCTCTCTCCCTAGAAACAAATACTTAAAAGCTGTCTACAGCTCGAAGGATGGTTTATTTCATTTTTAAAAAGTAGTCTTCAAAAGACAATTGACTTATGCTTACAAAGCATTATTTTAATAATTCTAATTTTAGCATACAACAAAACCACAATATAGATAGGCAAAATGTTTTATTTCAAAATGTTAGAGAAACATTAAAAGACAAATGTCCATTATATAATCAAAAGTTTTAAATATATGGAAACTCTGAATCTTCCAAACTGTGGTAGGCACCACCAAAGAGCAAAATACTGCAAATTACCCTGCCATATTTCTTCTCTAATACCAACAATATTTGATATTATAAAAAATATCAAGACCCTACCAATTCATCATCTTAGGGTTTAACCTAATCAACAAAAGTAACAATTTGTCCAAAATGTTCCTGACACATGAAGCTTCCAGCTGAATTCAGAATTGTTAACAAAAGTATCTTCCTTTTTTGCCTGTGAATGTTTGAGTATTGCTGTACTGTTGGCTTATATCCACTACAGATACTGGTTCTAGGCCAGCCCAAGGGTCTTCAAGCATTGAAGGCTTGAAATAACTTTCCACCTCATTAGACATTCTCTTTTCTCTACCACGCCCTGATCCAAATGGTGTAGATGTCCTTGGAGAACCCTTTAGAAAAAAAATCATCAGTTAAAAAAACATTTAGTAGAGATACTTGGCACTTTTTTAACAGCTAAAGGCTCATGGGGATACAATGCTGGTTAAAAGTTGTGACTTGAACCCAAACATGTTTGATTGTAAAGTCCACATTCCCTTTAGTTCAATGTTCTTATTACAGTATTGCAACTTGTTTTTAACCTATGGCTTCAAAATTTCTAGACTCTTTCTATCTATGATTTTTTAATTTTTCCTATCTTCAGCTTTAGAAGGGTGGGGCTGCTTTAGTATTCACACACTTAGAAAACCACAGTACTGCCCAGACACACCAGAAATACTCCTGCTGTCTCCGTATTTTCTCTCACTGAGAGGAATAAACCACTTCTACCACCTATTTACTTTTTCTTGAGAAAACTTGGAAAGCAAAAGTTGGTGTAGTTAGAAAAAAGAAAAGACAAACAAATAAAAAAGGTGACAGCAGTAAAAAAAATGACACCAGCCTATATCCTAGATGAGTGATCCATCCACCTCCTACTCCCTACCTCGCAGCCAGGCTACTGAGAACTAGAAAGGCCCACTTGGCAAAGGAGAATTAGGAAATCTGTGTATGACTCTCAGTGCCCTGGCTAAAAGCAAGACCCGGCCATATTTATTATTAGAGTCATTATCTAGAGTCAGAATGTACAAGTTAAAAACGCTTTAGTAAGGAAATCAAAAGTTACTTAACTTCTCTAAGCCTCAGTTTACTCATCTGCAAAATAAGGCTAACAATAGTACCTAACCTCATCGAAGATTAAAGAAAATAATCCACGTGAAGGGATTATTACTACCGTTCCTGCCAGACAGCCCAGAGCTCAGCCAATGTTGACTATTAATATTACCTGGGGGTGGGTCTGCTGTTGCCCTGGGGAGTAGCCGAATTGCTGCTGGGACCCCGCAGGGGACTTGGAGTAGGAGCCAGGGTAGCCGCCAGGGGACGGGGACCCGAACCGGCCCCCCGGGAAGCTGCCGCCGTGTCGTGGAGAGTGGCTGCTCCCGTAGGGCCTAGACCGGGGCCCGTAGGGCGGCGTGTGGTGCGGACTCCCATAACCATCCCGAGGGGAGGGCGGCCGTGGTCCGCCCCCGCCCGGGGTACTCCAGAAGCTGCTCCCGCTTCCCCAACCTCCAACACCGGAGCCGGGGTACGGAGGGGTCGGGGGTCGAAAATTCTGTCGATGCATATCAGGAGTTGAAGATAAAGTCCCCACTGCCGCGTTCTCCCGCCGGAACTCGGCAGGAACCTTCCGCAGAAAACTGGTAGTACTTTACCAAAATAGTCCTCTTGCTGCCAGCGCAGTGCAACACATTGGTTCCGGTATCACAAACTGTCCGGATGGGACGGCGGGGTAAGTGGGCCAGTGAAGTTGGTGGAGATTGGACGAATTTAAGTGACGGAAAGAAGAAGAAAAGAAATAAAGACTAAACACTTAATCCAAGTAGTTATCTTTGAAGTATGGTGGTTATTGGTCAACACAAATTAACCGTATGTTCTCCCGTTGGCTTGAAATCCGGCCCCACCCTGGCTCCGCCCCGCCCCTCCCCGCTCCGTCCCCACCCTCGCTCTCATCCAGCCGGTGAGCGCTGCGGGCGAGCGTTTGGGTGTCGCGCGCGCACTGTGTTCTCCCCTCACGCAGGGACTGAGGATCTGAGAGGCGTGCGATGTGGGCGACACTGGCGAGGGTCACGGCTCCGCGGAGAAGCGGCCTGCTTTCCGGCCGGGACGGCGGGAGGGGGCTGTGGACCGGCCGCCCGCAGTCAGGTACCCTCCGAGACACAGTCCCGGTGGCCAATAGGACCCCGGCCCCAGCCAACCCCCTCAGGCGGCGCTGAGGAGAGCGTCCGCCTTTTCGAGAAGCATCTGCTGCCCTTGGTACCCGCCCTTTGCCCTTCTCGTCTTCCTGCGCCCTCGCTCCATGGCTCCTCGACTATCCTCGCCCCACTCTCCGGGCCGCCTCTGGCTCGAGCTCTCTAGCGCCTGCGCCCCAAGCCGGGCCGGGGTCTAGCGCTCGCTGGTGCGGGGCCGGCCCTTTGCGCGGTCAAACTGGCGCTCGGCTCGCCTCTCCTTTTTCTCCTACCCTCTCGCACCCGAAGTTAACTTTAATGTACCCTTGGCCGTATTTCAGAGTGCTTCTTTAAATAACTTGGTGGAGAGTCTGTGTTAACAAATGTCGGACTTCACCCTCTTCCTGTCAGTTCTCGTTAAGTGGAAGCAAGAAGGGAGGGTAGATTAGGAAGCAAATAGAGATTTGCGTCGCTTATTCTTGTCCAATAGCGTGCAAATCCGTAGTTCCATGAGGCTTTCTTTCTTTTTTTTAAAGGGAAGGCAGCTCCCCTTTTGCGTATTATTTACCCTCAATGGGTTTAAAAATTCCAAACCCAGATTCTTGCAGTCCTGGGGTAGTGGTGGTATACAGGCAGGTGAGGCAGAGGACCGGGCGCTAGATGAAGGCTCTTGGGCTTTGGGTGCGAGCGCCCTCTCTGGGTGGGATTGCTCCTGCTACTTGGGCTAGGGGAATAGTGGGTGGGACAAAGTGTGTTGGGTTCCCTCCCTGCTGGCTTGCTCTTGCTCTGCTCCTGCCATTGCCAATTCCTCTGTCTCCTGAGCGGCGCCAGCGGTGGGGCAGCAGCAGGAGTGATGAGCATGAACGGAAGTGGGTTCCGATAGGGTTTTTAATGTGTTGGCACAGAGTCCAAATCACATTACGCCAGTTTCACAGACTGTGTCATGGATGTTAGCCACACATACCTGTATTAATTTTCAAAAAGCGAAATTCAGCCAGAGTTTTTAAAATCTTGATTTTTTTTCCCCCACAAACTTGTGGTTATAAAGGAAGGTGTGATAATTCCAGAATGATTCCTTGATAAAATAAAAGTGTGCCTTTTGCTTTAGAGAAAAGACTTTGAAACCCTCAAAGGAGAATCAAGGAGATGTATACCAGCCAGAACATCATATGCATGGGGAATTGTGGAAACCTCAACAAATGAAGCCAGGACTCCAAGGGATGAGTCACAAATATATAATTATAGTGTTGTATGAGGAACTACAAAATACAAAATTCTGATTAGTTTACAACAATTGAGGTTAGTTAAAAGGACATAATGAAGTGTGATTTTTAACATTATTGGTTATATCAGTACATCTAGAATACATTGATTGGCTAAAAGGTATAGTAACAAGGTACGTGGTCTTAGGAGATTTCATAGCTGATCATAAGAGAATGACATGATGGATATTTTCGAGAACAGGTTAAAAATTACCTTACCCAGAGATGATCTAGGGAGATCTGAAGCAAAGAGTTTTGATAAGGTGTTGGTTACAGACTCTCTGATGTGTAGTATCCATGTTCATAGTCTGACCACAAAGGAAAACATTAATTATAGAGTTGGTTCCTAAGCAACAGGATTTAAATCTGTGTGAATTATGCATTAGTTCAGCCATTTTACCTTAGGTCAGATAACCTTTTTGATTTCATATCACACATCATTCCTTCTTTTTGATCAAGAATTTCTGAAAACATCCTTTGATTACACTCATGGGCATATTCTCTTCTGCATAGAGTTGTCAATATGCTACTCCCAAGGGGTGGCTTAACCTTAAGCCCCCTTTCCTCCTAGTTGTGGACCACCAGTATCTTGGTTGCTGAGCAGCTCCAATATGTCCATTATGCTATTGTTGAGCAGCTGTCTTTGGTGGTCTAGGTATGGGGAATGGATAGGGTATTGCCTCATTGGAGGTACAGCCTGACCTGTTTTCATATGGCTAATCTAAGTGATGAGGCTTCCCTAGTTTGGGGTCTCTGAATGCAGTGCTGATAAACATTAGCTTCTGAGCATGAGATGCAGTGAAGTTTTCAGTCCCTATAGTAGATGTATATCATATAGCACATTTTATAATTCCAATAATAATGATTATTATTGTGAATATATTTAACCTGGTTTGCAACAGAAGCTACAACCAAGAACATGCACTATTTAGTAGCCAATTGAAGATAGCAAAAAAGAATGATGAAGTAATAGGGGAATAAATGCAACCAAATAGCTTTTTGCTGTATCTTAGCAATATCTTGTTCATTTTCTCAAAACCAAAACCAAACCCACTGTCATCAAGTCAGTTCTGACTCATAGCAACCCAACAGGACAAAGTAGAACCACCTCATAGGATTTCCAAGGTTGTATATCTTTGTGGAAGCAAATTGCTTCATCTTTTTCCCAGCAAGCTGCTGTTGGGTTTAAACTGCCAACCTTTTGGTTAGCAGCTGAATGCCCTAACCACTGCATCACCAGAGCTCCTTCAGTTTCTCCAGTAGTGTTAATCCAAGAGCAAGAGGAGGTGTTAACAGTGGTGTAGACCTCTACTTGTTGTGCCAAAAGGACATCCAAGGCTATTATATTGTCCAGTATTACCTTTGCCAAAGATTATGATTTTTGTTGTGCAGCCATTCCATTGGCCATGTCACCAGCAATCTGGGCCATTGTGGTAGATGGACTGTGAATGGACTGTTCTAATTGTATAGTCCCTGACCATGGTATTAAGCAAAAAATCAGACTAAACTCACGGCCATTGAGTCAATTCCAACTCATAGCAACTCTATAATACAGAGTGGAATTGCCCATAGGGTTTCCAAGGCTGTGAATCTGCGTGGAAGCAGACTGCCTCATCTTTCTCCTGTAGAGCACCTAGTGGGTTTGAACTGCTGACCTTTTGGTTAGTGGCATGCAAAAAGGACCATTCCCATCCAGGGTAGTTAGCTGTAGGATTCACCTGTAACACCAAAGTCCTTCTAAAAATGCAAGGCATTTTAACATCACTTGTCCAATGAATGCTATCTGCATGAGTGTAGATGCTTAGAGGAATACCTGTTGTTGTTGTTGTTGTGTGCCGTCGAGTCGGCCCCGACTCATAGCGACCCCTCCTTGAGTTTCCAAGGCAGTATCACTACGGAAGTAGGATTGCCCAACCTTCCTTCCGAGGAGTGGCTGGTGGGTTTGAACCACCAGCCTTCTGGTTAGCAGTCAAGTGCCGTAGCCACTATGCTACCAGAGGAATACCTAAAATTACCAAAGTCCACTGGCCTCTGACACTCCAACATTTAAACAAAGAAGAGCCCATGCATGAAAGTTGTCATGTAGGTGGTTGTTGTTGTTGTTATGTGCCGTTGAGTCAGCCCTGACTCACAGCGACCCCTCCTTGGGTTTCCGAGGCAGTATCACTACAGAAGTAGGATTGCCCAACCTTCCTTCTGAGGAGTGGCTGGTGGGTTTGAACCGCCAGCCTTCTGGTTAGCAGTCAAGTGCCTTAGCCACTATGCTACCAGAGCTCCCTGTCATGTAGGTAGGACTCTCTTACAGAGTCTCCAGAAAGAGAAATTGTGATAGTTGGAGTTGTGTATCAATTTGGCCGGACCACAATTCTGAGTGGTTTAAGCAGTTGGGATGTGGGTTATTCCCATGATGGAATTGGATGTATATATTTTGAGCAGCCAGTTGGTTGAAAGGGAGTTTCCCTAGGGGTGTGGCCTGCTTCTAATATATTTATGGACATCCTGGGGAAAAGAGCCATTCTTCCGTGAATCAGGATCCTGTTGTGCTGCCTGCAACTGTCCGTGAGTGAACAATGCACTGTTCGGCCTGGAGATCTTAGATTCATCATTTGATGGAGTCAACAGCTGGTATACTGCCTGCCGACCTTAATCTCATCAGCCCCTACAGCTGTGTGAGTTGGGGGAAGCCTCCAGCTTGACGTTTAATCTAAGAACTTGGGACTTGCCAGCTTCTATAAGTGTGTGAGCCATTTTCAAAGATAAATTTCTCTTTCTCTCTCTCTCTCTAAGCTTTACTGGTTTTGCTTCTCTAGAGAATGCAGCCTAACACATTTGGTACTGAGAGTGGTTCTAGAGAGACAAAATCATAAGGATGGGCTTCCTAAATTGATTCTCATCGATTCTGTTTTGGTTCTCCAATTTGATTAATCGTAAAGGCACTGGTGACTCTGCCTCCATTAGTAAAGAGGGCCCTGCTAATCTGTGGTGTGAGGTGGCAACATTAATATGCAAAATAGCACCACCAACAGATCAAGTATTTTTGAGAAGTGAGGCTTTGGGTGATCACATATTTGATACTTTTCTGCAATTTTGTCAGCATGAAGAGTATAAGGAAGCTGGTTGGTTGGTCCTACTTATGTTAGACAAGCGGTAAAAGAGTGAGATGATTTCAGGACTGCTGAGGCACAGCTCAAGTGCTGCATAAAAGACCTTAGTGTTTCCAGTTGTGCTCTGAAAGAAAGCCTTATTTCTTCTAGTAACAGAGCTGATATTGCTGAAAACCAAACCGAGAATCTTATTGTAAAGGTGGCTGAATTACAATACCAATTGAATTGCCAACCCAGAATGGTGTCTCAAGTTAAAGTGAGGGCATTGATTGGGAACAAATGGGATCCTGAAACATAGAATGGGGACATATGAGCAGATGGTCAGGAAGATCAGGATATGGAGCCTGTAAATTCTGTTGAATCCCTCCCATCTGAAGGGATTACTATAAAATGATTATCCCTTCTACCTCAGTTTGATGGGATTAGCCCAAATGTTCCTGATGGGTCATTGCCTGAGGTAGAGGCCGTGGAAGACATTCCTGAATGTTCTCAGAAACTTCTCCAACCACCCATTGTTGCTGCTAGACCTATAACTAAAGTTAAGTCCAAGTGAGCCCCAAAAAGTGAAATACGAAGTGTGACTGAGGAGTTGGTACTACACCCAAAAAGACCTACTTGATTTTGCTAACATGTACAGACAGAAACCTGGAGAATATGTGTGGGAATGGCTACTGAGGGTGTGGGATAATAGTGCAAGGAATATAACATTGGATCAGTCTGAGTTTATTGATTTAGGCCCACTAAATATGGATTCTTTATTCAATATTTTGGCTCGAGAGGTTATGAAAGGATCTAATTGTTTATTTGATTGGCTTACTGAATCATGGATTATGCAGTGGCCTACCTTAAGTCAAGTTGAAGTACCAGACTTACCTTGGTGTAATGTAGAAGAAGGTATCCAGAGGCTTAGGGACATTGGCCTGTTATAATGGATTTATCAGATTAGACCCCTAGAGCTAGAAATGGAGAGCCTTTCACCAGTATGGTAAGGAACAAATTTGTGAAGGGAGCCCCAGCATCCTTGAAGACTGCTGGGATTGGTATTTTATATAAGCCAGATTTGACAGTGAGAACTGCCCTAATTGAGCTAAGACACTGAACTACAATGGGGCTGATTAGACCCCACGTAGTAGGGGACAAGTGTCAACAGTTAATCAACAAAGACAAGTTGGACATGGTTACCATAATGAACAAACAATCTAGATCTAATCACCAGAATACAGAGTTATGGTGCCTCAGTCAGTTCCCAGACTTGAGTCAGTTTACAAACCCATGTCCCCTCGAGGAAGGAACCCACTACATTGCCAAAAATTTATGATGTCAGTCTTTCTCCCAGGCTTCCCCAAAGGGATCTGAGGCCTTTTACAAGAGTGACTATCAGACTTTTTGGGGATTACTAGACACTGGGTCTGAACTGACACTAATTCCAGGAGACCCAGAATGTCACTGTGGCCTACCAATCAGAATGGGGGCATATGGGGGTCAAGTTATTGATGGAGTCTTAGCTCAGGTGCATCTCAAAGTGGATCCAGTGGGTTCCTGAACCCATCCTTTAGTGATTTCCCCAGTTCCAGAATGCATGATTGGAATGGATACACTGAAAAACTGGCAGAATTCCCACATTGGGTCCCTGACATGTGGACTAAGGGCTGTTATGGTAGGCAAAGCCAAGTGGAAGCCGTTAGAACTGCCTCTACCTAGAAAAATAGTAAACCAAAAGCAATACCACATCCCTGGAGGGGTTGCAGAAATTAACTGCCACCATCAAGGACTTGAAGGATGCAGGGGTGGTGATTCCCTCCACATCCCCATTTAATTTGCCTATTTAGCCTGTGCAAAAAACAGATGGGTCTTGGAGAATGACAGTGGATTATTGTAAACTTAATTGGGTGGTGACTCCAATTGCAACTGCTGTTCCTCATGTGGTTTCATTGCTTGAGCAAGTAAGTACGTCTCCTGGTACTTGGTATGCAGCTATTGATCTGGCCATTGCCTTTTTCTCAATACCAATTTCAGAGGACCATCAGAGGCAGTTTGCCTAAAGATGACAAGGCCAACAATATACTTTCATAGTGCTTCCTCAGGGATATATCAACTCCCCAGCATTATGTCATAATTTAGTCCCTAGGGATTTTGATTGCCTTTCCCTTCCACAAGACATCACACTAGTCCATTATATTGATGGCATTATGGTGATTGGACCCTAGTAAGAAAGAAGTATCGATGACTCTAGATGTATTGGTGAGACTTCTATGTGCTAGAGGGTGGGAAATTACCCCGATAAAAATTCAGGCACCTTCCACTTCAGTAAAATTTCTAGGGGTCCAGTGGTGTGGGGCATGTCAAGATATTCCTACTAAAGTGAAGGATAAGTTATTGTATCTTACTTCCCCCCAACTAAAAGAGAGGTGAAACGTCTGGTGGGCCTCTTTGGATTTTGGAGGCAACATATCCCGCATTTGGGTGTGCTGCTTTGGCCTATTTATCAAGTGACTCAGAAAGCTGCTAGTTTTGAGTGGGGCCCAGAACAACAGAAGGCTCTTCAGCAGGTTCAGGCTGCTTTGCAAGCTGCTCTGCCACTTGGGCCATATGATCCAGCTGATCCAATGGTGCTTGAAGTGTTTATAGCAGATAGATATGCTCTTTGAAATCTGGCAGGTCCCCATTGGTGAATCGCAACGCAGACCCTTGGGATGTTGGAGCAAAGCCCTGCCATCCTCTGCAGATAACTACTCTTCTTTTGAGAAACAGCTTTGGCTTGTTTCTGGGCTTTAGTGGAGTCTGAATGCCTAACCATGGGCCACTAAGTCACTGTGAGGCCTGAGCTGCCCATCATGAACTGGGTGTTGTGTGACCCACAGAGTCATAAAGTTGGATGTGCACAGCAGCACTCCATCATTAAATGGAAGTGGTATATCAGAGATCAGGCTCAAGCAGGACCTGCAGGCACAAGTTGCCTGAGGAAGTGGCCCAAATGCCTATGGTCCCCCCTCCAGTTACATTACCTTCCCTCTCCCAGTCTGCACCTATAGCCTCATGGGGAGTTCCTTATGATCAGTTGACTGAGGAAGAGAAAACTAATGCCTGGTTTACAGATAGGTCTGCGTGATATGCAGGCACCACTCAAAAGCAGACAGCAGTGGCACTGTAGCCCCTTTCTGGAACTTCCCTGAAGGACAGTGGTGAAGGGAAATCCTCCCCATGGGCAGAACTTTGAGCCATGCAGCTGGCTGTTCACTTTGCATGGCGCAAGAAATGGCTAGATGTACAATTGTATATGGATTCATGGGCTGTGGCCAATGCTTAGTCGGATGGTCTGGGACTTGGAAGGAGCATGATTGGAAAATTGGTGACAAGGATGTTTGGAGAAGAGGTGTGCAGATAGATCTGTCTGAGTAGACCAAACGAGTAAAGCTATTTGTGTCTCATGTGAATGCCCACCAAAAGGTGACCTTGGCAGAGGAGGACTTTAACAATCAGGTGGATAGGATGACATGTTCAGTGGAAACCAACCATCTTTTTCCCCAGCTACTCCTGTCATTGCTCAGTGGGCTCATGATCAAAGTGGCCATGGTGGCAGGGATGGAGGTTATGCATGGGCTCAGCAACATGGACTCCCATTTACCAAGGTTGATGTGGCTACTGCTACTGCTGAGTGCCCAATCTGCCAGCAGTAGAGACCAACACTGAGTCTGTGATATGGAACCATTCCTTGGGGTGATCAGCCAGCAACCTGGTAGCAGATTGATTACATTGGACTACTTCCATCATGGAAAGGACAGTGTTTTGTTCTTACTGGAATAGATACTTATTTTGGATATGGATTCACCTTCCCTGCATGCACTGCTTCTGCCAAAACTACCATCCATGGACTTACATAATGTCTTATCCACTGTCATGCTATCCCACACAGCATTGCTTCAGATCAAGGGACTCACTTCATAGCAAATGAAATGTGGCAATGGAATTCACTGGTCTTACCATGTTCCTCATCATCCTGAAGCAGCTGACTTGATAGAATGATGGAATGGCCTACTAAAAACACAATTATGGCGTCAGCTAAGTGGCAATACCTTGAAGGGTTGGAGCAATGTTCTCCAGGAGGCTGTGTATGCTCTAAACCGGTATCCAGTATATGATGCTGTTTCTCCAATATCCAGGTTCTTGGGTCCAGGAACCAAGGGGTGGAAACGGGAGTGGTACCACTCACTATTACATCTCTAGTGACCCACTCAAAAAATTTTTGCTCCCTATACCTGCTACTGTATTCTCTGTGTGTCTGGAGATCTTAGTCCCAAAAGGAGGAACCCTCCCACCTGGAGACACAATACTAATTGCATTGAACTGGAAGTTAAGAATCCCACTTGGTCATTTTGGCTGCCTCATGCCTCTGGATCAACAGATTAAAGAAGGGCATTACTGTACTGTCTGGTGTGATAGATCCTGATTACCGAGGGGAAATTGGATTGACATTACATAATGGAGGTAAAATGAATATGTCTGGAATACAGAAGATTCTTTAGAACATCTCTTAGTACTACTATGCCCTGTGATTAAAGTCAATGGAAAATTACAGCAACACAATTCTGATATGACTATTAGTGGCCATTACCATTCAGGAATGGAGATTTTGGGCACCCCACCAGGAAGATAACCATGACCAGCTGAGATGCTTGCTGAGGGCAAGGGAAATATGGAATGGGTGGTAGAAGAAGGTAGTTCTAAATATCAGCTATGACCACGAGACCAGTTGTAGAAACGAGGACTGTGGTTGTTACATTGTTCATTGTATATGTATATCAGATATTTTTGTTTCCTTCTGTCATGAACTGTGAAATGTAAACCATGTTAATTCAACTAGATTTGCAGCAACAGTGTTAGTCTGAGTTAGGAATTGTACACGTCAGACATTAGATTGGACACATAATGATTTCTCAGGTTTTTCCATTTATCTTCTCTTGTCTGTCTTTGTGGGAGCTCCGCTGGTAGAGTGGCTAAGGTATTGGTGGGTAACCAAAAGGTTGGTGGTTCAAAGCTATCAGCCACTCCATGGGTGAGAGATGAGGCAGTCTGCTTCAATAAAGATTTACAGCCTCAGAAATCCTATGGGGGCAGTTCTACTCAGTCTGATAGGGTTGCTGTCAGTCTAAATAGACTTGATGGCAGTAGGTTTAGTATTGGGTCCACCTTTGTGCATCCCCAGGTCCCTGTACCATGTGTCATGGATTATATAAATTTACTGGTCCAAGTTCATAAGTATCTGTCAAAATCTTAAAACTCTTGACAAAATTTTGAGGAACTTCACAGGGATCAAGAAATTCTTTAGTATCACCTCTTCTATTCAACATTATAGTGGAAGTCCTAGTCAGGGCAGTAAGGCTAGAAAGGGAAATCAGAGTCATCAAGATTGGTAAGGAAGAAGTCAAACTATCCCTATTTGTTGATGATATGATCCTATACCTAGAAAACCCAAGAGAGTAAAAAATCTACTGGAAGTAAATGAGAGATTTAGCATCATGGCAGGATCCAAAATTCAGTTGGATTCCTCTATACCAGCAAAAAGATTGCTGAAAAACAAATAAGGAAATCAATACCATTTACAAGAGCTAACAAAAAAATAAAATACTTGGCAATAAATCCTACAAGGGACACAAAAGACCTGTACAAAGAAAACTATAAAAAACTACTTCAAGAAACCATAAGAGATCTACATAAATGGAAGAACATACCATGCTTGTGAATAGGAAGATGGAACATTGTGAAAATGTCAGTTCTACACAAAGTTATCTATACAGTCAATGCAATCCCAATCTAGATCCCATCAGCATTTTTTAAGGATATGGAAAAACCAGTCACTAACTTTATATGGAAAGGAAAGAGACCTTGGATAAGCAGAGCACTATTGAAGAAGAGGAACAGACTAGGAGGTCTCACACTGCCAGATCAGAAAACATGCTGTACAGCCACTGTGGTCAAAACTGCCTGGTATTAGTATAATGACAGACACATAGAGCAATAGAATAGAATTGAAAACCCAGAGATAGATCGATCTACCTATGGTCAGTTCATCTTTGACAAAGGGCCAAAATCCATTAAATGGGGAAGAGAATGTTTGTTTAATAAATGGTGCTGACAAAACTGGATATCCATGTGCAGAAAAATGAAACAAGATCTGTACCTCACACCATACACAAAAACTAACTCCAGATGGATCAGAGACTTATATGTGAACTCTAAAACTATAAAGTTCCTCAAGGAAAAACAAGGAGCAAATTTAGGGGCCCTAATATAAGGCATAAATAGACTATCGAGCATAACCCAAAATGCACAAACATCAGAAGAGAAACTAGATGAATGGGACCTTCTAAAAATTAAATTTTTTTGTGCTTCAAAGATTTCTCCAAAAGAGTCAAAAGAGAACCAACAGACTGGAAAAAAATATTTGGCAATGACATATCTGACAAGGGACTTATCTCTAGACTTTATAGAGAACTCTAACACCTCAATAACAAAAAGACAAATAATCCAATTAAAAAATGGGCAGAAGACATGAATAGACACTTCACCAAAGGGGATATTCAGGTGGCCAACAAACTTATGAAGAAATGCTGACAATCATTAGATGTTAGAGAGATGCAAATCAAAACAATGAGATACCATCTTGCCCCAGCACTGGTAGCAAAGTTCAACAAGACACAGAATAACAAATTCTGGCAAGGATGCAGAGAGATTGGGACTCTCATACACTGCTGGTGGGACTGTAATATGGTACAACCAATGTGAAAAACAGTATGGTGATTCCTTAAAATGTTGGAATTAGGAATACCATTTGATCTAACCATTCATTACTAGGTATATATCCTAAAGAAGTGAGTGCCATGACAAGAACAGACACAAGCACACTCAGGTTCATTGCAACACTATTTACAATAGCCAAAAAATGGAAACAACCTAGGTGTCCATCAGCTGAGGAATGGATAAGCAAACTGTGGTACACACAATGAAATACTATACAGCCCTAAAGAATAACTTAGATAGACAGGCAACCAACACACACATGAGAAATTGCTCATGATCATTAATCATTAGAGAGATGCAAATCAAAGCAACAATGAGTTATCATCTCACCCCAGCCATAATAGCAGAGTTCAACATGTCAGAAAATGACAAATGCTTGCAAGTTTGCATAGAGATTGGAACTGTTGTTCACTACTGGTTGGATTGTAAAATGTTACAACCATTGTGGCAAATGGTATGGCGTTTCCTTATAAAACTGAAAACAGAAGAACCGTTTGACCCAGCAATTCCATTACTAGGAATATATCCTAAAGAGGTGAAAGATAGTGCATGAAGAAACATGTACACCTATGTTCATTGCAGCACAATGCACTATAGCAGAGATGGAACCAACCTAAATGTCCATCAATGGATGAGTGAATAACCAAATTATGGTACATACACACAATGGAATACTATGCTACATTAAAGAACAATGAGGGATACGTGAATCATCTCACAACATGGATGAACCTGGAGGACATTATGCTGAGTGAAATAAATCAATCACAGAAAGACAAGTACTGTATGAGCCCATTACCGTAAAAATACAAAGAAGGGTTTGCTTAGGAAAGGGAACTCACTTTGTAGGTTACCGGGATGTGGAGGGAAGGGGAGGGATTAATTTCAGGCTAGTTGGGGCCCACATGCTGACATGAGTAGGGGGAGGGATATATGGGAAAGATCTGTGACCACCATGATAACATTAGGAAATGGGAAGACACCAAATTGTGCACATAAGAGAGAGATGACAGATGCTAATACCAACCAATGTGTCCACAATACTGCATTGCCATTAACACCAAACACCAGGCTACAGATAAACACCTGAGAGGATCAGATGGGGGTCAGTGAACAGGAGTATACTCTAGACCAAGGATAGATTCAGCTGAGGCTAATCTTGCACAGACACCAGTGTTAGAAAATACCTGCATTCCTTACAGAAACTGTAGAAGACAGACACAGAATAATCCTCAAAGACAAGCAGACACTATGAGAGAGAGATCTAATAAATCTACCATCTCAGGACCATAGCACTGTGGGACACCAGACTCAATTGGCACAACAGAATAGCAACTGAGGTCTTAAAAGCTTCCAAGCAGCCATCTAAGATGCAGTTAATGGTCTCCTAGCATCGGAAGTGAAGAAAAACAAACAAACAAAAAACAAAAACAAACAAAAGCAAGGGCTTTTGGAAGAAATCAACCATAGAACACAATGGCCCTCAAAACCAGAAGAACTAGATGGTGCCCAGATACCAATGCCAACCACTCAGGAAAGGATCAAATCTGGAGATCCTAGATAGAGTGGGAGGAAAAACATGGAACAAAATCCAAAAACTCAATAATGACCAGAATTACTGGTCAGATAAAGTCTGATGAGAACCCCAATGCTATGGCCCTGGAATTCTTTCTGTGTCTGGAAGAAAACGCACCCCCAGGGGCTGGCTTTCAGCCCAATAGTTAACAAAATGTACACGCAGACTACTCAACCTAGGATGATGCACCCACATACCCTATGATAATACATCCCTTAAAGCAATAGACCACAGGGCACTGGAGGACCAACATTCAAATTGAGGAAATGCAGGACAAACAGGATTGCATAAATATGAGGGACACATGGGGATGGTTATAGGGTAGGGAGAGGAGAAGACTGGGTTAGGGTTGGACATTGTAAATGGGGAGTGAAATTAAATGTACACGTAACATTGGATGTAAAACAAGCTCTTAAAAAAATAACGTAGAATTTGCAAAACAGCACATAACGTGGATGAACTTGGAGGATGTTATGCTGAGTGAAATAAGTCAATGAAGAACAAATATTGTATTAGTCCGTTATTGTAAAAGTCAAGGAAAGGTTTCTCTATGGAAGGAAATTTTCTTTGTTGGTTACCAGGGGTGGAAGGGGAGGGGAGGGAACACTGTTAGATAGGTAGAGATAAGTATTGATTTGGGTGAAGAGAAGGGCAATGTACCAAATATGAGTGATCAACATGGTGGGATTGAGGAAGAGGAAGACAGAAGTACATGGGAGGTGTAGACAACAAGGATGAACCCTATTGAACATACAGTACTGCGTTGTCAGTATTAAAAAAAAGAAGGAAAAAAACTCTTTAATGATGGTGCGAAGTTCCACTTTAGTCCAGGATACAAAAGCAACCTAAGGAGATCTTCCCCTTGTCTTTGTGTATTTTATCTTGAAAGGCATTTCAACTACTATTTTCACCTCAGTTACTGGCTCTGCCTCCCCATTTTCTATCTTTTCTCTTGAGAAATAGAGAAGTTGCTGCAAAGAATTGTCAGAATGGCAAAGTGAGAAGGGATATAGAGAAGCAGCCTCTAGAGGAGAAATGGGGAGAAGAGGCCATAGAGGCAATAGGATTTTGGTGCTGCAGTTCTTTACTTTGCATTGTTTGTCTAGAAACAAACTCTTGCAGTGGGTCAAATCTACTCTATTATCATTATGTCTGTTGGAAGCTTCCAAAAACTGATTAAAATAGGCTTCCCACTGATTCTAATTGGTCTGGGAGCCTTTAGCCTCTAATTTACTATGAAAAAAGATTAATTTAGTGAGCTCAAAACTCCCCCAAATTGGCCAGTTATCCTTGATACTTTCTTTGGTAAGCACATGCCACCTTCCAGGACATTGAACTGTACTGGTGCTATAATTTTTGATCAAATAACGAGTGGGGGTCCTATAGAAGGGTTTGGTATAATCTTTTGAGATGGCTTTCCCCATCTTACTGAAGACCTGAACATGCCAGCAACCAAAAGGTATGGGAAGCTTGATGTACCTTTAAGGGAAACAAAAGGAGGTTTGTGCAATGAGTTACACCTTCTGTCCTCTAGATGGTGGACTTGTCATGCTGAAAATTTCTACAACAATGTTCAGACTGAGAACAGAAGCATAAGACCCAAAGTTTGAAAGGTACACTGAGAACTTCAGCACTGTGTCCAAAAAAAAAAAAAAAAGTTCAAGAGCAAAGCCCTCACACTTTGTTAAAGCAATATGAAAGCCATTTATAGAAAGATTGAGAAAAGGCCTTGATGAGAAAGCACTAAAGGAAGTTCTTGGAGTGAGCTTTTATAATTTTGCCGACTAGATGGCAGATTTATTTAAAAAAAAAAAAAAATCATACTAGTGCTGGAAAGAGAACTTCCATAAAAACAAGTCAAAACATTCAGGTCATAAGAAAGGCAGTGAGTTCAAGAGACAGACTGAGAACTTAAGTACTCTCAAACCAAAAAGAAGCAGACTCACAGCCATTGAGTCTATTTTGACCCATAGCAACCCCCTTTGGGTTTCCAAGGCTGTAAATCTTTATGGAAGTAGATTGCCCAGTCTTCGTTACACGGGGTGGCTGGTGGGTTTGAACCACCTACCTTCTGGTTAGCAGTCAGATGCCTTAGGCACTATGCCACCAGAGCTCCTTAAGGTGTTAATAAAACCTAACTGGATTTTGCCCCAGGGTTGAGCTGTGTTTTGCTTCAACCAGTATGCTCCTTTCATTACATGACTGTTTGTGACTGTCAGACTGTTTATTGTTCTAATCCAGGCTATGTTAAGTTTATCGTAACACAGCAGTCTTTAACTATCTTGTGGCTAGCCACTGCCTTTGTGGCCCTTAAGAACTTAACCTGTTCCCTTTATTTTGGTGACTTTAGTAAGACCAGAAGCACCTCAGTAGATATCCATTCAAACCACGAATTAACTACTACAAACAGAAAACAAAAGAAAGCATGTGAAGACACTTAAGGATACACACAAACCACAGTTAAAGGCCCAGATCTCCAACAAACTTGTACAGCTGCTAATGAAAAAGTGGAAGTGGAGAATGGCTTTGATAAATCCCTAAAGAGCCATGTCAGAATATTACGGGCTCAATTCAGGACCACTCTGGTCACCCAGGGATCTCAGAAAGCAGGAGGGCTCAAGGGTCCCTTTTTAGCATCTGACTTTGGCTTTTCTACTTTTGAGGGTCTGCTGGGAAAAGATGTCTCTAGATCTTAACAAGACCATGCCAAATATTTTGGAGAAAAGACTTTAACTGTCTTAAATGAAATCAAAGAAATGTATTGGTTTAAACGTCATTTGAATGGGAAATTGTGGAAATCTCAACAAGTGAAACTGTGAAGCCAAGGCATGGGTCACAGATCATACATAGTACTGTACAAGGAACTACAAAATGCAATATTGTGATTGGTTTACAATGATTGTGGTCATTTAAAGGTAGGACAAAGTGAAGTCTGACATTTTTACATTAATGGTTATGTCACTATACCTGGAATACATTGATTGGCTAAAAGATTTAATAACAAGGTATGTGGTTGCAGAGAGGGTTGTATGGCTGGTCACAAAACAGTGACATAATGGATATTTTCTGGAAAAGGTTTTTTAAAATTACCTTACCCAGAGCATATGATCTAGAGACATCTGAAACAGAAAGTTTCAGTAAGGTGTTGGTTACAGACTGCATGATCTGAAGCATCTGCCTTCTTAGCCTGCCCACAAAGGATAACATTCCTTTGAGGATAGGGTTGGTAGGTACCTAAGCAGTAGGATTTGAATTGTGTAAAATATTATGCTAAGTTTTTAGCATTCATTGGTTCAGCCATTTTACCCTAGGTCAGATACCTCTTTTTTTTTTTTTTTAATTTTATTTTAAGAGCTTGTTTTACATTCAACATAACACATACATTTAGTTTCAGTCCCCATTCTCCATGTCCAGCCCTAACCCAGTCTCCTTCCCTCGCTACCCTGTAACTTTTCCCCTGTCCCCTTTATATTTATGCACTCCTGTTTGTCCTGCATTTCCTCAGTTTGCATGTTGGTCCTCTGGTGTCCCATGGTTTATTGCTCTATGGGATGTATTACCATAGAGTATGTGGGTGCATCATTCTGGGTTGAGTGGTCTCCGTGTACATCTTGTTAATTGTTGGTAGGGGTACGTTTTCTTCCAGGCACAGAGTGTATTCCAGGGCCATAGTATTGGGAGTCTTACCAGATTTCATCTGACCAGTAATTCTGGTCAGGTCATTACTGAGTTTTTGGATTTTGTTCCACGTTTTCCCTCCCACTGTATCCAGGATCCCCAGATTTGATCCTTTCCTGAGTGGTTGGCATTGGTAGCCGGGCACCATCTAGTTCTTCTGGTCTCAAGGGCCATCGTGTCCTTGGGCTGATTGCTTCTAAATGCCTTTTTTTTTTTTTCGTTCTTCTTCACTTCCGATGCTAGGAGATGGTTAGCTGCATCTTAGATGGCTGCTTGAAAGCTTTTAAGACCTCAGTTGCTATTCACCAGTGTAGGATGTGGAGCAATGCTTTTATGTATTTTGTTGTGCCAATTGAGTCTGGTGTCCCCTAATACTATGGTCCTGAGACAGATGCCTCTTTTTGATTTTATATCCCACATCACTTTGTACCAGACAACTGGCCCAAAATTTGTTTAAAGGGTGAAATTTATATTCACTACAGTTTTATATAATTTCCTTTACTTTCTTAGAATTTGAGAATGGTGATACACTATGAATCTGGAAATCAATTTGTAGAATGCAAAATAAAGAACTTAAAAAAAAAAGTTTACTTCTAGTAGATTCTGACTCATGGTGACCTCATCCATAGGGTTTTCAATCCCTGTAACTTTTACACTACTTTTTGTTTGGATCCACAATAAAAATCTATGGAAGCAGGGTCAAAAAATCAAATGATGTATTTGCATTGGGATGATCTGTTGCAAAAGACTTCTTTAAAGTGTTAAAGAGAAAAGTATTCCTGTCACTTTGAAGACCAAGGTGCATGTTCTGGTTACCTAGTGCCCCTCTGACAGGAATATACCACAAATGGAATGACCTTAATGAACAGGAGTTTATTCGTAAAATTTGGAGGCTTTAAGTCCAAGTTCAAAGTATCAGGCTCTAGGGACTGGGTGAAAGCCCCTCAGCCTTGGGCTTCAGCTCTGCCTCCAGCTCCCAGCCCACTGAAGCTAGAGGCTTTTCTTCACTCAGACAGCTGCCAGCTGCTGAGGCTGCCAAGCCCAAGGTTGACAAGTAGAAAGACACTGTCCTGATGTTACCAAACCACATGGCAGGCCATTAATATAAGTCCATTGTAAGTCCCAAGGTCAGCAGAGCATGGCAGGCTGATAAACAACAACATGACTACATGCAGGGTCCAAGCGTGCCATAAGCTAGAGACCGTTCCCAAAGCTGATGCTTATATATGGGAAGCAGACCACATACCCAAAGGCAGCTACTCAGCTGCTTGTGGTAGATCCCTCCATGGAGTTGATTGCAGTCTCATCATGGGGAATAACTGCCACCAGCTACCCAGCCACTCAACCAAGCCTAGCCAAGTTGACACACAAACATAACTACCACAGTGTACCTAACCCAAGTCATTGTCTCGTCAGTAGCTTCATATGCATGTGAAACCTGGAAAATGAATAAGAAAGAGTGAAGAAGAATTGATATATTTGAATTATGATGTCAAAAAACACTGAATATCTCCTGGAACTCCAAAATAACAAACAAATCTGGCACAGAAGAAGTAATGCCAGAATGTTCCTTAAAAGTGAGGATGGCAAGACTTTGTCTCTTGTGCTTTGGTCATGTTATCAGGAGGGACCTGCCTTGGAGGAGGATATTGTACTTGGTAAAGTAGAGGGTCAGTGAAAAAGACCTTAATGAGATGGATTGATACCCAGGCTGCAGCAGTGGGCTCAAGCATAGCAACAATTGTGAGGATGGCGCAGGGCAGTGTTTCATTCTGTTGCACATAGAGTTGCTATGAATTGGAACCTACTCAACAGCAGTTGACAGTAACAATCTTTATGGAAGCAGATCCAGAAATAGATGGATAGGCCTTTCTTCTGCTGGGTGGGTTCACACCGACAGCCTTTAGATTGGTAGTCAATAGTAAACTGTTTGTTCTACCCAGGGATCTTTAAAGAGCTTAAAACAAAACAAAACAAAAAACCTCACTGCCATCAAGTTGATTCTGACTCATAGCAACTAACATTGGGTTTCCAAGGTTGTAAATCTTTACTGAAGTAGATTGCCTCCTCTTCCTCCCACAGAGCAGCTCATGGCTTATGTTTAGCAGTCAAATACCTTAGGCATTGCACCACCAGAGCTCCTTTTTAAAGAGCTTAGGCTTCATGGAGTTATAGCCCAGTGGGTAGCCTGGACCTGTGCTTTCAGCCTGTCCTCCTCTGGCTGCCATTCCTCTGTCTCTTTGACATATTCTTTGACATGCCTGGTTAAAGAATATGATATCTTCACAGCTTCCATCCTCCTTGAGGAATGGAGACATAAACACAGTTTCATTGTTGATTGAGAGGAGGGGAGTGTGGTTCACCTAATTTCTTTTTTCTTTTGGACCCAAGTTGTAGAGTCAATCAAAGCAGAATAAAGCTATTAAGACCTAGTAGTGCAATAAAAGCTTGAAGATCCCTGACTGGTTGATATCCACTTTCTTCTCTCCTGGCCAAAAATTCATTTTTCTGGACATTGTCATCAGTGCTTAGCTTAATGGATGGTAATGGGGCACTCAAGTGTTTATTGAATGAATGAATGAGTCACATCATACTGGTCAGTGATGCTCAAACTTTTTATACCGTCAATCTACTTATTTATTGTAAAGGGGCAGACAAGGGAGAGTAGAGAGCACCAAAATTACCTTTATTAGTCTTTTTTAAACTAAAATGCAAATTGAATTTCTTTTTCTCTTTTTAAATTGGCAATGAGATTATAGGATTTATTTTCAGCCTGGTAAGTACAGTACAGTAAATTGACTTTTTTCTTGGCTTAGCCTTTCAGCACGCTCTTCCCTGTAGTGGTATCTTGCTATCTTCTATATAGATGAACTTGCATTAGAAATAGGGGAGGGGAAGAAATACATTGGAAAATTGTTGAAAGGTATGTTAGGCAGGACAGTGTACCTCTCATCACTTTTGCAGACAGCAACAACATGTGAAAACCCCAGTTTCCACTTGGACCTCTTCTGGGCCCCATTAGTGAGAATAGACCACTTGCCTCTTTACAGTTGGGAAATGCACCCAGAGAAGTTAAGTAACTTGGTTAAGTTCACATAGCAAACAGTTGGGATCAGAACTTTGGCTTCCTGAGTCCCACTTAGTTTTTTCCAAGTAAAGAATTATGAATGGCTGTCAGTCAGTCATTCTGACTGATATATAGCAATACTATATAGCAATACATATGTTGTTGTTGTTGTTTGCTGTCGAGTCGGCCCCGACTCATAGCGACCCCTCCTTGGGTTTCCGAGGCAATATCACTACGGAAGTAGGATTGCCCAACCTTCCTTCCGAGGAGTGGCTGGTGGGTTTGAACCGCCAGCCTTCTGGTGAGCTGTCAAGTGCCTTAGGCACTATGCTACCAGAGCTCCTATACCAATAGCTAAATATGTAAAATTTTGAAAATGGTTCAGGATAGCTATTTTTAAGAGTGTGAATATTGTTTTCCAGATGCAAAGAGTAAAATTGTGTTTCAAAATGAATAAATAAAATTTTAATGTCATTAGAATTTGTATTTTTGTCTTTCTTCTAATTATAAAAATAATACATACTTTGTCTTCAAGCTAGAAACTGAATTTAACCCCCATGACTCAACTTTCAGCCAAATAATAGGCCAATAAGGTGAAAGTAATACCGAGAATATGCACTCATTAGAACAATCAAGCATATGAGATCAAGAGGACAGCATTTTGCCCAGGGATGGAGCTAGGAAGGCAGGAGGGGAAGGGGAAAAATGAAGAGAAGGGGTAGGTGCAGGGAAGAAGGGGGGAAGAATGCTATTACATTGTAGGGATTGCAGTGAATGTCACAAAACAGAATGTATATGGATTGTTGAGTGGAAAACCAATTTGCCCTGTACAGTTTCATCCAAATCACAGATTTTTAATATAGCTACATATATATGTATGTATGTATACACAAACACATGCACACATGCTTTTTATGAAAATCTGAAATACTTAGGAAAATAGAAAGCAAATAATAATAATAGTAATCTTGTATCTAAGAAGCAGCCACTTAGAGACAAAATAAACCCCAGATAGTTTAACTCTTTAAATGGGAAAATAAATAAGGATAAATAAATATTTATATAATCTGGGATTGGGAAAACATGGTACCTATGCCAAAGAAGTTAACACAGTAAACATGAGGCTGGTGTTTTCAGGAGAACAAGTGTGGCCCTTGAGTTGATGTTTGAGAACTTGGCACTTGAATCATTCCATAACTGGTAAGAGTGGCTCACTGGGCCTAGACAGTTTGTATAAACAATGTGATTTATTTATACCTCCTATCCTTTCGGGAGTCTGGAATTTTGACCAGCCTTCAATATAAACCTTGGGCACTGAGTCTCTAATAGACTTTCCTACGCAGAAATACTGTACATATTATTGTACTTTTTATTTCTGGAAGAGAAGTACACTTGGTGTGGTCCCTCAGGGGAGAGAGAATATAAGGAAGCCTGTGCATGGATTTTTCTAACTTTGTCTCTTCCCTTTATAATCCTGTTACGTATCCTTTCATTGTAATAAATCTTAGCTATGAGTCCAGCTATGTGCTGGGCACTATGAATCCTTCTTGTGAATCATTGACAGTGCGTGGTCTTGGGACTCCTGAAACCATGCAATAAATGATTTTTTAAAAGAATGACATTTCCAAGCAATTTAATAAACCACACAACAAATAGGAGAAAAATACTTTCAGTACAACTGATGAAAGGCTTATATACTTAAAACATAAACAATCCATACAAATCAATAAGGAAAAGATAAATGTACCAGTAGAAATACAGGTAAACAACAGGATACATAATTTATAAACTACAAGGTGAGCAGAACTGAAAAAAAAAAAAATTCCGTTTCAAAGTCATTAAACAAATGTTGCTAATTGTTGACTGTCAATTTGACAGGAAACAAGAAAAAATAAGACAGTTATGTTCAGATTTATGGAAAATGGTTAGAAGCACCATTTTTGCCTTAGTTATCTTAGTGCTGCTATAACAAATACCATAAGTGGGTGGTTTTAACAGAGATTTATTTTTCCACAATTAGGAGGCTAGAAGTCTGAACTCGGGGCACTGGCTCTGGTAGAAGTCTTTCTCTCTCTGCTGGCTCTGGGGGGAAGTCCTTGTCTCTTCATCTTCTATTCCTTGGCTCCTTGGCGATCTTCATGTGTCATGGCATTTATCTTCCTCCATCTCAGCTCTCTTGCTTGCTTAATCTCTTTTATATCTTAAAAGAGGTTGACTTAACACACGTCTTCTTTCTCTAGTGCTGCTATAACAGAATACCACAAGTGGACGGCTTCAACAAATAGGAATTTATTCTTTTACAATTTCAGGAGGCTAAAAGTCTCAATTCAGTATGGCAGCTCTAGGGGCTGAATGAAGGCCCCTCGACCTTGGGCTTCAGCTCTGCCTCATGTCCCAGGCCTACTGGAGCTGGAGGCATCTCCTAACTTATGCTGCTGCCAACTGCTGAAGCTGACTAATGCAAGGTTGGCAGGTAAAATGGCACAATCCCAAGATCAGCAAGAAAAACATCAGGTCACTGGTTCAAGTCCAGGAACTAGAGATGAAGACTGTCAAATGCAGGATCCAAATGTGCCAAAAAGCTCGAGCGCTTTCCCAAAGCTTCTCCATATATACGGAAGCAGGTTACACCCCCAAATTAACTCCCCTTCAACTACTTAGCTTCTTGTAGCAGATTCTACCACAGAGGTTATTACAATCTTAACCATGGGAATAACTACATCAAGCTGCCAAGCCACTCAAAACCATGGCCCACTCAAGTTGACATATAGCCTTAACTACCACAACACACCTACACTAATACTGTCTCATTAATGTAACAAAGAAAATCCATTCCCAAATTGGATTATAACCACTACAGGGCTTAGGATTTGCAATACATTTTTTGGGAGGGACATAATCCATAACAGTTTTCATATAATGCCAGTGCCCATATAGATCAAGACTGCTCTTGTGGACAGTGTGACAATATGTATTAAAATCTTTGAAGATAATAGCATAAACATGGCTAGGCCAACTTAAGACCTACCTCTGTCCTGGGGAAAATACTTTTTCTCTCTCTCCCTCTCCATTTCCCAAAACTCTGAAAGCCTTAAAGAATAATTTTTTTTTTTTTTTTTTAATTAGGATTTGGGTGAAGATTTACAGAGTAAATTCACTTTTCATACAGCAGTTCACATATACTTTGTCTCATGTCATTGACCAAAATTTACAATGCAGCAGCTCCCCTCCCACTTCCTCCCCATAGTTACCTCCTCCCAGTGTCCATCCCTTCATACTCTTCTGCACCCTGAGAGGCCCATTGTCTGGCAACCCTGTATATGATCTTGGATACACTCTCCATTTAGACATACATAATTGTTTAGCTTGTTCACCCATCTATCCGTCCCTATACCCATGTTTGCTTTCATTGACAACTCAGTATTGTATTTGCAAAGGGGTTCATATTTGTTGTTTGTACTGCCCATGTAACTCTGTCTTTCTCATCCTCAGTGCTGCCATATTGGTCACTCACATTTGGTACATTGCCCTTCTCTTCACCCAAATCAATATTTATCTCTATCTATCTAACAGCATTCCCTCCCCTTCCCTCCCACCCCTGGTAACCAACAAAGAAAATGTCCTCCAATATATAAACCTTTCCTTAACTTTCACAATAACGGACTAATACAATATTTGTCCTTTTGTGACTGACTTATTTCGCTCAGCATAATGTCCTCCAAGTTCATCCACGTTATGCGGTGTTTTGCAGATTCTACATTATTCTTTAGCGTTGCATAGTATTCCATTGTGTGAATGTACCAAAGTTTGGTTATCCATTCCTCAGTTGTTGGACATCTAGGTTGTTTCCAAGTTTTGGCTATTGTAAATAGTGCTGCGATGAACATCGGCATGCATATATCTGTTCTTGTTATGGCTCTCACTTCTTTAGGGTATATACCTAGTAATGGGATGGCTGGGTCAAATGGTATTTGTATTTCCAATTTTTGAAGGAATCGCCATACTGCTTTCCACAATGGTTGTACCATTTTACAGTCCCTCCAGCAGTGTATGAGAGTCCCAATCTCTCCACAACCTCGCCAGCATTTGTTATTTTCTGTCTTGTTGAACTTTGATACTAGTGCTGGAGCAAGATGGTATCTCATTGTTGTTTTGCTTAAAGAATAATTTTTACCTTAACAACTTAGAAGAGAATTCTCTGGGAGTATTCCTTAGCCCTTCGTACAGAAGGTGTCTTAAATTTCTCTCCAGGCATCTCTCCTGCTCTTCAAAGTTACCCGTTGGAAGCTGTTAACAAATAACTCATAAAACATTTTGTCTCTCACATACAAGGACCTCTGGTGGTGCAGTGGTTAAAGCATTTGACTGCTAATCAAAAGGTCTGCTTCTGTAGAGATTTATAGCTTTGAAAATTCTATGGGGCAGTTCTACTCTGTCATATAGGGTTGCTATGAGTCAAAATTGACTTGACACTGGGTTTGGTGTTTAGTTTTGGCTTTCACATACACACTCAGTCCACATATTTCTTTCAGGTTGCCCCTTATTTCTCTTCTATCCCTCCTAGTTAAATATCTACAGGGTTCTGTAAAATAGAACTTTTTGAGTCAAAAGAGACTCAGCACATTCATGGTTTAGGACTGCAAACCCCGTCTCTTCCCCAACAAACACATTTTCTGCTTTGATGATTGTATTTCCTCTCAAGTGCCTATGAAGGTATTTCTAATTCATTAACCTAGTGGGGGCACTGTTTTGCCATTTGTTCCTGGAGAGTAGGCTTTTTTCCTAATTTGTACAAAGGCCTTGCTTGGGCTGCTCTTCTCCCAGAGGACAGTCACTGGGCCTCACGATCAACATCACCAACACTGAGAAGTTCAAGCTGTCCCTTGGGATTGCGGACAATCTTACTTCAGTAATTATTAGTTATAATTTGCCCCACCAGGTCCTGGTTTAACCACTTCTGATCCTTGGAATCAGGGTGGTCTAGTGAAAAAGCCTGAAGAAATAAGAAGTTTTTCCTCTGGCTCATTGAATGGTGGCTGTAAATTGATACTATTTTCTGTCCTTACCAATCTATAGTAGTTGTCTGTCTGCTATAAAACATTTGAAAAACAAAATAAACCCTTTCATACTTTAAAATTTTTCATCACTTAAGTATATTTTACAGTGTGAACTAAGGTGAAGACCAACTGGATATGGTATGCATGTTTTATGATACAATTTCCCAAAACAGGCCACAATACCCTATTTTAAAGCCAGCTTCCTGTTTTTAATGAAAGTATGTTATCAGTCAGGAAAGGCAGGAAGCCTATGGCTTTAAGCTTACCTTGATTGAAGTGGCTTTCCGGAACCAGTATTTTAGTTATTCCTTTGGTGGTCCAGATGTTTTTATACCCCAGAGTACAACACTTTTGTAAGATGTAGGATATGTGAGGGATATGCTTTCCTTTTGCCTAATAGGAGAAGATTTATTGTAAAAGCAGAGTTATTTATTCATAAAACAAAACACAACAAAAAAACCCAAACTCACTGCCATCTGGTGGATTCCAACTCAGTGACACCTACTGGGTTTCTCAGGTGGGAAATCTTTACTGAAGTAGATTGCCCCATCTTCCTTCCAGAGAGTGGCTGGTGGGTTTGAACCACCAGCCTTCTGGTTAGCTGTCAAATGTCTTAGGCACTATGTGGAAAGAGAACATACGGAAGTTGAAGACCTGGATATGGATTTCTTTAAAATGATTCATGTATCCCTTGGAAAAGTCTTCACATATTTCAGTTTGAAGACTCCTGCTAAAGGGACAGTGAAACAATCTACCCCACTGACATGGACTTCCTAGTTGTTGGCTTTTTTGTTTCACTTTGAGGTCACGAGCTCTCTAACTCCAGTCCTTGGCATCTTTGTTAGCTTATGGTGTGGTTCAAGTTAGTCCACTGTTCACTGGGTTAACAAAATAAAAACATCTTTTTGCACATGTAGCTACACTGTTTGAAACTTACAGCCTCCAACATTATTGCAGCAGGGGAAGAAAGGACTAGAGGATTTCATGGAATGTTTTTAAGGGTCAGACCTGATAATGGTTTATATTCTGCCTGTGTGTCATTAGCCAGAACCCAATCATTTGGAACTAACTTCAAGAACAGCTCAAAAGTGTGCTGAAGACCATATATAGGGTTGGCAGACAATGTTTCTACAAGTGTTTTGGTATGTTCTGTAAGAATTTCCAGGTATATAGTAGAGCTGATGAGGGATAAGGTTATAGTCACTTCTTGGCCACAGCCAGCTACCCAGAGGGAGTGAGTAGTTGGACCTGTGGGCTACAGACCATAGTTGTAGGCAAGCTCAGTTGGCATAACATACTACACAAGGCATTGTTCCACATCCTACTTTGGCAAGTAGTGACTGGGATCTTAAAAGCTTGCAAGCAGCCATCTATAAGCAACAATGGGTCTCTCCTCTTCCAGAGCAAAGAAGAATGAAGAAAACCAAAGAATCTTGGAAACAACTAGTCCAAGTAACTGGTACACAATTCGATCCTCAGTCATATACGACTATGGGACCGAAGAACTAGATGGTGCCCAGCTACCACTGTCAAACACTCAGGGGGATCTATGTAGGAGAAACTGGATAGAGTGGGAGAAGAATGTGAACAAAACTCAAAATCATTTGAAAAAAAAAAAAGGGACCAGGTTTGCTGATCTGATAGAGCCTGATGGAACCACTGAGACTATGGCCCCCAGCTGCCCTTCAGGTCTGGAATTGAACCCACTCCTGTGGCTTCCAGCCAAACAAAAGATAGGCATAGGAGGTGAACATTTACACTAAGTAGATACACTGCTCGGAGAGAACAATCAAGAGAGATTAGAAGGGCTGTGTATGCACAGGGAGACAGCTCAGGGGGCAGGAGTGCATGGAGGGAAGGACACAGGGAAGAGGTAACTATGGAGAGGAAGTGGGAGGGGAGCTGTTGCATTGTGACAAATTGTAGTCAATGTCATGAGACAGTGTATGTGAACTGCTGTATGGAAAATGAATTTGCTCTGTAAACTTTCACCCAAATACACACACACACACACACACACACACAAGCTCAAACATGTAAAGTAGCAAAAGTATTTTGGAAGATCAATAACTTGTACTTTGGTTGTGGCATGCTTTACCCATGATTTGAAAGCCCTTTTCCTAGTCTTTTTACACTGTTCTTTCTGTAAATTTCTCACATTTTCATTACAAATCATAGCTTCCAATATTCCCCAACCTGTTTGATCAGAAATATCATAGTTATAACCAAGTTCTTCTAGGGGGACAGAGGTTCTTAAGAAATTGGGTGTCAACTGAGAGTGAATTATAAACTATAATTCATCTAATGGAACTGACTCCATGGCACCTAACAACAACAATCCAGTTAACTATAGTTTTTGGGAAGAGCCCTAGTGGTGCAATGTGCTCAGCTGCTAACCAAAGGTTGGTGATATTTCTCTGGTCGTTCCTGAATGGTGTAATTGCCCCACAACTTTAGCATAATTTCCATACCCTTTTTTTGATTTTACAATAGGATTCCAAGGACCATAATAGCTAGTATCTGGTTGACTTTCACTTCTTTGCATGAGATTACAATAGACTGGCATTTTTGGTGGGGAATGCCTTCTTGACACAGATCTAGGCAACTGATTAAATTAAAAGTGGATCTAAAGTTCTGGGTGGCAGCCTCAAAATGTTAAAGAATAAAAACAGGCTTTGATGTGGAGCTCTGGTGGCATAGTGCTTAAGGCATTTTGACTGCTAACCAGAAGGCTGGTGGTTCAAACCTACCAGCCATTACTCGGAAGGAAGATGGGGCAATCTACTTCCGCAGTGATACTGCCTCGGAAACCCAAGGAAAGGTCACCATGAGTCGATTCTGATTCGACAGCAGTGAGTTTGTTTTTTTGGTTTGGTATATGATTATATTTTTGAAAAAAGTTACACTGAAAGGATTTATACCAAAAGTGCTAGCAATAATTAACTTTGAGTGATTCAATAATGAGTGATTTTTATCTGCGTTTTCTTAATTTCTTGCACTGAATTGCTTGTGTAGACAGAAAGCATGACAACTAGTGGCAAAAGTTGAGGTATTTTTTTGTTGTTGTTGCTGGTTTTACTGTATCTCTTTCATTTACTTTCTTAATAATATGACAGGTGTTTCAGAAATTCATATTAATTAAAATAGAAGGTGAATTCCTGTTTTTCTTTCTTTTTTTTTTTTTT
>NW_006921664.1:11079567-11117654 GCF_000298275.1 Orycteropus afer afer | reverse complement strand
GCCTCGGAAACCCAAGGAGGGGTCGCTATGAGTCGGGTCCGACTTGATGGCACATAACAACAATAACAACAACAAGCTCCTAAAATTACCTGACAGATTAGGAGCAGAATTTCTTCTGTGACTTCCAATGCATGCTACAAGGAAAAAAATACACTGCTACAGATTTACAGATAAAACTTTAACAGATTAAGAGAGCATGCTTTGAAGAGAGGTACATCTTTAGCTTTCTCACTTCTACATTGTGGCAGTTAAGTTATTTGTACAATAGCACATTAAATGATATATTTATTGTGTGTTTCATGATCTATTTGCTATTTGATCAATTTGTTTTATGACTTTGTAACTTGGCTTTTTTGTTTTTGTCTCAGTTGTTGGCTAGCATGGGTGGAGAGGGATGATGCTAGGATTGTTGTAACACAGATGAGCCACTTGTGTGGGCATCTGTCAATTATTGCCACTCGGGTGCTGCTCAAGCTTATTTGTGTCTTGGAAACCCTAAGGCCAGGTACCACAGGAGTCCTAGAAGCAGCTCTGGCAAGCATAGCATTGATGGCAGCTTCGTGATAATTATACTTTTGTGCATGGCTGCCTAGTTGTATCATCATAATAGCTTTCCATCCTAGAGGCCAAATAAGATGAAGAGATGCCCAAGCTGCTCAGTATATCTCAACAAATTACATTACAATTGATGCCTTTTCCAACTGGTTTTTCCCCTATAACCACCCTCACTTCCCATTCAGCCTATTCTGTTCTGTCACAAACAGGCAAAATATGGCTCTAGATATCTTTTTTCAAGTATAGAAAACTGAGAGCCATATTTTTCCCTTAAAATAATCATTTTAAGTATTTTTCTCATTTTCAAATATCAATTTTAAGAAATCAGTTTTAATAGGTGTGACTATATACTAAATATATGGTAATGATGACAATAATAATAATAGCAAACTGTGAGTGAGCATTTACTATATTCCAAGAAGTATGCTAAGCACTTTGCATACATTTCATTTAATCCTTTCCAATCCTATGAGAGTGCTGCTTCAGATGAAGAAACAGACTCAGACAGGTGAAGTTACCTGCCCAAGGCACTATTTAGGTAGCACACAGTGGAGTAGGGAATTGAATCCAGGTAGTCTGACTCCAGAGGAGCTCTGGTAGCATAGTGCCTAAGGCACTTGACTGCTAACCAGGAGGCTGGTGGTTCAAACCCACCAGCCACTCCTCGGAAGGAAGGTTGGGCAATCCTACTTCCGTAGTGATAACTGCCTCAGAAAACCAAGGAGGGGTCACTAGGAGTTGGGGCCGACTCGATGGCAAATAATAACAACAAACAGTCTGACTCCAGAACTCATGCTCTTAGCTTTTTAGAAGTGATTCATTGATTTTGTTTCAAATATGTCCTTCTTTCTGGATGTATTTACAGATAATAGAAGTAAAATTCTTTTGCCTGATGTTAAAAATGAATTCAGTTTAAAAGTTTTTGCTTTATTAAACAAAGCTCTACTGACTTATGGTTATAAGACGGTGGTGAAGTAAAGACTTCTCATAGATTTGTAATGAAATGAAGATTTAAGGAATGAAGAGACCTCAATATATATTTTCTGCATCATTTGAGATAAAATAGTGGCCCCAAAAGGTGTTTAAGTGCAGAAGACCAATATTTTTGGAGCTTATAAACATTTCATACTAAAAGTTCATGTTTTCTCTTTTGATTTAAGAGAAAGAAAATGAATTTTAAAATATCATGTTGGCATGAATTTTGTATGGGGGGTTATATTAGAGAGAAGTAAAGTGGATGATGAATATTAACTTCCTGTTTTAGAAGTTCTTTGTTTCCTACGATACTAAGGTACCCTAAATTGGGATGGCTTATAACAAGAGAAATGAATTCTGTCACATTTCTGGAGGCCAGAAATCTGAATTCAAGATGTTTGCAAAGATATTATTTCCAAGTAAAGGTCACATTCACAGATTCCAGGCGTTAGAACTCTAACATAACTTTTTGAGTGGTACAAGTCAACCAGTAACAGTCGTCGTGCTGAAGGGACTTTTCCTATGGTAATTTTTCTTCTGTCATTTTGTTCAGGTTCCTCTCCTTTGTCTAATTTTCCTTTCCATTCTAGCTGCTGAACTTCTGGTTAACAGTCAAATGCCCTAGGCACTATGAATCAGAGGGAAACAATGATTCTTAGGTAAGTGGTCCACAGACCACACTATTCTAGTACAGAATAACAGTAGTCCATATGGTATGTACAGGAGCTCTGGTAGCATAGTGCCTAAGGCACTTGACTGCTAACCAGAAGACTGGTAGTTTAAACCCACCAACTACTCCTCAAAAGGAAGATGGAGCAATCTACTTCCATAGTGATACCGCCTCGGAAACCCAATGAGGGGTCGCCATGACTTGGAAATGACTTGAAGGCAGTGAGTTTTAGTGTTGAAGGTATATGACTTCTATAACCTTATTCTTAATCTACTGGTGAGGGACTTACATTGTGAATTTCTTAGACATATTTCAAACTGATAGTTCATAATTTTTCTCCATATAGGTTTAAATGTAGTTCAGCTTGATCTAAACTTTGTAAGTTATTTGGCTAAAATTTGGCTTTGTGATGAATGTTTACATGTATGTACAAACAAACAATGCAGTGCACTGCAGTGGCATCAGATCTCGCATAGCAACCTCTCCTGGGGTTTCTGAGACGGTATCACTACGGAAGTATATTATTGATCTATTTATCTATCGATTTTTATTGTTTGTGGGTGAAGAGGAAAAAAGGAAATACATAGGTGATTGTAAATTTTTAAATAAGTTTTTTTTGGGGGTCTATCCTTCCTTCCCTGACCATAAAGTAGAATAAACATGCAGAGTTTGATACCTTCAGTATCCCCCAGCTTAGAATTTTTTTATTAGAAAAAATATCTTCAATGTAGTTGTAGATATTATTAATTGGGAATAATCTGGTATTTTTTGTTAGTTGCAAAGGAGTTGACCTCTATTCATACGGAGCTCTGGTAGCATAGTGCCTAAGGCATTTGATTGCTAACCAGAAGGCTGGTGGTTCAAACCCACCAGCCACTGCTGGGCAGGAAGGTTGCGCATTCTACTTCCGTAGTGATGTTGCCTCAGAAACGCAAGGAGGGGTCATTGTGAGTCGGATCCGACTCCACAGCAGTGAATCTTTTTTTTTTTAATTCCCAACGGAATGAAACTCTGTCTGATCCTATACCATCTCCATGATTATCCTCATGACTGCAGATCAAAATCTTGTGATCCATAGAGTTTTCATTGATTTTCAGAAGTAGATTGACAGATCTTTCTTCCTAATCTGGTAGTAGGGGCTTTAATTTTTACAGACCGACTTTTAATTGGATCAAGTCAAGCCTACTGTGTTACACATAAAGCAGAAAAACATTGTGAAGGAAAAAGATTATTTTTGGTAGTAGAGATTGCTTAAACATTCTTCCTCCTGAATATTGGTAATCAATGATTTTTAAAATGTTGTCTGTGTTTTCCAGGCACTGACAATACGAAGCCATTGGAGGGCATAAAAATTCTGGATCTAACAAGGTTTGTATTAGTTTAAATAGGTTTTGGTGATTGACTTTTTGCCTTCTCTTTGAACTTTTTTTTTTTTTTTTTTTGATATTAGAAGATATTTCCATGCTTATTTTAGAAAATAAAAAAATTAAATTCTATAGTCATTTTTAGAGATAATGAGTGTAATATTTATGCTTTCTTTCTAATCTCCATGTTTATATATGATTTTACAAAGCAAAAATTGGAACCATATTGAAATTAGTTTTACCCACATTTTAAATACAATGTTGTTGTTTTTGAGTATTTTTCCATATTCAAAATTCAACAAAAGCAAAGATGTATTTTATTTTATAAATGTAACATAATTATGTAATCATACCCTCAGAATTTCATAATTGTAAATTAAACTTTAGTGAACTTTCTTGCACATGAATGTTTACCTCTGTTTCTAATAACTTCCTCAGGATAGAGCCTTAGAAGTAGAATTACTGGATCAAAGAGGGTATTCTTTGACCAAAGTACTTTTTATAATAGTTTCAACAATTTTAGTTCTTACTAGCATTATATAAGCTTTTCTGCATTGATGGGCTTTTAGGAAAATAATTTATATGAAATTTTTCAAGATGGTAATTTATTTATTTATCGTTGTTAATATTGTAGAGTATTGGCGGGACCTTTTGCTACTATGAATTTAGGAGATCTTGGAGCAGAAGTTATAAAAGTGGAAAGACCAGGTAAAGTTATTATCTCCTTTAAAAATAAAATAAAGCTAATAAATATTTTTATTTATATATAGTTTATGCCAAGAAATTTGAAAGACAGAAAACTGGCTAACCTACTGGAAGGGATCCATATCTGTGCCCATTCCAAAGAAAGGTGATCCAACAGAATCTGGAGATTATTGAACAATATCATTAATGTCCCACACAATTAAAAGTTCACTGAAGATAATTCAAAAATAGTTGCAGCAGTATATTGTTAGGGAACTGTCAGAAATTAAAGCTGGATTCAGAAGAGGATGTGGAATTAGGGATGCCGTTGTTGATTTAGATGGATCTTGACTGAACGTAAAGAATGCTAGACAGATGTTTACCTATGTTTGTTTTATTGACTATGCAAAGGCATTCAACTATGTGGATCACAACAAATTCTGGATAACATTGTGAAGAATGAGAATTCCAGAACACTTAATTGTGTGCATGAGGAACCTGTACATAGATTGAGAGGCAGCCTTTTGAACAGAACAGGAGGATACTGCATGGTTTAAAATCAGAAAAGCTGTGTGTCAGGGTTGTATCCTTTCACCATATTTATTCAATCTGTATGCTAAGCAAATAATCTGAGAAGCTGGACTATATGAAGAAGAACGTGGCTTCAGGATTGGAGGAAGCCTCATTAACGATATGCAGATGACACAGCTTTGCTTGCTGAAAGTGAAGAAGACCTTAAGCACTTACTGATGAAGATCAAAGACTATAGCCTTAAGTATGTATTACACCTAAACATAAACAAAAATCATCACAATTGGACCAATAAGCAACATCATAATAAATGGAGAAAAGTTTGAAGTTGTTAAGGATTTCATTTTACTTGCATCCACAGTCAGTGCCTATGGAAACGGCAATCAAGACATCAAATGATGTACTGCACTGGAGAAATCTGCTGCAAAAGACTTCTTTAAAGTGTTAAAGAGCAAAGATATCACTTTGAAGACTAAGGTGCACATGATCCAAGCCATGGTATTTCCAGTAGCCTTGTATGCATGTGAAAGGTGGACAATGAATAAGAAAGATCAAGGAAGAATTGATTCATTTGAGTTGTGTTGGCGAAGAATATTGAATGTACCCTGAACTGCTAGAAGAATGAACAAATTGTCTTGGAGAAAGTACAACCCGAATGGTGTTTAGAAGTGAGAATGACCAGGTTTCATCGCTCATACTTTGGTCATGTTGTCAAAAGAAACCGATTCCTAGAGAAGGATATCATGCTTGGTAAAGTAGAGGGTCAATGAGAAAGGGGAAGACCCTCAACAAGGTGGTTTGATACAGTGGCTGTGATCATGAGCTGAAGCATGGGAACAATTGTGAAGATGGTACAGGACTGGGTAGTGTTTTGTTCTGTTGTACACAGGGTTACTGTGAGTCTAAACCAACTTGATGGCACTTACCAACAATAACAATAAATATTTTAAATAATTCCTCAAATACCCATATTTAGTATTCCTGCATGTGGGGGAGGAGAATCAAATTGAAATGAATTGATTTTTTTCCTCTTTTCCATTCCTTATATTCCTCCGAGCCTAAACTTCCAGTTGCAATCAAGTTGATTACAACTCACAGTGGCTTCACGTGTGTCAGAATGGGAGTGTACTTTATAGGATTTCTATGGCTGATTTCTCAGAAGTAAATTGCCACTCTTTTCTTCTGAGGTTACTTTGGTTGAACTCTAGCCATCAAACTTTCAGTTAGCTGCTGATTATGTTAACCCTTGGCACCACCCAGGGATCCAAACCTATATCAGTGACTTATTTTTGCTCTATAGAAGTGTCAAGGGCTAAGGCTGAAGCCAACTCCTTTCCATGCACCTGCAAGGCTCTGGTAGAAGCTGAAATGCAATGTATAATGATGATAATTACGACACTTATTCTCATGCCACTCACATTTTTAACTACTTCGCCTATATTAATTTATTATGATAGAATGAGCTGTTGTTACTATTGTTAGTTTGCAAATGAGAAAACAGAAGCACAGAGAGGTAAAGCAATTTATCCAAGATCAAACAGCTTAAAAGGAGTACCTAGGCACTCAGTGCTGATCCTAGCTGTCCTTTGCCCTTACAGGACTTGTTCTTGAGACTCAGATCCACTCAGTCTGGTCACACCCCCTCAGCATGAGATGCAAGTAAGGCAAGGAGAAGAAACTAGACAAGGGAAAGATGATGAAGAAGAAATAGAATAGATAAGAAGGAGAAAAGGAAAAGGAATCAAGTCCTTCAAAAAAAGAATGCAAATACCCCAGCCTAAGTCATTCTTTCTATTTCTAATAAAATAAGCATTTTCCCATTTTATAACTTTAAAATTTTTAAGGGGAAAACACCTAAGCTTAGATCAATTCATTTATGTTTTTCATTTGACATCTTTCTGGTTCTTTCTTCCCTTTCTGTCTACCAAATAAACATACTCTATACACAATTTTAGGAGCTCTGGTAGCATAGTGCCTAAGGCACTTGACTGCTAACCAGAAGGCTGGCGGTTCAAACCCACCAGCCACTCCTCGGAAGGAAGATGGGGTAATCTACTTCCGGAGTGATACTGCTTCAGAAACCCAAGGAGGGGTCGCTATGAGTCGGGTCCGATTCGACGGCACATAACAACAACAGCACAACATATATAATTTTCAGTTTTATTTGGTGTTTAGTTGATGCTGTTATTGATAAAGTTTCTTAGAAAGTGGCATTTGTGTGCCCTTACCCTCCAATAAATACGTAAGGCCAGAGTCCATGTTCTTTAAACCCTCTACATCATTTCTGAGAAAGTTTCAAAATTAGTGTTATTACTTCTGCTTCAAGATCTGATCCTTATGGACCTGAACAGAATTCCCAAATCAGTGAGGATTATCTAGCTCTGGAGAGTTTACTTGTATTTAAAAGACTCACCAGAGACTAATATATAATTATGTCAACTTAATAATTTAGTGTAATTGATAAATCTTATAAGTAGAACACTCAACCTGGAAGATTGAACTTTTTGCAAAATTGATCGTCTTGAGAGGCCAAAGCAGTTAACGTGAGGAAATAATATATTGTTACATTATATTTTATATATTTCACTCCTTGCTTATCAGGCTCAAGGTAGGCTTATCAAGAGCTCATTAGTGAGTGCTACACTGGAGCTCTGGTGATGCAGTGGGTAAAGCATTTTGTTGCAAAAGGTAGGTAGTTCAAACCCACCAGCTGCTCCATGGGAGGAAGATGAAACAATCTAATTTTGGAAGGATTTATAGCCTTGGAAATGCAATGGGGGTTGCTGTGAGTTGGAAAAGATTTGATGGCAGTGGGTTTTGCACTCCTGCTGCAGCCATGTTTGTTGCCAAACACTTTCACGAGTACTGTGCTGCTTTTTTGTTTCTCTCCCCACTTCCCTTCCCCTTGTTCTTTTATTTTCTTCTTCCTCATCCCCCTTTATTGATCCTGCAGAGCAGGTGCCTACCCTCCATGGACAGCGTGCCTGCCCTCACCCTTCTGCTGATGACAGTGTACATTCTTGTGGTAGTGAGTAACACATTCCTACTGCAACCGTTTTTGGCAGCTAACGCTTTCTCAAGTACTGTGCCACATTTTTCTTTCTTCTCTCTTCTTAGTTCTTTCCTCTTTCCATCTCGTATTTTTTTTCTGTTTTTCTTTCCCTTCCTCCTCTTTTTCTTTTATTTAATCCCATAGAACAGGTGCTTTTCCCTTCCCAACTCTGCATTCAATAGCAACCACCCTTCTCCTCCACAGATGGTGATGAGTGCTCCCACGAAGTGTTTCTTCCTCATTTAATGGATTTCAGCCCTTTGTCAAAGGTCAGCTGTCCACAGGTGGATGGATTTATTTCTGAGTTCTCAATTTTGTTCCACTGTCTGTCATGTACCATTACCAGGCTGTTTCAGCTACCATAGTTGTAGAGTAGGTTTTGAGGTTGGGGAGTATGAGGCTTTATGCTTTATCTTTTTTAGTAGTAATTTGCTCATCTGGGGTCTTTTTCCTCTCCATATTAATTTGTTGATTGACCTTTCCATATTAATTTTGTTATTGTTTTTTCCATTTCTTTAAAGAATGATGATGGAATCTGGATTGGGATTGTGTTGTATCTGTAGATTGCTTTGGGTGGTATTGACATTTTCAGAATGTTAAGCCTTCCTTTCTATGATATGGCATATTCTTTCATTTATGTAGGTCCCTTTGGTTTCTTTTAATAGTGTTTTATAGTTTTCTTTGTATAGGTCTTTTGTATATCTGGTTAGATTTATTCCTAAGTACTTCATCTTTTGAGTGGCTAAATGGTATTGTTTTCCTGATTTCCTTTTCAGAGTTCTCTTTTTTGATGTAGAGGAATCCTGCCAATTTTTGCATGTTGATCTTGTACCTTAAACTTTTACTGAATTTTTCTTTTAATTCCAGTAGTTTTCTTGTTGAGTTTCTGGGATTTTCTATATATAGGATCATATGTTCCGTAAGTAGAGATAGTTTGCCACTTTGGATGCCTTTCTTTTTTCTTTGCCACTTTGCCACTTTGGATGCCTTTTTTTTTTCTCCTTGCCTTATTGCTCTGGCTAGCATTTCCAATACAGTATTGAATAGGAGTGTTGATAAAGGGCATCCTTGTCTGGTTCCTTTTTTGCAAGGACAACGTTTTCTGTCTTTCTCTATTGAGAATAATGTTGACCATTGGTATTATGCATATACCTTTAAATATGTTAAGGAATTTCCCTTCTATTCCTATTTTACTGAGCATTTTAATTAAGAATGTGTGTTGAATTTTGTAAAATGCCTCTTCTGCAGCAATTAACTTTGTCTCTAAGGTGTGTCACTTGTAGACAGCATATTGATGGGTTTTGTTTTCTTATCCAATCTGCAACTCTTCATCTCTTGAGTGGTGCATTTAATCCATTAACATTCAGTGTAATTATCGACAAGTATGAATTGTTTGCTGTCACAATACCATGTGTTTTTTCATGGTGTCCCTGGTTTCTTTGTTCCATATTATTTTCTGTGCTGAGCTCATTATGTTTATGAATTGTGTTATCATTTCCTTTGTTGCTGTTGTTTTAGTATTTGCTGTATATTTGTGCTTGTCCTCTTTTTTATTGTGATGTGAAGGTTTATCATTTTTCTTTGAGGTTACCCTGTGATTTATAATTTTCTCCCCGAATTTAGAACAGTTCGTTCTATCTTGCAACTCTCTTGACTTCCTCACCATTTAGAAGTTCTGTAACTACACAGTATTTTCCCTCTATTTAGTGTGTAGTTGTTCTCACTTGCCAACTGATGTCTTTGGTTCCCTGTTTACAATCCTGTAAGCTTATTTTACTCTGGATATGTCCATAGTTGTGGTTTATGGGTCATGTCATCTTGTGTATTAATGGTCGGTTGTTGTTTGCTATTTTTGGTTCTCTGTTCAAAGGACTCCCTTTAGTATCTTTTGTAAGGTTGGTCTGGTTTTAACAAATTCCCTTAGTTTCTGCTTATCTGGAAATCTCCTAATTTCACCATCATATTTGAGGGACAAGTTTGTCGGGTATATAATTCTTGTTGAAAATTTTTCTCTTTCAGGGTTTTATATATACCACCTCATTGCCTTCTTGCTTGCATGGTTTCTGCTGAGAAATCCAAGCTTATTCTTACTGGTTGTCTTTTGTAAGTAACTTTTTGTTTTTCCCGTGCTGCTTTTAGGATTATTTCTTTGTCTTTGGTTTTGATGAATTTGAGGATGATATGTCTTGGCGATTTTCTTTTGGGGTCTATCCTGTTTGGGGTTTGTTGGACTTCCTGAATAGATATATTCTCATTTTTCATATCAGGGAAGTTCTTTTCCAGCAAATCTTGGACAATTTTCTCAGTGGTTTTATTTTTCTCTTCCTGTTCTGGATTCCAATGACACACAGGTGGTTTCTTTTGATGGTATCCCACATGAACCTTACGTTTTCTTCATTTTGTTTTGTTCTTTTTTCTGATTGATCCCTTTCCAAAGAAGTATTCAGGTATTTGTCTTCAATCTCATTAATTCTGTCTTCCATTGCATCAATTCTTCTCCTTTGCCCTTTCAATGTGTTACCTATTTCTGACAATTTAGTATTGATCTTATGGATTTCTATGTGTAGCTTTAGAATCATTTCTAATTTTTCATTTATGTTGTCATTTTGTTCTTGAATTTTCTTCCAAAATTCTTTTAGGGTTTTGTCTGTGTGTTCCTTGGTCTGTCTCTCAATCCTTTGAAGATACCTAAATATAATTCTTTTGAATTCCTTATCAGAGATTTCGGATGCTTCTTTTTCTCAGGGATGTGTTCTAGGTCTGTGTCTTGCTCTCTTGTTTCTACTACTTTATTTTGCTTCTTTGTGTGGACTGGGATGATGTCTCTGAGACATCATGACATTGTATTTAGATCTCTGTTAATTGTTGAAGAGCAGCCAAGGGTGATTCAGGCTCTTCTTGGTGGTTGTTTATCGATGGCCCGTTGGTGGAGAAGGAAGTGGTGGCTCTCAGTAAGTGAAGCTGCAGAAGATGTGGGTGTAGTTGTGTCATATGGAAACTGTTGATGTCTTCCACTCAGTTAGACAAAAATAACAATTGAATAACCATCAAAAAAATAAAAGCAAATCGATAAAAAATACACCATGTAATCACACAGGAACAGTAACCAAAAAAAGAAAAAAGGGAAAAAGAAAAGAAAAGAAAAGAAAAGAAAAAAACCACAATATCTGGGGAGAGGGTAACAAGAGAGAAAAGGCAAAGAAGGAGAATAATGAAGAAAAAAATGGGAAAAATGCAAGAAGAAAACAAGGAACAGGGTAAACCATGAGAAAGAAAAAAAAAATTGCAGTCAGGAACAGGGAAAAGAAAAAAAGCTGAATACTAGAACCTGGGAGGGGAAGAATAAAGAATAATAGTAAAAAGGACAAAAGTAATAATAATAATAGTTTTAAAACAGATGAAAACAAACAAACTAAAAACAAAAAAAGAGAAAAAATATATTGGGGCAGGGCGGGGCAGGGGCCCCCTGGCTCCGTCTGAGCATGCAGACTGGGATGGAATTCCTGCAAGCCCAGAAGGTGGGTGGGAGTGAGGGATGACCACCCCTCCTTTCACCAAGAGGGTGTGGGATATAAGAGTAACAAGGGGAATGTCACACCTTTCTAGTCCACCTCTGGAATGTCCTTGTGGTTCCCAGCAAGTGGAGCTTGTTCTTAAGTCCCTGGGATCTGGGAGAACACTGTTGCTTTAAGTATCCAAAATAGTCAAGCTGCTTGTAAACATTAAAAATGGCTGTGTCCTCCGGGCAGGCAAAAGACCACAGCTCAGCCCACCTTCCTCTTTGCTGCTTCCCCTTTTATTCCCCAGCCACCAGAGCAGTCCTCCATGTAGTCCTTGGCTATTAGGGCAGATTTTTAGGTTAATTCTTAGGTCCTACCACCACTCGGCAATATCCAAGCTGTCTGTGCCATCAGGATCACTGCCAGACTGCAGCTCCGTGTGTCCCCTTTTTTGTGTTTTCATGCAAATTCTTCTGCTAGTTGGAGTTTAGTCCACTTCTATATCCTTCTCTTCAAGGCTAAAGGGTCCAGGATTATCTTCTGTATCTGTGTTAATTGGTTCCCCATTTCTTTGTTTAAGAGGGTCTGCACAGTCTTTCTGCCTATTCTGCCATCTTACTGGAACTTCTTATGCAGCAATTGATATGATCATGTTTTCTTTTCCTTTGTTTTATTTATGTGATGGATTATGTTGATTATTTTCTAATGTTTAATGATCCTTGCATACTGGTGCAAATTCCACTTGGTCATGATGTTGATATGTTGCTGGATTCTGTTAGCTAAGTTTTTGTCAAGAATTTTTACATCTGTGTTCATAAGGCATATTGGTCTATAATTTTTTTTTTTATAATTATACTTTGCCTTGATTTGGTATCAGGGTTATACTTGCCTTAGAGAATGAATTCAGAAGTATTACATCCTTTTCTACGTTCTGGAATAGTTTGAGTAGAATTGGTGTCATGTCTTCTCTGAATGTTTGGTAGAATTTGTCAGTGAAGATATCTAGTCTGGAACTTTTTTTGGTTGGGATTATTTTTAATACCTATTTAACTTCTTTTTTTGGTGGGTCTGTTCAAATTTTGTACCTCAGATTGTGTTAGTTTGGGTAGGTAGTGTATTTCTAGCAATTTGTCCATTTTTTTCTTGGTTTTAAAATTTGTTGTTGTTCAGACCTTTATAGTATTCTGTTACTATCCTTTTTATTTCAGTAGATTCTGTTGTGATCTCAGCTGTTTCATTTCTTATTTGTGTTATTTGCATCTTCTTTTTCTTTTCCTTTGTTAAATTTGCCAGTCGTTTGCCAATTTTATTAATCCTTTCAAAGAACCAACTTCTAGTCATATTGATTCTTTCTTCTGTTTTTCTGTTTACTTTTTCATTTATTTCTGCTTGAAACTTTACTATTTCTTTTCTTCTGGTGACAGTAGGCTTTTTGTTTTTCTCTTTCTAATAGTGGGGGATTTTTAAGGTGTTGATTTTGGTTCTTTTTTTTTTTTTGATACATGTATGTATTACTATAAATTGTCCTGTGGACACTACTTTTGCTGTGTCGAAAAGACACTGATATTTTGTGTTTCATTCTGGTGTGATTCAAGGAATTTTTAAAATTTCATCTATTAAAGAGTAGATTTTAAGCAGGTTGTTATTTAGTTTCTGTGTATTTGACTTTTTTTCTCTTGATCTTCCTATTGTTGATTTCTAATTTTATAACACTGTAATCTGAGAAATTGCTTTGAAGTATTTCATTGTTTTCAGATTTATTGAGGTTTGTTTTGTGGCCTAATGTATGGTCTTTTCTTGAGAATGTCCTATGTGCACTGGAAACGAATGTATATTGTGTTCTTTCTGGGTGGAGTGTTTTGTGTATGTCTATGAGGTATGCTTGGTTGATTGTGTTGTTTAGATCTTCTGTATCTTTGTTGAGTTTCTTTCTAGTTGTTCTGTCCTTAATTGAAAGTGGTGTATCACATTCTCCTATTATTATTGTGGAGTTCTCTATGTGTGTTTTCATTTTATTGAAGTTGGAATTATGTAATTTGGGCCTCTTTCATTGGTACATAGATATTCATTATGGTTATATCTTCTTGTTGGATTGACCCTTTAATCACTGTATTATGTCCTTCCTTGTCTTTTTTAAATTTTTTTTTAAATTTTAAATTTATTGTATCAGAAATTAATATTGCTACTCCTGCTCTTATTTGGTTGTCATTTGCTTAGTATATATTTTTACATTTTTTGATTTGTAGCTCATTTTTGTCTTTGTGTATAAGATCTGTCTCTTATAGACAGTATATTGATAGGCCATGTTTTCTTATGCATTCTTCTACTCTCTGTCTCTTGATTGGTGCATTTAATCTGTTCACATTCAGTGTAATTATCGATAGGTCTGGATTTACTGCTGTCATTTTGCTGTGTGCATTTTGTGTGTGTGTGTGTGTGTGTGTGTGTGGTGTTGGTGGTTGGTTTGTTCCATATATTTATTTTTTCTGTGCTGAGTTCATTTTTTTGAATGGATTTTCTTATTGTTTCCTTCATTACTACTGTTTTAGTGTTTCCAGAGTCTTTATAATTTTCTTCTTTTTTATTTTGGTGAGAAATCTTATTAATTTTATTTAATTACAGTTACCCTGTAATTTTTGTTATCATTCCATTTTATCTTGATATCATTGTGACTTCCTCACCATTTAAATGTTCTGTAACTACACAATTTATTCTCTGTTTTTGCTTTGTGTTGTCATCATTTACAAATTGACATCTCTGGTTCCCTGTTTTCAGTCATGTAGGTTTATTTTATTTTTGATACTTCTGTATCTGGATGACATAGTGCCTAAGGCATTTGACTGCTAACCAGAAGGCTAGTTGTTCAAACCCACCAGCCACTCCTCAGAAGGAAGATTGGGCAATCTACTTCAGTAGTGATACCATGTCGGAAACCCAAGGAAGGGCCGCTATGAGTCAGATCCAATTCAGTGGCAGTGAGTTTGTTTTTTTTGGTTTATATCTGGATTGATTTCTGGGCGATGTTGTCATGTGCCTTAATCTCAGGTTGTTGCCTGCCACTTAGGGTTCTCTGTCCGAAGTACTCCCTTTAGCATTTCTTGTAAGGTTTGTCTGTTTTTTTACACTTCCCTTAATTTCTGTCTATCTGGAAATGTCCTAATTTTGCTATCGTATTTAAAGGACAATTTTGCTGTATGTGTAAATCTTGGTTGTCAGTTTTTTTTCTTTTGGGGTTTTATGTGTGTCATATATGCCTTCTCACTTACATGATTTCTGTTGACAAATCAGAGCTTAGTCTTGTTGATTCTCCTTTGTGTGTTCTTTGTGTTTTTCCTGAGGGGCTTTCAGAATTCTTTCTTTATCTTTGGTTTTGGAAAATTTGTTTGTGATATATATTGATTTGTTTTGGGGATCGATCCTATTTGAGGTTCATTGAGTTTCTTGCATGGATATCTTCTTGTCTTTCATGTTACTAGGTAAGTTTTCTTCCAACAAATCTTTGACAAGTTTCTTTGTGCTTTTTTTTTTTTTCTCTCCTCAGTTTTGGCATTCTGATCACAAATAAGTTATTCTTATTCATGGTGTCTCACATAATTCTTAGACTTTTTTTTGCCGTCAAGTCAGATCCAACTCATAGTGACCCCTCCTTAGGTTTCTGAGGCAGTATCACTACGGTAGTACGTTGCCCCACCTTCCTTCCAAGGAGTGGTTGGCATTGGGAATTCTGTCTTCAGATTCACTAATTGTGTTTTCAATTGATTCACATCTACTCTGTTGCCCTTCAAGAGCATTATGGATTTCTGAAAGCTTAGTATTAATCTTCTAGATTTCTATTTGCTGTTTTTGTATGGTTTCTAGTTTTCCATTTATTTTGCCAATTTCTTCTTGTATTATTTTCCTGGATCATTCTACAGTTTTGTCTCTGTTTTCCTTGATGTTGTCTATGTCATCCTTTATCTTTCTCTCATTCTTTGAAAGTGGTAAGTAAAATTCTTTTGAATTCCTGATCTGGTAGTGCTGATACCATTTCTTCCTCAGGAAGATTTTTTGGCTCGTATTTTGGTCACTTGTCTGAGCCACTCTGTATTGTTACATTTTGTCAACTGAAGTTGTCTCTTGTCTCTGAGACATTGTGGTGGTGTTGTGTTTGTATTTATTTTATGACTTCATGTTGGTGTGTTTTGCTCAGGTCTTTTTTGTTTAATTTTGCTTTGATATATCCAGGTTATGGGGCAGACATGCTACTCCGATTGGTAGTTTTGTAGCACTGGGATGCTCAACACCTGACCCCAGGAAGATTTGGTAGCTGGTATGAGTGTGGGTGTGAGTCTCTGGTAACTGGTCATATAGAGCAACTGAGGATTGCTGGTTGTGTGTTGGCTACTGTCTGTTTTTGATCCAGTGGTTCTGGAGCGGGTGGTGGCACTCTCTTAGTTGGTGGGGCTGCAAGTGCAACAGGTATGGATGGGTAGGGTTTCTGGCTCCTGATAGTTGGGGCAAAAAGACAAAACAAGGGAATGGGAAGAGGAATAAAGATTTTTTAAAAAAAGGGATGAAGAGGGAAAAATTAAGAAGAAAGAGAGAAAAATGAAGAAGAAAGAAAAGGTGGCACAGCTCTGACTGAAGATGTAGCTGCCAATCATGGCTGTGGTGGAAATTGGGTACTCTGTGGGAGCTTGTCCACTATTTATGGAAGGGCAGGGTGGGTGTTACTGAACACAGTGTGGCAAAGAACTTGCTACACTGGATTAAATAAAAAGAAAAAGGAGAGAAGAGGAAGAAAAAATATAAAAAATAAGGGAATGGAAGAGGGAAGAACTAAGAAGAGATTAAAAAAAAGAAAAAGGGAAAAAAATGGCATAGTACTTGTATACAAGCATTAGCTACTAAAATGTTTGCAGTGGGAACCTGGAACTCACTCCACAGGAGTGTGTAGCACCATCAGCAAAAGGGTGGGCGTTGACTCTGTTGCCTATGAGGGGTAGCCACCTGGTTCACCCTGAGATAAAAAAAAGGTGAGGGGAAGAGGAAGAAAAGGAATAAACAAAGATGGGGGAGGAAGGGAAGAACTAAGATGAAATTAAAAAAAGAAAAAAGAAAAGCAGCACAGTCCTGGTGAAAGTGCTGCTGACAAACATGGCTGAAAAGGGAATGCAGCACTTGATCCATGAGAGTGAGCACTGCTGACCAAAGAGGGGTAGAGGCAGGTGCTGCTGATTGCAGTGGGACACTTCAAAAAAAAAAAAAAAAAGAAAAAAAGAAAAAGAAAAAGGGGAGAGAAGAAGTAAGTAGAAAAACAAGAGAAAGAAAAAGGGGCAGAGCAAGAGGGGGAGAACTAAGAAGAAAGATAAAACAGAAAATAAGAAAAGAAAAAAGCAGCACAGCACTGGCAGTGTGGTGGGGGTTTGACCAGCTGCCAGGAGGGAGCCACTCTTCTAGTCATCAGAAAGTGGTGCAGTGTAAGAGGGAAGATCACATATCTCTGGTTGCTGATGACCAGTGTGGGTGCTGTGCAGTGCTAGTTGAGTAGAGCCAGTTATCTGGTTCTTGTCCCAGTTGGAAACTACTTGCAATAATTCAGGATGCCCTCACCCTATCAGTTGGCAGTTCACTACTCTTATATGCCTCATTGTTTGTGGTTTTTGTTCAGTCTCTTCCTCTAATCAACATGAAATCTACTTCTTTATTTTTTCCTTTTTTTTTCTTTTTAAAATCCATTTTATTGAAATATAATTTATGTGCAGTGAAATACACAAAACTAAAGTGACATGAGTCAATGCATTTTTTTTTCGCAGTGTTCCCTCCCTTCCTTACCTACCCCTGATAACCAGCAAAGAAAGTTTCCTTCCATGCATAAACCTTTACTGAACTTTTTACAAGAATGAACTAATACTGTATTTGTCCTTCTGTGATTGACTTATTTCACTCAGCATAATGTCTTCCAAGGTCATGTTACGTGGTGTTTTGAGATTCTACATTATTCTTTAGTGTTGCGTAGTTTTCCATTGTGTATGTACCGTACTTTGGTTATGCATTCTTTCGTTAATGGGCATGTAGGTTGTTTCTTTTTGCTGTTGTAAATTGTGCTGTGATGAACATGGGTGTGCATATATCTGTTCTTGTCCTGGCCTCACTTCTTTAGGATATATACCTATTAATGGGATTACTGGATCAAATGGTATTTCTAATTCCAGCTTTTTAAGGAATCACCATACTGTTTTCTACAGTGGTTGTGTCATTTGACAGTCTTACCAGCAGTGAATGAGAGTCTTAATCTCTCTACATCCTTGCCTGCATTTGTTGTTTTCTGTCTTGTTGAAGTTTGCCATTAGTGCTGGGGTGAGATGGTATCTCATTATTGTTTTGATTTGCATCTCTCTGTCGTTAATGATCGTGAGCATTTCTTCATGTATTTGCTGGCCACCTGAATATCCTCTTTGGTGAAGCGTCTATTCATGTCTTCTGCTCATTTTTTAATTGGATTATTTGTCTTTTTGTTGTTGAGGTGTTGGAGTTTTCTATAAATTTTAGAGATAAGTCCCTTGTCAGATATATAATTATTGACAAGTATGAATCTGTTGCTGTCATTTTATTATGTGCTTTTTTGTGGTGTTGCTGATTTCTTTGTTCCATATAATTTTCTGTGCTGAGCTTGTTTTGTTTATGAATCATGTTATTACTTCCTTCATTGCTATTATTTTAGTATTTGCTAAATATTTGTGCTGGTCTTTTTTTTTTTTTTTTGTTGTGAAGGTTTATCATTTTTCTTTGAGGTTACCCTGTGATTTATAATTTTCTTCCCAAGTTTAGAACAGTCCATTCTATCTTGGTAGTTGTCTTGTCTTCTCTGCCATTTAGAAGTTCTGTAACTACATATTTTTTCCTTCTTTTTGTTTGTAGTTGTCTTCATTTTTCAGTTGTTGTCTCTGGTTCCCTGTTTACAATCTTGTAGGCTTATTTACTTTGGATACTTCCATAACTGGGTTGGTTTCTGGTTATGTCATTGTATGTGTTAATAGTCAGTTGTTGTTTGCTCTTGTTGGTTCTCTGTCCAAAAGATTCCCTTTAGCATGTCTTGTAAGGTTGGTATGTTTTTCACAAATTCCCTTAATTTCTGCTTGTCTGGAAATCTCCTAATTCTACCATCATATCTGAGGGACAGTTTTGCTGGGTATATAATTCTTGGTTGGAAATTTTTCTCTTTCAGGGTTTTATATATGCCATCCCATTGTCTTCTCGTCTGCATGGTTTGGGCTGAGAAATCTGAGCTTAGTCTTATTAATTGCCCCTTGTAGGTAACTTTTCGTTTTTCCCATGCTGCTTTCAGGATTCTTTCTTTGTCTTTGGTTTTGGTGAGTTTGTGGATGATATTATCTTGGTGATTTTCTTTTGGGGTCTATCCTGTTTTTGGGTCATTAGACTTCTTGAATGGATATATTCTCATCTTTCATCATACCAGGGAAATTCTCTTCCAACAAATCTTCAAGAATTTTCTCTGTGGTTTTATTTGTCTCTTCCTGTTCTGGCATTCCGATTACATGTAAGTTACTCCTTTTGATGGTAAACCCACATGAACCTTAGGCTTTCTTCCTTTTGTTTTGATCTTTTTTTCTGACTGATCTCTTTCCAGAGAAGTTTTGAGGTATTTGTCTTCAATATGATTAATTATTTCTTCCTTTGATTCAATTCTCCTCCTTTGCCCATTCAATGTGTTATCTATTTCTGAAAATTTAGTATTAATTTTCTGTCTGGATTGCTATCATTTCTAATTTTGTATCATTTTTAATTTTTCATTTATTTTGTCATTATGTTCTTGTATTGTCTTTTGAAATTGTTCTAGGCTTTTCTCTGTCTTTTTCTCAATTTTGTCCATGTTTTCCTTGATCTGTCTCTCAATCCATTGAAGGTACCTAAATATAACTCTCTTGAATTCCTTATCAGGGAGTTCCAATGCTGCTTCTTCCTCAGGGATGTATTTTGGGTCTGTATCCTTGTCCCTTTTTCTCCTGCTTTATCTTGATTCTTTGTGTGGGCTGTGATGCTCTGTTGTCTCCAAGACATTGTGATGTTTTTGTGTTTATATTTAATTGGTGATTGTATTTTGGAGTGACTTGCCCATTATTTTCATTTTCTTTGGATGTTTTCTACATCAGCAGGGTACTGTGCTCCTCTTTTGCTAGTTGACAGCACTTACACACTCACCACCTATCTCCTTTCCTGTTATCAGCCTCCCATATGTCCCTGCTGTTTTTGGCAAATGGAGCCTATTCTTAGGTCCCTGGAATCTGAATGAGAGTCCTGTCACTTTAAAATCCAATATGTCCACTACTTGTAAGCATTCAAATGGCTGCACCCTTGGTCACTTTAAATATCCAAAATGGCCGCTGCTTGTAGACAATCCAAATGACTGAGCCTTCCGCACAACCAAAAGTCCACAGATCAAGTTGTCTCCCTCTTTGTTGTTTCCCTTCCTAGTCAGTCATAGGCCACTAGTCAGTTGTCCCTGTAGCCCTTGGTGACCAGGGCTGATCTTTAGGTCAATTCTCAGGTCCCAGTACCACTTGGAAATATTCAGGCTCTTGGTCCCATCAGAGTAGCTGAGTCTGCAGCTCTGACCATCTCCGCACTCACTGTTTTCATTTAGGTTTTTCCACTAGTTAGTGCCTAATCCACTTCTGTATACTTCCTTTCAAAGGTCAGGGTGCCAGGATTATCTTCTGTATCTCTGTCCATTGGTTTCTCTTTTCTTTGTTGAAGAGGGTCTATGTAGCTTGTCTGCCTATTCCATCATCTTACCAGAAGTCTTATCCTTTCCTTTTAAGCTTTGGGTTGCAGGATTGTCATCTGTATCCACTTCAGCTTTTTTCTCAACTCTTTGTTGTAAAGGATCTTGATGGTATATCTGCCTGATCCACCATCTTGGATTGGACTCTCTGATTCATTTTCTGAGTTCATAGTTGTTTGTCATTATTTTTTTGTACAAGGAAAACATTCTGTAACTCTGTAATGTTGTCTTTGAATTAAACAGAATGTATTTCAGAGTCACTCAAAGTAGACCATCCAGAATAAATCATTCACTCTATTTTTTGATGATTTTCACCTTTTACTTTGAAATGAGACCTAAAATGACTAAAATTTTATTCCAAAAATAGCATTTTAAATTACTGACATTTGCTATCCAGTATCTTATTTCACCTTTCCTGATTTGTCCATTGTTCTGTAACTAGCCCTGCATCCCACTTTATCTTAACGATTCACTTATCATTAGTCTGATTTAACGATCTTTTGAAGATGCAAATATTTTCTCTGCCCATTAAATGAAAAAAACTAAATCTACTGCCACTGAGCTAATTCTGACCCCTAGCAACCCCATAGTGGCTAAGGCACTTGACTGCTAACCAGAAGGCTGACGGTTCAAATCCACCAGCCACTCCTCGGAAGGAAGGTTGGGCAATCCTACTTCCGTAGTGATACTGCCTCGGAAGCCCAAGGAGGGGTTGCTATGAGTCGGGGCCGACTCGACGGCAAATAACAACAACAACAACAACAAGCAACCCCATAGGACAGGACTGCTCTGCAGGGTTTCTGAGGCTGTAAATCTCTGTGGAAGCAGACTGCTTCATCTTTCTTCCACAGAGTGGTTGGTAGAACCAGCCTTCTGGTTGGCAGCCACATGCTTTAACCACAGCACCACCAGAGTGCCTAAGATTCCAGAAATACTAAGAGCTGATTGAATTGCTTGCCAAAACTGAGAGTTTTGAGTTTTCCTTAAATTTGTCATTTCTAAAGACTGTTGGTTTTTTTTTTATTTTTTTATTTTTTTTTTTTAGTGCCTAAGTCATTGGACTGCTAACCAGAAGGCTGGTAGTTCAAACCCACCAACTACTCCTCGGAAGGAAGGTTAGGCAGTCTACTTCCATAGTGATAATGCTTTGGAAACCCAAGGAGGGGTTTCTTTGAGTAGGACCCTACTCAAAGGCAGGAGTTTGGTTTTTTGGTTTGGAAAGACTGTCAGCAGGATATTTCCTGCTATACTTTGGCTTCTAAGGATGGAGCTTTCTCATGCAGCCTAAACAGAATATGGAGGCTTTAAAGATTACAGGTAAAAGGCTTGAGTGGTACTAACAAGCTCACACAGAATCCTCTCATGATGTTTCAGAGATTAATAGTGCATGTTTTCATTTTCAGGAGTTGGTGATGACACACGAACCTGGGGGCCACCTTTTGTGGGGACAGAAAGTACTTATTTTCTCAGTGTTAACCGAAATAAAAAAGTAAGGTCATTCCTTTTTTTGCTTTCTTCATGTAATTCTCTTGTAATAACCAAACTTCTGATATTGTCATGTCTTGTTTCTTTCATTTTTGTAGATGTAACTAATATCTCATATAAGGTATAATTTTATCCACTCAGTGGTCACTAAATAGAAACAATAGAGCTTTCTATTAATCTTCCTTTTCTATTAAGCCCCTTAAAACATTTCATGAGAATTTATAATGGAAACAATAATTTAATAAAAGAGAGAAATAATTTTATTCTCTACATTTGTTATTCTTTTGGAGAAACCTAATTGCCTAATACCCAATATTACCATTTGAATATTTACTATATTTTTTAAAATTTTATTGTGATTTGGGTGAAAGTTTATGGAGCAAATTCATTGGAAAAATATTTACTATAATTCTTGCTATCATCCTAACTTATCTTAATTGCAAATAAAATCAATAAAGATGATTTAAATGTATCTTCATGAAGAAAATAAATTTTCTTTAAGAAGATAACCTATGATATGAATGGCTATTGTATAGAACTTGAATGTTATTGTACAGAACTTTCAGTAGTTAAAAAGGTCCTTATGATAATCTCTTAATATATATTTCATTTAATTTTTAGAGTATAGCTGTCAATATCAAGGATTCAAAAGGGGTGAAAATCATCAAAGAGGTACAGTATGTTCAATGGAAGGCATTTTACCATTAGGCTTTAATTAGATATTTGAACATAAGAGTAAAAATGTTTAAAGCATTATTTCACTGACAATCTGTAATTTTGATATGGAGTCCCTGGGTGATGAAAACTGTTAAACAGTAGACTACTAGCTGAAAGTTTGCTAGTTCGAATTCACCCAGAGGTGTGTCAGAAGACAGTCCTTGAGATCTGCTTCTGAAAGGTCAGAAAGCCTTGAAAATCCTACGGAGCAGTTCTACTCTGCACACATGAGGTTACCATGAGTCGGAATGAACTCAATGACAGCTAACAAACAACAACTATCTTGATATCAATGTCATTTAAGAATTTAACTTGTCTTTTTTTTAGTAAGTATGATGCACTTTTCTTTTATGTTGTGTATAATGTGGTAAGCTGCCTGACTCATGGCAATCCCTTTCACAATGGACTGAAGTGCTGCCCTGTCCCATGCCATCCTATGATCAGTTGTAAATTAGAGTCTTGTGATTTGTTGGATTTTCAATAACTGATTTTCAGAAGTAGATTGCCAGGACTTCTTAGTCTATCTTAGTATGGAAGCTCTGCTGAAACCTGTTTAGCATCTGAGCAACATGCAAGTCACCACTTACAGGTAAGTGGTGGCTGCAATGAAGTGCATTGGGCAGGATTCGAACCTAAGTCTTCCACATAGAAGGTGAAAATTCTACCACTGAACCATCAATAATTCATAAATGAAGTATTAGAATATTCTTTTCCACAGAAGGGATTGAGTTTTAAGAGGGTTTAAAGGATCTTCAAAGATTATATAGCTAGTAAGGGGGAGAGTTGAGATTTGAACCCCGGGTTACATCACTGAAGAAACATCTTTTTGTTTGTTTGTTTCTCAACATTTAACATGTTGAGGGGCGGGATAATATAATGGTTAAAATTGCGTATTCTTCTGTTTCACTGCCTAGAGTCGGTTGAATCCTTCCTTCTCTATTTACTGTGTGACCTCAGCCAGATTACTTAACTTCTTTGTTCCTCAGTTTCCTTATTGATAAAATGGTGATAATACCAGTACCCACCTCCTACGGTTTTTGTTAGAATTATATTCATAAATGTAAAATGTGTAGATGAGTGCCTGCCATATAGCGCTCATTAAGTATTAACTATTAGTATTATTACCTGATGCACATAGAGTTGAATTAATCATGCAAGCAAAAAGTTTTCTGATATCTTTATTAAACTTTAAAATCTAATCTAGTGGACGCAAATCTAGTTGATTAGAGAATCATGTCTCAAACTTTGTTTTATACTAAAGTATCAACTTTAGTTTTATTGCTTGCCTGCTACTTTCCTTAGGCAATTGAAAGCTCCTTACTTTTAATTATTAACATCAGAATAAGCAACCATCTTCTTTGGTTCTGCTGGATTATCCCCCAAAATTTAGAAGTTTTGTTTATTAATATATTTTGAACCCAGAGTTCTTATTGTTCTGATCTTACTGTCCTTTTTTCCTTATGTCTTTTCTATAGTATAACTTAGATTTCATTTAAGTTTTGCTTTTTCCTTTCAGTTGAGCCTCAGTTTGATTTTCTAAATTGATCTCCATTATTGTTGGCCTGCTCCATTTTCCTCCAGTGGCTACCTTCACCTACATCCTAACTCCCATTGTCTTCATTCTCACACCCTTCTTTTAATCTTATCCCCAGTAATTATTATTATTATTATTATTTTCTGCTAAGAGATGTCACTGGGTGGCACAAGTGGTTTGTGCTCAACTGCTAATCGAAAGGTTGGTTTTTCAAACCTACCAGTGACACTATGGAAGAAAAACCTAGCAATCTGCTTTTGTAACAGCCAAGAAAACCCTGTGGAACTCAGTTTTACTGTGTTACATATGGCATCACCCTGGGTCAGAATCTACTCTGAGAAAGAGGGCTTGGGTTATGTTTCTCTTTTTGGCTCTTTTCTTAATACTTTTTCTGTTCTGTCTTCAATGTTCACTGTCCAGCTTTTTCACTTCCAGTTTAGAATATGCTGGCTATTTTATCTAGAATAGTCAAGGTTTCAGATCTGATTTAACAAATACTTTATTTACATTTTCATTAGGGGCAGTGTTAGGTGGAATTTGTAACTCTCACTACTAAAACATCAGGGTACATCTGAATATTGTTAGCTTACAATAGCTAGTATAATGAACTCTCATTTACCTTACACCTAAATGTAACAATTTTATGTACAATGGAATTTTTGGGGAGGGGGATTACAAATAGTTAACTTTTTTGGCTGCTACCAAAAGTTTGGAGGTTTGAGCCCACCTAGAGGCACCTCAGAAGAAAGGCCTGACAATCTACTTCCAAAAAACAACCGTTGAAAACTATGGAGCATAGTTCTACTGTGACACATGTGGAGTTGCCATGTGTTGAAGTCAACTCAATGTCACCTGATTTTTTATATGTACAGTTCTGATCTAATGAGTTGTGGGGGTTTCCCTTCCTACTCTCCTTGGTTCCTGCCAGTGTCTTGTAGCACATTGTAACAGTTTAAAATTAAGTTTCATAAGTATCATTGATAATATTAAAACATACATTCACCTCATCTTAAAGTTGAATAAAATGTCTGGGTAGATTATATATGTTATTACTTTTAGCTAGTTATAACATTCATGTTATGCATCTTACTGCCTAGAGGAAAAAATATTTTTGATATAGTCTTTTATATTCTTTTTAGCTTGGATTTCTCCTTTGGCCTTGGAGTACCAAAACAGCCTCTGTATTCAGACCTCAGGGGCTATGATTGCTAATATAATTAGTTTATAGCAATGGTTCTAAAGTATTATACAAAGCAGTCAGCTGGATACATGAGAGCTTGAAAGAGTAGGACTCCTTGTATTTTCATGGTAATATGATTTGATAACTTTCTAGCACATGTCATCCTGTATTTCAAATAATTCTGTGTTAATTAGTTTAACAGTCACAACATCCCTGTTGTGACTGGGCATGTATTAGGGTCAACAGAGCAATGCCATGTTTTTTTTTCCCTCTCTAGTGTTTTATTATGAAAAATTCAAAACAAAGAAGTTGAAGTAATAGTATAATGAACTCTCATTTACTTTACTCCTAAATGCAGCAATCTTACCATTTTGTTCCACTTGCTTATTTACATATGTATCCTTTTTTATGGTTAACTGTTTGGAAATAAGTTGAAGATATCATAACATTTTGCCATTGAATCCTTAACAATGCATCTCTTACAAATTAGGCCATACTCTGACATGACATTTTAAAAACTTATTTGATACTTTCTTTTTTTAAATTTTTTTTACTTTAAGAGCTTGTTTTACATTCAAAGTCATGCGTACATTTAGTTTCATTCCCCATTTGCCATGTCCAACCCCAACCCAGCCTCCTCCCCTCCCTACCCTGCAACACTCCCCCTGTGCCCCTCATAATCATGCACTCCTGTTTGTCTTGCATTTCCTCAGTTTGAATGTTGGTCCTTTGGTGTCCCATGGTTTATTGCTTTAGGGGATGCATTACCATTGAGTGTGTGGGTGCAGCATCCTGGGTTGAGTGGTCTGTGTGTATATCTCGCTAACCATTGGGCTGAGAGCCAGCCCCTGGGGGTGAGTTTTATTCCAGGCGCCGAATGTATTTCAGGGCCATAGTATTGGGAGTCTCACCAGACTTTATCTGACCAGTAATTCTGGTCATTATTGAGTTTTTGGATTTTGTTCCACGTTTTCCCTCTCACTCTATCCAGGATCTCCAGATTTGATCCTTTCCTGAGTGGCTGGCATTGGTAGCCGGGCACCATCTGGTTCTTCTGGTCTTGAGGGCCATCATGTCCTAGGGTTAATTGCTTCTAAATGCCACCCTTTTTTTTTATGCATTCTTCTTCACTTCCAACGCTGGGAGACCATTAGCTGCATCCTAGATGGCTGCTTGAAAGCTTTTAAGACCCCAGTCGCTACTCATCAATATAGGATGTGGAGCAATGCGTTTATGTATTTTGTTGTGCCAATTGAGTCTGGTGTACCCCAGTACTGTGGTCCTGAGGTAGTAGCTCTATTGGATCTCTCTCCCATAGTGTTGGGATGTCTGTGAGGGATTACTCTGTGTCTGTCTCTATTGTTTCTGTAAGGACTGCAGGTATTTTGTATCACTGGTGTCTGTACAAGATTAGCCTCAGCTGAGTCTGTCCTTGGTCTAGAGTATACCTCTATTCACTGATTCCTGTCTGATCATCTCAGGTGTTCATGTGTTTATCTGTATAGCCTAGTGTTTGGTGTTAATGACAACGTGGTATTGTGGACACATTGGTTGGTTTTAACATCTGTCGTCTATCTCTTATGAGCACAGTTCTGTGTCCTCTCATTTCCCAATGTTATCATGGTGGTCATATATCTGTGGTGATCATATATCCTTCCCGTATATCCCTCCCCCTACCCATGTCAGCTTGTAAGCCCCAACTAGCCCTAAATTAATCCCTCCATTTCCTTCCCCATCCCGGTAACCTACTAGGTGAGTTCCCTTTCCCAAGCAAACCCTTCTCTGTCTTTTTACAGTAATGGGCTCATACAGTACTTGTCCTTCTACGATTGACTTATTTCACTCAGCATAATGTCCTCCAGGTTTATCCACGTTGCGAGATGATTCGTGTATCCCTCATTGTTCTTTAATGTGGCATAGTATTCCATTGTGTGTATATACCATAATTTGATAATCCACTCATCTGCTGATGGGCATTTAGGTTGTTTCCATCTCTTTGCTATGGTGAATTGTGCTGCAGTGAACATAGAACATATGTCTGTTTGTGCGCTATCTCTCACCTCTTTAGGATATATTCCTAGTAATGGAATTGCTGGGTCAAATGGTACTTCTATTTTCAGTTTCTTAAGGAAACACCATACCGTTTGCCACAATGGTGTACCATTTTACAGTCCCACCAGCAGTGCACAAGAGTTCCAATGTCTCCACAACCCCATCAGCATTTGTTACTATCTGATCTGTTGAACTTTGCTATTATTGCTTGGGTGAGATGATATCTCATTGTTGTTTTGATTTGCATCTCTCTAATGATTAATGATCATGAGCAATTTGTCATGTATTTCTTGGCTGCTTGTATATCTTCTTTGGTGAAGTGATAATTTCTTTATGTGTAAATGTAGTTACATTATTATTGTCACTTTTCCCTCTATTCGTTATCTTGCTTACTCAGTCTGTTTTTAAATTATATCTAGTTAAATAACTAGTGAAAATAACTCAGAATTAGGTACTCTATATTTCAAACTGATTTTAATTCTTATTTACTCTGTAACTGGAAGGAATGTGTGTGTGTATATATATATATATATATATATACACACACACACACACACACACATATACATACATAAGTATATTTATATGTACATATATATATATACACAGCCCCCCACACATATACATACATATTCACAGATACATATACATACATCTATGTATATGTATATATATACGTATATGTGTGTGGGTGTGTGTATATGTATATATATATGTGTTGTTGTTGTTGTTGTTATGTGCGTTGAGTTATCTATGATTCATAGCAACCCTGTGTCCAACAGAATGAAACACTGCCCGGTCCCGTGCCAGCCTCATGATTTCTACTATGCCTGAGGCTATTGCTGCAGTCCCCATATCAATCCATCTTGTTGAGGGTACTCCCCTCTTTTGTTGACCCTCCACTTTACTAAGCATGACATCCCTATCCAGAGAATGATCCCCTCTAACAACATGACCAAAGTAGGTGAGACAAAGTCTGGCCATTCTTGCTTCCAAGGAGCATTCTGGATGCCCTTCCTTCAGGACCAATTTGTTAGTTCTTTTAGCAGTCCATAGTACTTTCAAGCATTCTTTGCCAGCACCACAAATCAAAAGCATCAACTTTTCTTTGGTTTTCCTTATTTATTGTCCAGGTCTCACATGCATATGAGGTGATTGAAAACACCATGGCTTGGGTTAGGAGCACCTTAGTCATCAAGGAGATATCTTTGCTCTTCAGCACTTGAAAGAGGTCTTTTGCAACAGATTTGCCGAATACAATACATATTTTGATGTCTTGAGTGATGTTTTCATTGGCATTGATTGTAGAACCAAGCAATATGAAGTCTTTGACAACTTCAATCGTTTTTCCATTTATCGTGATGCTGCTTATTGGTCCAGTTGTGAGGATTTTTTTTTTTTTCTTTATATTGAGGTGTAATTCATACTGCAGACTGCAGTCTTTAATTTTCATCAGTAAGTGCTCCAGGTCAGTCTCACTTTCAGTAAGCAAAGTTGTGTCATCTGCATATCTTAGGTTGTTAATGAGCCTTCCTCCAATCCTGATGCCACCCTCTTCTTAATATGGTCCAGCTTCTCAGATTATTTTTTCCGCATACAGATTGAACAAATATGAGTTGTGGAGGTTTGCCTTCCCACTCTCCTTGGTTCCTGTCCCACTCCTTTCCCCTGCCCTGCTCACTTACCCAGACTACCCCAGGGGTGCACCACACAAACTCCCACCTTCCACTGGTCCTGGGCTAGCTTACTGTGTCCTGCCCCCTGGGGTGCCTCCATGCATGCATACTCCCTCCTTCTGCTGGTCCCAGAGCTGGCTTAATGTCTTCCCCTCTGGTGTGTGTATACACACACATATACATGCATATATACATATACTATGGTCTGACTCCACGGCACATAACAATGACAAAATAACAACAACAACAACAACATACATACATACACATTTTTTTTCCGTTTTCAAAAGAAAAACATAGTGGATTCTCTAAATCACACAAATTTGTGAATAAATATATTCTGGTAAAGATTCCAGAAGAGATTATTAGGTGATTTTTAATACCTAGGCAAGGAAGGTTGGGCAATCCTACTTCCGTAGTGATACTGCCTCGGAAACCCGAGGAGGGGTTGCTATGAGTCGGGGCTGACTCGACGGCAAACAACAACGACAACAACAGGCAAGGAAGAGGTGATCATCATTAAACTAGAAATAAGTCTCTTTCTTTCTCACCTTATTTTCAAGTCGATCCTTTTATCAGAGAAATACAGTACAGTAAACATTTGTCTCCACTGAAGTAGGTGTCTTATGTAATACCTATAGAAATTGTAGAGAATGATGATGCTGGAGCAGTTAGAATTCTAGTGACCAGATGGATGGATGGATGGATGGATCAATTGGACTGTTTGTCTGTCTGTCTATCTACCTACCTATCTCTCCAATCAAAGATGTTTTCTTATGGTTCTGATTTCAGCAATGTTCTGTATAAATTTTTTATGAATGACGTGGTGAGGCAATGATGGTTCAGTGGTAGACTTCTTACTTTCCAGGCGGGAGACTTGGGTTCGGTTCCTGTCCAGTGAACCTCATGTGCAGCCACCACCCATCAATAGAATCTTTCATGTTGCCAAGATGCAGAACAGATTTCAGTGGAGCTCCCAGATTAAGGTAGATTAGGAAGAAGGGCCTAGTGATCTACTACTGAAAATCAGCCAGTGAAAACCCTGTTGATCACAATGATCCAATCCTGTTGTTCATGGGCTTGCCATGAGTTAAGGGCTGACTTGAGGGCAGCTAACAATAGAGAACATACTTGATCTTGAAATGAGTAGAAATGGATGAATGTCCTAAAAGTTAGAGGTAGACCATATGTTGAATGATAGACTCACCAAATCTCCATTACCTTACTAAGTGGCTAAAAAAAACCCCACTGCCATCAAGTAGATTCTGACTCATAGCAACCCTATAGGACAGAGTAAAACACCCCATAACTTTTCCAAAGGTGTAAATCTTTACAGAAGTAGACTGCCCCATCTTTCTCCAGCAGAGCAGCTGGTGGATTCCAACTGCTGACCTTTACCTTTGGATTAGTAGCCCAGTGTTTTAATCACAGCACCACCAGAGTGCCTTAGTAAAGTGGCTACAAAACAAAAACAAAAAAACCCCAAACTCACTGCCATCGAGTTGAATTTAAGTGACCCCCATTGGGTTTCCGAGGGTGTCAGTCTTTATGGAAGTAGTTCATCCCATCTTCCTTCCATGGGGCACCTGGTGGGTTTGAACCACTGACCTTCTTGTTAGCAGCCAAATGCCCTATCCACTACACCACCAGAGCTCCTATAAACATACATGGAGAAAAGAGGTTTTTCTGGTGGCATAGGACCTAAGGCATTTGACTGCTAACCAGAAGTCTGGTGGTTCAAAACCACCAGCCACTCCTCGGAAGGAAGATTGGACAATATACTTCCATGTGATACTGCCACGGAAACCCCAGGAGGGGTTGCTATGAGTTGAAATTGACTCGATGGCAGTGAGTATATACTTTTATTTTGAATAATATTTTATTGAGTTTTTGATGAAAGTTTAAACAGCAAGTTCGGTGCCTGTTTGACAGTTTTTCACACAAAGTGTTTAGTTACATTAGTTACATTTATCACAATATGTCAACATTTCTTTGTGTTCAGTTTGTTTCCTTTCCAGTCCTCTAGTTTCTGTGCCCGCTTATCTTCTCATCTTTGCTTTTGATTAATTGTTGATCTTTTGGTCTCATACTGATATTTTTAAAGTAGGGCACTTTTATTATGAGTAATATCCTTTATTTTATGTACTGCTCTACTGTTTAGCTAATGGGTGATCTCAGGGAATAACTTCAGTTTTAGTCTTAAAGGATGTCTCAGATTGATGGTCTCAGGGAGTCCTCTGTTCTCTACTGTTCCAATTTGGCTTTTTTTTTTTTTTTATTCTTTCTTTTTTTAATAGAAAAATTTGAGTTCTTCTTTCCATATTTTTCTCCCATTCTATCTGGGACCAACTATTGTGACACTGGTCAGAACTGTCGGTGGTGGTAGCTGGGCACCATCTAGTTTTTCTGGTCTTAGTGTAGATAGGTTGTGGCTCATGTAGACTTATGTCTTCTCTGAGCTTTTGGTTAGTTTCTTACTGTTTTCGTCCTTGTGAGTAGTGCCTAAGGCATTTGACTGCTAACCAGAAGGGTGGTGGTTCAAACTCACCAGCCACTTCTCCTGTGTCTTAGATGGCTGTTTACAAGCTGTTAAGACCCTATACACTATTCACTTCATTAGGATGTAGGTCATGATTTTTGTGAACTACTTTATGCCAATTGACTGTGTTGTCCCATGAGACTGTGGTCTTAAGACTTCAAGCCCAGAAGACAGTGTTGGAAAGTATTTGGTTATATCTGAGGAGTATCTGTATTTGTGTCTTTAATGAATGTATGTACCTGCATCCACATATTTTTATTTACATGTGTCTATAAATACTTCTGTCTGTTCTCATCTATGTACACACTTGTACCTACCCATGTACCAATTTGCCTATGCACATCCATATGTGCTCAAACACCTATTTTTATTTGGGTCATGCTGTACTCACTATATCCACATTTGGTGCCACTTTTCCCATAACTAAAAATAACTAGGCTCTATGGTATAAACAGGGAGCTCTGGTAGTGTAGTGCCTAAGGCATTCGACTGCTAAGCAGATGGCTGGTGGTTCAAACCCATCAGATTGGGTAGTCTACTTCAGTAGAGATACTGCCTCGTAAACCCAAGGAAGGGTTGCTATGAGTCAAAATTGACTTGATGGCAGGGAGGTTTGTTTGTTTGTTTGTTTGTTTGTTTATGGTATAAACAAGGAGCTTTGGTAGCATAGTGCCTAAGGCATTTGACTGCTAACTAGAAGGTTGTTGGTTCAAACCCACTAGCCACCTGCAGAAGCAAGACTGGGTGATCTACTTCAGTAATGATTTACTACCTTGAAAACCCAGTGAGGGTCACTATGCTTTGGAATTGACTTGACAGCAGTTGGTTTCGTTTGGTATGGTATAAATGGTACTTTCCCCACTCCTCTCCTTTCCCTGTTAACACCAATGAATATGAATCTACATATAAGTATATTTCTCTATTCTTATCTTATACAAGAAAGCTCATACAATATATGTATGCAGTATAAGCTTGATTTATTTCACTTAGCATTATGCCTTCCAGGTCCATTCATGTTACAATATGTTTTGCATACTTACCATTGTCCTTTATGGTTGTGTAGAATTCCATTGCTTATCCATTCATCTGTTGATGGACACTTTGGTTTTATCCATTTATTTGCTATTGTAAATAAAGTGTCAGTGAATATAAGTGTGCATAGTCTGTTTGTGCCATTATTTCTAGGTCTCTCAGATTTACACGTAGGAATGAGATTCCTGGATTGTATGGTAGTTCTATTTCTAGTTTTTTGAGAAAACTTCATACCATTTTCCATAGTGGCTGTGCCATTTTACAGTCCCACTAGAATGGATGAGGGTTCCAATCTCTCAACATTCTTGCCAGCATTGTTGGTATCTTTTTTTTTTTTTTTTACTCTGTGCCATTTTATCTGTGATAAGATGGTATCTCACTGTAGTTTTGATTTGCATCTCTCTAATTACCAATGATCATGAACATCTTTTCATAGATTTGTTGGCTGCTTGGATGACCTCTTTGGTGAAGGTTTTGTTCATGTTCTTTGTCCATTTTGTAGTTGGGTCGTTTGTCTTTTTTGTTGTTGAGTTGTTGCAATTTTTCCATAGATTTTGGAGATGAAATCCTTATCAGATAAGTCATTGCCAAAGATTTTTTTCTCAGTCTGTAGGCCTGTAGGTTGTCTATTTACTCTTTTAATAAAGTGTTTCAATGAGCATAAGTTTTTTATTTTTGTGAGGTCTCATTTATCTACTTTGTATTCTATCTGTACACTTATTGTAATGTTTGTCTTCCTATTTTTAAAAGAGATTAGGTCCTGGACTTCTGGTAAGATGGTGGATTAGGCAGACAAGCTATGCAGACCCTCAGCAAAGTAAAGAGAAACCAATTGACAGGGATACAGGAGATAATTCTGGAACCCTGACCTTTGAAAGGAAGTATACAGAAGTGCATTAGGCACCAACTAGTGGAAAAACTTGAATGAAAGCAGGGAGTACAGAGACAGTCAGAATTGCGGACTCTCAGCTACTCTGATGGTACCAACAGCCTGAATATTTCCAAGTGGTACTGGGACCTGAGAATTGACCTAAAGATCAGCCCTGGTTGCCAAGGACTGCAGGGATGACTGCACTGGTGGCCTATGACTAGGAACGGAAACAGCAAAGAGGGAGACAACCTGAGTGTGGACTTTCAGCTGTTTAGAAAGCACAACCATTTTGATTGTTTACAAGCAGTGGCCGTTTTGGATATTTAAAGTGATTGAGAGTCCAACCATTTTGAATGTTTACAAGTGGCGGCTATTTTGGATATTTAAAGTACCCCAGGGCACAGCCATTTTGAATGTTTACAAGTGGTGGCCATTTTGGATGTTTAAAGTGACTGAAAAACAAAACCAAACTCACTGTCATTGAGTTGATTTAACTCACAGTGACCCCTCCTTGGGTTTTCAAGGGGGTATCTCTATGGAAATAGATTGCCCAATCTTCCTTCAAAGGAGTGTCTGGTGGGTTTTAACTGCCAGCCTTCTGGTTAGCAGTCAAATGCTGCAGCCATTTTGAATGTTTACAAGTGGAGGCCATTTTGGATATTTAAAGTAACTGAGGGCACAGACATTTTACGTGTTTACAAGTGGTGGCCATATTGGATTTTAAAGTGACAGCATTCTCATTCAGATTTCAGAGACCTAAGAATAGGCTCTGCTTGCCAAGGATGGCAGGGACGTATGAGAGACTGACAGTGGGAAAGGAGATAGGTGGTGAGTGTACAAGTGCAGCCAACTAGTAAATAGAGGAACACAGTACCCTGCTTACATAGATAACATGCAAAGAAAATGAAAATTGTGGACAAATCACTTCAACATATAATCACTAATTAAATATAGTTGCAAAAATGTCACAGTGTCTTGGAGACAACAGAGCATCACAGTCCACACAAAGAAGCAAGATAAAGCAGGAGAAACAAGGGACCAGGATACAGACCCAAAACACATTCCTGAGGAAGAAGCAGCATTGGAACTCCCTGAGAAGGAGTTCAAAAGATTTGTATTTAGGTACCTTCAATGAATTGAGAGATAGATCAAGGAAAACACTGACAGAATTGAGGAAAACACTGAAAAAAACCCCTAGAACAATTTCAAAAGACAATACAAGAATGAAATGACAAAATAAATGAGAAATTAGAAATGATACAAAATCTACAGATAGAAATCCAGAAGATTAATCCTAAATTTTCAGAAATAGATAACAGATTGAATGGGCAAAGGAGTAGAACTGAATCAATAGAAGACAGAAAAGTGAGGTTGAAGACAAATACCTCAATACTTCTCTGGAAAGGGCTCAGTCAGAAAAAAGATCAAAACAAAAATGAAGAAAGCCTATGGTTCATATGCGATACCATCAAAAGGAATAACTTATGAGTAATGGGAATTCCAGAATAGGAAGCTACAAAACCACAGAGAAAATTGTCCAAGCTTTGTTAAAAGAGGATTTTCCTGATATGATGAAAGATGAGTATATATCCATTCAGGAAGTCCAATGAACCCCAAACAGGATAGACCCCAAAAGAAAATCACCAAGACATATCATCCTCAAACTCACCAAAACCAAAGACACAGAAAGATTCCTGAAAGCAGCACAGGAAAAACGAAAAGTTACCTACAAAGGGCAACCAATAAGACTAAGCTTGGATTTCTTGGCAGAAACTATGCAGGTGAGAAGACAATTGGATAGTATATATAAAAGAAAATTTTCCAAAGAAAATTTTTCTGAAAGAGAAAAATTTCCAGCCATTACATACCCAGCAAAATTGTCCCTCAAATATGATGGTAAAATTAGATTTCCAGGTAAGCAGAAATTAAGGAAATTTGTTAAAACCAGACCAACCCTACAAGAGATGCTAAAGGGAGTCCTTTGGACAGAGAACCAATAATAGCACACAATAACTGACCCATTAACACACATGATGACATAACCCAGAAACTAACCCAGTTATGGAAGTATCCAAAGTAAATAAGCCTACAAGATTGTAAACAGGAACCAGAGACATCAGTTAACAAACCTGGACAGCTACAAACCAAAAGGAAGGAAAAAAAATGTGTCGTACAGTTGTGTGTCAACTTGGCTGAGCCTGTTTGAGTGGCTGGGCAGCTGGTAGTAGTTATTTCCCATGATGAGATTGGCAATCAACTCTGTGGTAGGATCTACCACAAGCAACTCAGTGGCTGCTTTAGGGATGTTGTCTGCTTCCTATATATAAGAAGCACCTTTGGGAATGGTCTCTAGTTTATGGTACACTTGGACCCTGCATGTAGCTGAGTTGTTGTTCAGTAGCACTAGATAACCAAAAAAGAATATGGTACCAGGAGTGGGGTGCTTTTAGATAGCTAAAATGTGGAAACAGGAGTGGAGTGCATCCTTGACCCAAGACCCTGGCAGAGAGGCCCCGGCATATGGTATGAGAGATAGCGGGAGCAGAGCCAGGAGACTGGCATGAGAGATGGCAGTAGCAGAGCCAAGAGACCAGCATGAGGCAGTGACAGCCTTACCAGCCCACAGAGGAGAAAGCCAGATACCATTGAGTAGGCGGCTTCCTGGTGGAGTGAGTTGCCTTCAGACATTAATTGGTAGAAACGACCAGCATGAGATGGAGTGGCAGGTTGGCCAGCCCACAGAGCAAGAAAGCTAAGTGTCCTTTGGGCAGGAAGATTCTTGGTGGAGTGGGTTGCCCTCGGGCATTAACTGGCAGAAGCAGAGAGACCAAGGAAATGGGAAGCAGAGCTGCCTCAGCCTCAAAGGGTAGGACCATGGCCTCTGGGGGTGGAACCAGCATAGCCCCCTCGGTTTCAAAGAGTCAGACCTTCACCAACTTGGGTCTGGAGTGTGGGGATGCTCATTCATGTGGGCCAATGGGATAGAACCATAGCCACTGCCCACGAGTGAGGGGTCAGAGTTGCCATGCCCAAGAGGTAGAGGAACAGGTCTGCCAGGCCAAGGGGGTGAGGTCACTGCTCAGAAGAACTAGGGGACTGGAGCCACCCAGTAGAGGAGATCTGTACAGATGCCACCTGATGAAGATCTGTACAGGTGCCAAATTGACAAGGGGTGGAATTGTGGTAGTTAAGGTTGTGTGTCAACTTGGCTGGGCCTGGTTGAGTGACTGGGCAGCTGATGGTAGTTATTCCCCATGATGGGACTAGCAGTTAACTCCATGGTGGAATCTACTAGGAGCAGCTGAGTAGCTGTCTTGGGGAATGTGATCTGCTTCCCATATATAAGTAACAGCTTAGGGAATGGTCTCTAGCTTATGATTTGTTTGAACCCTGCACGTAGCTCAGTCATTCTTCAGCAGCATTAGGTAACCAAAAAAAATTGTGTAGTTGCAGAACTTCTAAATGGTAGGGAAGTCAAGACAACTGCAAGATAGAATGGATTGTTCTAAACTTGGGAAGAAAGTTATAAATCACAGGGCAACCTCAAAGAAAAATGATAAATTTTCACATCAAAATAAAAAATATGACCAGCACAAATATCTAGCAAATACTAAAACAATAGCAATGAAGGAAGTGATAACATGATTCATAAACAAAATGAGCTCAGCACAGAAAAGTATATGGAACAAAGAAAGCACACCATGAAAAAGCACATAACAAAATGACGGCAACAGATTCACAGTTGTCAATAATTATAAATCTGACAAGGGACTTATCTCTAAAATTGATAGAACTCTCCAATACCTCAACAACAAAAAGATTAACAATCCAGTTAAAAAATGGGCAGAAGACATGAATAGGCACTTCACCAAAGAGGATATTCAGGTGGCCATCAAATACATGAAGAAATGCTCACGATCATTAACGATCAGAGAGATGCAAATCAAAACAACAATGAGATACCATCTCACCCCAGCACTAATGGCAAACTTCAACAAGACAGAAAATAGCAAATGCTGGCAAGGATGTGGAGAGATTGGGACCCTCATACACTGCTGATGGGACTGTAAATGTTACAACCACTATGGAAAATAGTATGCCGATTCCTTAAAAAGCTGGAATTAGAAATACCATTTTCCCCAGCAATCCCATTACTAGGTATATATCCTAAAGAAGTGGGAGCTAGGACAAGAACAGATATATGCACACCCATGTTCATTGCAGCACTATTTACAATAGCAAAAAGATGGAAACAACCTACATGCCTATTAATAGAAGAATGGATAATCAAACTATGATACACACACACAACGAAATGCTATGCAACATTAAAGAATAGTGTAGAATCTGGTCTGGAATTGAATCCACACCTGTGGCTTCCAGCCAAATAAAAGACAGGCATATGAGTTGAACATATGTATGTTCACTCCTTGGAGAGAACAATCATGGGAGAAAGAAGGGCTGTTTATGCACAGGGAGACGGCTTGGGGCAAAAGTGCATGGAGGGATGGACACAGGGAAGAGGTAACTGTCGGGAGGAAGTGGGAGGAGAGCTGTTGCATTGGGGTAAATTGTAGACAATGTCATGAGATAAAGTATATGTGCACTGCTGTATGGAAAGTGAATTTGCTCAGTAAAGTTTTACCCAAATCACAATTAAAAAAAAAAAAAAGTGATAAAAAAAACAACAATGTAGAATCTGCAAAACACCACATAACATGGATGAACTTGGAGGACATTTTGCTAAGTGAAGTAAGTCAATCACAGAAGGACAGATATAGTATTAGTTCATTATTGTAAAAAGTCAAGGAAAGGTTTATATATGGAAGGAAACTTTCTTTGTTGGTTACCAGTGGTGGGAGGGGAGGGGAGAGAACACTGAAAA
>NW_006921664.1:11073804-11079272 GCF_000298275.1 Orycteropus afer afer | reverse complement strand
AAATAAGATTGGCATAGTTTCTTTTTATTGTGATTTGGGTGGAAGTTTAAAAAGCAGATTGGTTTTCCACTCAGCAATCCATATATATTCTGTTTTGTGGCATTTACTGCAAACCCTACACTGTGACAGCATTCTTCCCACATCCTGCTTGCCCCCATCTCTTCCCTTCGTCTATCCTTCCCATCTCCTCCATCTTTCTAGCTCTATTCCTGAGCAAATTCTGTCCTCTTGATCCCATATGCTTGATTATTCTAATGAGTGCACAAGGGTATCCTTATCGGGCCTGTCTTATCATTTGACTGGAAGTTGAGTCACGGGAGTTAAGTTCAGTTCCTGGCATAAAGGGTGTTTAAAGGCCATAGTCTTGGGGATTCCACCAGTATTTATTTGACCACTAAGCCTGATCTTTTTTTTTTTTTTATCATTTTGAATTTTGTTTCACATTTTTCCCCACTATATCTGGGACCTCCTATTGTGATCTCTTTCAAAGTAGTCAGTAGTGGTAGTGGGGCACCTTCTAGTACTTCTGGTTTCAGGATTGCAGAGGCTTGGGTTTACTTGGTCGATTAGTCCTTTAGACTAATTGTTTCCTTGAATCTTTGATTTTCTTCACTCTTTTTTGCTCCAAATGTGGAGACACTAATAGTTGCTCCTTGGATGGTTGTTTACAAGCTTTTAAAACTCCAGTTGCTACTCCAAGTCCCATAGTTTTCCTCCTATGTTGTCCTCCAGGAGTTTAATGGTTTTAAGTTTCACATTTAGGTGTTTGATCAATTTTGAGTTCATGTTTGTGTGTAGTGTGAGATCTAGGTCCTGTTTCATTTTTCTGCAGGTGAATATCCAGTTCCATTTCTTAAAGAGACTGTTTCTGCCCCATTAAATGGGGTTTGACCCCTTATTGAAAATCATTTGTCCATAGATAGCTGGATTTAATTCTGAGTTCTTAATTCTGTTCCACTAGTTTATGTGTCTATCTTTGAGCCAGTACCAGGCTGTTTTGAATACTGTGCCTGTGTAGTATATTTTTGGAGTTCTAGTGGCATAGTGCCTATGGCATTTGACTGCTAACCAAAAGGCGGCTAACCAGCCACTCCTTGGAAGGAAGGTTGGGCAATCTACTTCTGTAGTGATACCACATCGGAAACCCAAGGAGGGGTCACTATGAGTCAGGTCCGACCTGACGGCACATAATAACAATGTTCATAAGGGATATTGGTTTGTAATTTTCTTTTTTCTTTTTTTTTTTTGATAATGTCTTTGCCTGGCTTAGGTGTCAGGTTTATACTGGCTTCATAGGATGGATTAGAAAATAATCCTTCCTTTTCTGTTTTCTGGAATAGTCTGGGTAAAAGTGATGTGAACTTTTCTCAGAATGTTTGGTAGAATTCTCCAGTGTAGTTATCTGGTCCTGGTTTGTTTATGTGTTTTTGGCAGTTTTTTGATGACATCTTCAATCTCTTCCTTTGTGTTGGGTATGTTTATATTTTTTACCTTTACTTATGTTAATTTGGATAGGTAGTTTGTCTTTAGAAATTTATCCATTTCATCTAGGTTTTCAAATTGGTTAGAGTACAGTTTTTCTTTTTTTTAAATGCATTTTATTGAAATATAATTTATGTACAGTGAAATACACAAAACTTAAAGTGAATGGGTCAATGCTTTTTTTTTTTTTTTTTACAGTGTTCCCTCTCCTCCCCTCTCACCCCTGGCAACCAACAAAGAAAGTTTCCCTCCATATATAAACCTTTCCTTGACTCTCCACAACAACGAACTAATACTGTATTTGTCCTTCTGTGATTGACTTATTTCACTCAGCATAATGCCCTCCAAGTTCATCCACATTATACGGTGTTTTGCAGACTCTACATTATTCTTTAGTGCTGAATAGCGTTCCACTATGTGCATGTACCATAGTTTAGTCATCCACTCTTCCACTGATGGGCATGTAGGTTGTTTCCATCTTTTTGCTTTGTAAATAGTGCTGTGATGAACATGAGCATGCATATGTCTGTTCCTATCCTGGTTCTCCCGTCTCTAGGATATATACCTAGTAATGGGATTGCTGGGTCAAATGCTATCTCCAATTCCAACTTTCTAAGGAGTCACCATATTTCTTTCCATAGTGGTTGTGTCACTTTATAGTCACACAAGCAGTGTATGAGAGTCCCAATCTCTCCACAACCCCACCAGCATTTGTTGTTTTCTGTCTCATTGAACCTTGCCATCAGTGCTGGGGTGAGATGGTATATCTCATTGTTGTTTTGATTACATCTCTCCGATGGCCAATGATTGTGAGCATCTTTTCATGTATTAGCTGACCACTGGAATATCCTCCTCGGTGAAGTGTCTATTCATGTCTTCTGCCCATTTTTCAATTGGATTGTTAATTCCTTTGGTGTTGAGGTGTTGGAGTATTCCATCAATCTTAGAGATAAGTCCCTTGCCAGATATGTAATTATCAGCAAATATGAATTTGTTGCTGTCATTTTTGTCATGTGCTTTTTCATTGTGTCGATTTCTTTGTTCCATATAATTTTCTATGCTGAGCTTGTTCTGTTTATGAATCATGTTATCACTTCCTTCATTGCTATTGTTTTAGTATTTGCTGAATATTTATGCTGGTCCTCTTTTTTATTTTGATGTGAAGGTTTATCATTTTTCTTTGAGGTTACCCTGTGATTTATAGTTTTCTTCCCAAATTTAGAACAGTCCATTCTGTCTTGACTTCCCTACCATCTAGAAGTTCTGTAATGACACAGATTTTTTCCCCTCTTTTGGTTTGTAGTTGTCCTCATTTGTCCATTGGTGTCTCTAGTTTCCTGTTTACAATCTTGTAGGCTTGTTTACTTTGGATACTTCCATAGCTGGGTTCATTTCTGGGCTATATCATCACATGTGCTGATGGTCAGTTGTTGTTGGCTGTTGTTGCTTTTCTGTCCAAAGGGCTCCCTTTAGCATCTCTTGTAAGGTTGATCTGATTTTAACAAATTCCTTTAATTTCTGCTTATCTGGAAATGTCCTAATTTCACCATCATATTTGAGGGATAATTTTGCTGGGTACATAATTCTTGGTTGGAAATTTGTCTCTTTCATTGTTTTATATATACCATTCTACTGTGTTCTTGCCTGCATGATTTCTGTCGAGAAATCCAAGCTTAGTCTTATTGGCTGTCCCTTGTAGGTAACTTTTTGTTCTTCCTGTGCTGCTCTCATGATTCTTTCCTTGTCTTTGGTTTTGGTGAGTTTGATAATGATATGTCTTGGTGTTTTTCTTTTGAGGTCTATCCTGTTTGGGGTTCATTGGACTTCCTGAATGGATATATTCTCATCTTTCATCATATCGGGGAAGTTCTCCTCCAACAAAGCTTGGACAATTTTCTCAGTGGTTTTATTTTTCTCTTCCCATTTTGGAATTCCAGTGATGTGTAGATTATTCCTTTTGATGGTATCCCTCATGAACCTTAGGCTTTCTTCATTTTGTTTTGATCTTTTTTCTGATTGATCCCTTTCCAAAGAAGTATTCAAGTATTTGCCTTCAATCTTATTCATTCTGTCTTCCACTGTATCAGTTCTACTCCTTTGCCCTTTCAATGTGTTTTCTGTTTCTGACAATTCAGTATTAATCTTCTGGATTTCTATCTGTAGATTTAGAGTCATTTCTAATTTTTCATTTATTTTGTCATTTTGTTCTTGTATTTTCTTCCAAAATTTTTCTACAGTTTTGTCTGTGTTTTCCTTGGTCTGTCTCTCAGTCTTTGAAGATACCTAAATATAATTCTTTTGAATTCCTTATCAGGGAGTTCCAATGCTGTCTTCCTCAGGGATGTGTTTTGGGTCTATGTCCTGGTCCTTTGTTTCTCCTGCTTTATCTTGCTTCTTTGTGTGGACTGTGATGCTCTTGTTGTCTCCGAGGCATTGTGACGTTTTGTGTTTATTTATAATTGGTGTTTATATGTTGGAGTGGGAACTCTGGTAGCATATTGCCTAAGGCACTTGACTGCTAACCAGAAGCCTGGCGGTTCAAACCCACCAGCCACTCCTCGGAAGGAAGATGGGGCAATCTACTTCCATAGTGATACTGCCTCAGAAACCCAAGGAGGGATTGCTATGAGTTGGGTCTGACTTGATGGCACATAACAACAACAACAATGTTGGAGTGACTTGCCTACAATTTTTGTTTTCTTTGTATGTTATCTATACAGGCAGGGTACTGTGCTGTGTGCCTCTGTTCACTAGTTGACAGCACTTATACCCTCACCACCTGTCCCTTTTTCTGTTGTCAGCCTCTCGTATGTCCTTGCTGACCCTGGCAAACAGAGCCTGTTCTTAGGTCTCTGGAATCCAAATGAGAATGCTCTCATTGTAAAATCCAAAATAGTTGCCACTTGTAAACATTCAAAATGGCTGCACCCTCGGTCACTTTAAATATCTTAAATGGCCACCACTTTAAACATTGAAAATGGCTGCACCCTTGGTCACTTTAAATATCCAAAATGGCCACTGCTTGTAAACATTCAAATTGGCTGCATCCTCAGTCACTTTAAATATCCAAAATGGCTGCCATGTGTCAACAATCAAAATGGCTGCACCCTCCAGACAGCAGAAAGTCCACAGATCAGGTTGTCTCCCTTCTTGCTGTTTCCCTTCCTAGTCATAGGCCACCAGAACAGTTGTCCCTGCATTCCTTGGTGACCGGGACTGATCTTTAGGTCAATTCTCAGGTCCCAACACCACTTGGAAATATTCAGGCTGTTGGTCTCATCAGAGTAGCTGACAGTCCGCAACTCTGACCATCTCTGTACTCACTGTTTTCATTCAGGTTTTTCCACTAGTTGGTGCCTAATCCACTTCTGTATAGTTCATTTCAAAGCTCAGGGTTCCAGGATTATCTTCTGTATCTCTGTCGATTGCTTTTTCTTTTCTTTGTTGAAGACGGTCTGTGTCACTTGTCTGCCTATTCCTCCATCTTAGCAGAAGTCCCTAGAGTCTAGTTTTTCATAGTAATCAGTTACGATCTCCTTTATCTCTGTTGGATTGATTGTAATGCCACCATTTTCATTTCTTAATTTGGTTATTTGCCTTTCTGTCTTTTTTCCCTTCTGTCAGTCTAGCCAGTGGTTTGTCTAGTTTATTGATCTTTTCAGAAAACCAACTTCTGATTTTGTTAATTCAATCTATTGTTTTTCTGTTTCTATTTTGTTTATTTCTGCCCTGATCTTTATTATTTATCTTTTTTCTGATAGCTTTTGGCTTCTTTTGTTCTTCCTTTCTAATTGTTCAAGCTGCTGGTTTAAGCTAATATGTTTATATTTTCTTTTTTTATTATTTAAATTATTATTATTATTTTTTAAGAAACATTTATCATGTTATTTATTCATTTCTATAGATCTCTCTTTCCATGTTATGACATTTTCTTTACCCTTAATGACTTTCTTTATCATTTCCTAATGTGCAGGTTTTCTGGCATC
>NW_006921664.1:11065654-11073473 GCF_000298275.1 Orycteropus afer afer | reverse complement strand
GAAGGTTGGGCAATCCTACTTCCGTAGTGATACTGCCTCGGAAACCCAAGGAGGGGTCGCTATGAGTCGGGGCCGACTCGATGGCACATAACATATAGTTCTTAAAAAGTATAATGCTCAAGGTAGTCCTTTTTTTATTTGTTAAGCTAAACTACTGTTCAGTTTTAAGATGACTTCAGGAGAAAGTTTTGGTTTAAGGTTTAAATCTTATTATTTTTAAAAGTAGGCATTAATTGCTATTAATTTCCCTCAGAATACTGTTTTTGGTATGTCTCAAATGTTTTGATATATTGTGTTTCTATTTTCATTTGATTCTAGGAATCTTTAAATTTCACTTTTGATTTCTTTCTTTCTTTTTTTAATTTTTGTTGTGATGTGTGTGAAAGTTTACAGAACAAATTCATTTTCCATACAGCAGTTCATACACATTTTGTTTTATGACATTGACTACAATTCTCCACAGTGAAACAGCTCTCTTCCTCCTTCCTCCCTGTAGTTACCTTTTCCCTGTGTCCTTCTTTCCTGTGCATTTTTGCCCCCTGAGCTATCTCCCTGTGCAAATACCTAATAGTTATTTAGTAGTATATTATTTTTTTCATTTATTTTTACTATTGTGATTTTGAGCTTTATACTGTTATGATCAGAGAAGATGCTTTTCATAATTTCAATCTTGTTAGATTTATTGAGACTTGTTTTCTATAATATCATGTGGTCTTCTCTGGAAAATGATACATGTGCACTGGAGAAGAATGTATATTGTTCCAATGCTGGATGGAGTGTTACCTATATATGTCTATTAGGTCCAATTGGCTTATGGTTTTTATTTAAGTTCTCAATGTTCTTAGTGATCTTCTTTTTACATGTTCTGTCTAAAATCAAAAGTAGTATGTTGAAGTCCCCTACTATTATTGTGGAGTTGTCTAGTTCTCCTTTCATATTTGTTTCATGTATTTTGGTGCATTGCTTTTAGGTGCATGTATCTTTATAATTGTTTTGTCTTCAAGCTCGAGTGACCCTTTTATTATGATATAATATCCTTCTATTTTTAATTTTTATAACTGTTATTGTGATTTGGGTGACTGTTTACAGAGCTAATTGGTTTTCTATTACACATTTTGTTTTGTGATATTGCAGTCTCTATAATGTAACAATGGGGAGTTCTGGTAGCATAGTGGCTAAGACACTTGCCTGCTAACCAGACGGCTGGCGGTTCAAACCCACCAGCCAGTCCTCGGAAGGAAGGTTGGGCAATCCTGCTTCCGTAGTGATACTGCCTCGGAAACCCAAGGAGGGGTCGCTATGAGTCGGGGCCGACTTGAGGGCACATAACAACAACAACAACAACAATAATGTAACAACACTCTTCCGACTTACCCTTTGTGTTTACCATGTCCATGTGTCCTTCTTTCCTATCCATTCCTGCCTTCTGAAATTTATCCTAGGGAAAATACTGCCCTTTTAATCTCATATGGTTGATTATTTAAAGATTGCATACCTCCCTGATGTTACTGTTCACCTTATAGGCCTGCCTATTGTTTGGCTGAAAGTTGACCCTGAGGATGTCTTCAGTTCCAGCTTTGAAAGTGTATGTCTTGGTTTTCTAGTGATGTTATAACAGAAATACCACAAGTGGAGAGCTTTAATTAAAAGGAATTTATTTTCTTACAGTTTAGGAGGCTAAAAGTCCAAATTCAGAATGCCAGCTCTAGGGGCTGGGTGAAGGCCCCTCTATCTTGGGCTACAGTTCTGCTTCTTGTTCTAGGCCCACTGGGGCTGGAGACTTCTTGTAACTCATGTGGCTGCCGGCTGCTGAGGCTGATGAACCCAGGGTTGGCAAATAAAATGTCACAGTCCCAAGATCAGCAGACAACATGGTAAGGCACTGGTTCAAGGCCAGGAACTAGAGATAAAGACTCAGCCAAATGCAGATCCAAAATATGCCAAAGAGCTAGAGACCATTCTCAAAGCTTCTCCTAATATACTGGAAGCAGGTCACACCCCAAAGGCAACTACTTAGGTGCTCACAGCAGATTCCACCATGGAAGTGATTACAGTCTCATCATAGGGAATAACTATATCTAGCTGCCCAGCTACTCAAAACCATAGCCCAACCAAATTAACATACAATCCCAACTACCACATTCTACCCCTTGTCAAATTGGCACCTGTATTGATCTCCTTCATTGGGTGGCCTGATTATCTTAGTCCATCTGAGTGTTGATCTCACTCCCTTGGCCTGCCAGGCACTTTTCTTCTGCTCTTGGGCATGGCAGCCCTCACTTTTGGGCAGCAGATATGGCCCTATCCCACTGGCACTCATGTATAGCAGCCCCACACTCCAGAACTGAGTTGGTGAAGATCTAACTTTTTGAAACGTAGGAGGCTGTGGTGGTCCCACCTTTTAAAACCCCAGAGGCTGTGGTCCTACCCTTTGAGACTGAGGCAGCTCTGCTTCTCTCTCCGAGCAGTGTGTGTCTCTCGGTGTCATTTCCTTGGTCTCTCAGCTTCTGCAAACTAATACCCGGAGGCTATCCATTCCACCAGGAAGCAAGCTTCCTGCTCAAAAGCACTCACCTTTCTCACTCTGTGGGGTGACAAGCCCATTTCTCTGTCTTGTGCCAGTCTCTTGGCTCTACTGCCATCTCTCTGCTGTGGTCTTAGCACAGGGTTCTCAGGTCCAAGGATGCACTCCACTCCTGCTTCCACATTTTAGGTATCTATTAACAGCACAGTCTTGGGGGTTTCATCAGTCCATACCAGTAAGCCTGGTCTTTTTCATGATTTTGAGTTTTGTTCCAGATTTTTCTCGCTCTATATGGGACCTTCTATTGTGATCCCTTTTAGAGAGGTCAAGAGTGGTAGCCAGGGACCATTTTGTTCTTATGGCCTCAGGTCATGGAGGCTAGGGTTCACGTGATCCATTAATCCTTTGGATAAATTGTTTTCTTGCATTCTTCTTAGCTCTGGGTGGGGAGGGACCAACAGTGGCACCTTAGGTGGCTTCTCACAGGCTTTAACTATTCACCAAAGTAAGAATAGCCAGTAGCTATTCACCAAAGTAAGATGGAGAACACTATTTTTTGTAGACAGTGTTATGCTAGTTGACCCAGAAGTCCCCTGAGACTAAGGTCTTGAGCCCCCAGTCCCAAAGACTCATTCTCTCAAGATGTTTGATTATTGCTAAGAAGTTTTCATAACTTTGCCTGCCCCCCGTATACTCTACTATATTCAAGAATATATTTGCAGCCCGTATAAATACACATATAGAAATAGCTTCTTTCAAACCTATATATATATTTGTGGGTGAGTCACATTTGCCTCCCTACACCTACTTAGCTAGTGTGTCTGTGTATCCACTCATAGATTATTGTTATTACTGTTATTGAATGGTTATGTATGTAATAGTATTAACTTTGTTGCTTTAACTCTTGTGCTCTCCAAATATCTTCCTTTGCTTTGGTCATTTTGAGTTGATCTCCCTCTTATTGTATATTGCCTTTCCCTTCAACCATGTAAATACATGTCTGCTCTCTAGTTAGAGATTTACCTTTCCTTCCCCTCCCATCCCTGGTAATCTTCAAAGAATGTTTCTTTCTGTGCATAAACACTTTTTTTTTTTTTTTTTACTTTTTACTGTAGTGCTCTAGTGCTCCTTATACAATAGTTGTCCTTTTGTGATTGACTAATTTCACTCAGCATGATGTCCTCAGGGTTCATCCATGTTATGAGGTGTTTCTCAGACTAATCAATATTCTTTAACATTGCTTAGTATTAGGTTCAGTGTATATATCATAGTTTCTTTATCTATTCGTGATGTTGATAGGCATTTAGGTTGTTCCCACCTTTTTGCTACTGTGGATAATGCTTAGTCAACATGTTGTTGCTGTAAGGTGCCATCAAGTTGCCTCCGACTCATAGCAACCCTGTGCACAGCAGAAGAAAACACTACCGGTCCTGTGGCAGCCTTACGATCCTTGCTATACCTGACCCCATTGTTGCAGCCACTGTGTCAATCTATCTTGTTGAGGGCCTTCCCCTTTTTCGTTGAACTTCTGCTTTACCAAGCATTATATCCTTCTCCAGGGAATGGTTCCTTCTGACAACATGACCATAGGCATGCATATATCTGTTTGTGTCATGACTCTTGTTTTTCTAGGATATATCTTTAGTAGTGCATAGTACCTAAAGCACTTGACTGCTAACTAGATGGCTGGTGGTTCAAACCCACCAGCCACTCCTCGGAAGGAAGATGGGGCAATCTACTTTGTTGTGATACTGCCTCGGAAACCCAAGGACGGGTCGCTATGAGTTGGGTCTGACTTGACGGCACATAACAACAACAACAACAACAACAGTGGTATTACTGGATCATGTGGTATCTCCATTTCCAACTTTTTAAGGAAGTGCCATCATACCATTTTCTACTGTGGTTTCACCGTTTTACAGTACCACCAGCAGTGTATAAGAGTTTCCAGTCTCTTTACATCTGCCAAAGGGGCAAGGAGGTAGCATCTTCTAACCTCCCCTAACTACACAAGAGGAGGACAGAAGATGCTGCCTCCTTGCCCCTTTGACAGTTGGTGTCAGAAGTGATGGGATTTGTTGCAGTGGCTCCAGACTGATAGAAGCGTGAAACCAAAAAAACCAAACTCACTGTGGTCCAGTTGGATCCAACTCATAGCAGCCCCTCCTTGGGTTTCTGAGGCAGTATCTCTATGGACGTAGACTGCCCAACCTTCCTTCTGAGGAGTGACTGGTGGGTTTCAACTGCTAGCCTCTGGTTAGTGATCAAATGTCTTAGGCACTGCGCCACCAGAGCTCCTGATTTAGAAGCATAGGATTTTGTAAAAGAAGAAGGAACAGGCCTGGGAAGTGAAACTTTGGATTCTTATTTGGTTACTTTGGTTGGTGTTACCTATTAAAGGCGATAATTGATCTAGAGGCTAGGGCTTTTGGTTACACCCAGCCAAAGGCCCAAGGTCATATGCATAGAATGGGAAGATAATCAAGGTGAAGAGAGAAAACTGAAATGTCTTAAAAAGCATTATGTGTTTCGGATTGTGGATAGTGATTGTTCTTTCACCTGCTTGTACATTAGAAATGATTATGGGGTATAGATAACAGTCTGCCTTCAGGTGACTTGTGATTGGATACGTGCCAAAGGGGTAGGAAGGCCACATCTCCTGATCTCTTCTAAGCCCACAAGAGGAAGACAGAATCACCATCAGTAGCCCAAGGCCTATCCCTGCGAGGCCAGACATGCTGCCTCCCTCCAACCCTGACACCAACCTTTCCTCCCGCAGCACCCATCACCTTTCTGCTGGGTTCAGTAATTCGCTGCAGTGGCCACACAGAACACACAGATTATGGTGTTTTTTACGGAAGCACCAGGCTACAATTCAAGTTCAGGAACAATGTTCAGTCTCTTTCAGCCCACCATCTCTCAGCCAACAGTCTCTCTTAGTCTCTCTCAGTCTCTCTCCCAGCAGTGTGTGTCTCTTGGTGTCTCTTTCTCAGCAGCGTGTCTCTCAGGAGCGTGTTTCTCTTAGCAGCATGTCTTCCTCAGCCAGCAGTCAGAGAGACTTCTGCCTCTAGAAGGGCTCCTTTTGAGCCTGGCAGAGTGGCCAAACTAACCAATCATAACATTAGAATTCTAAGCACCTGAGAGAAAGCGAACTTCCCAGAACATTGCTTTGTGTCATTCTCAACAGAAATACCCCAGGTGGGTAACTTTAACAATCAGGAGCTCCTGAGTTGCTCATGGCAAATTCCACCACGAAGTTTACAAAGATATATGGCTAGAAAAGCCATACCAGGTAATTTACTACACCACAATATGTTAAAAAGGGAAATAGAATTTGCCCAGAAGAAACACAGCCTTTTTTTTTTTTTCAAACCCTGTGTATAGAGTATGTGGGGCTTAGGCAGAAAAGACCCACCTAGAACTACTGAGAGAACAGAAGACTTGCATTTGAAGAAAGGACCTGAAGAGAAAAAAAAAAAACAAAAAAACTGTTTAGCTTTTTGAATTTCAAGTAAGCAGTTAGGCTTTGGGTGAATCCAGGCAGAAAAGTCATGGCCCATGAGAGAAACCCCTTCTAGCACTGGAAATTAAAAAAAGCCAGCAAGTAGTAGGCTTGTATGCTGCTTGCTTGTGACCACCTGGGTCCACTTGAAGAGTGGAAGTGGGGAAAGTGCAGCAATGAAGAAATGGGCTGAGTTTGGTACTCTCTGACCAGGCCATGGAAGCTAGGGATGAGAGGAAGGGCTGGCTGGTCTGAAGTGCAAGGAGCTGTGTGGAGCCTACAAGCATTGAACTAGTCCTTGAGGACTAAGGATGAAAGAGAGAGAAGGTGCTGGCTGGTCTGAAATGAAGGGAAGAGTGTGACTCCCAAACTTGGTAGCTGGAACTCACAACCCAGCTAGGGTGCCTAGGGCTGAGCTGACAAAAACCCAACCAAATGAAGAGGAAGATGTTTGACACTGAGCTGATGTTAAGTTGCTGCAATTTGATGATTTGTGCTGGGCTGGACTTTGCTTATTTATGGATGCAGATGCCCAGAGTTCTAAGCAGAACAGAAGATTCTTTAGGGAGAAAGGAATATGCTTACCTACTCAGAGTGTGTTGTTGTTGTTATGTGCTGTCAAGTTGGACCTGTCTCATAGCAACCCCTCTTTGGGTTTCCAAGGCAGTATCGCTATGGAAGTAGATTGCCCAACCTCCCTTCTGAGGAGTGGCTGGTGGATTTGAACCGTCAGCCTTCTGGTTAGCAGTCAAGTGCCTTAGGCACTACGCTATCAGAGCTCCCCCTCAGAGTATAGGGATGGGCAAATTAGAAATTGACTATCTAAAATGGGGGGAGATAAAGAGATGAAGTGACTGGCTTACACACTTTCATAGGTGTTATTCTTAAACTGTTGGTGAAGGGGATGTTAATTTTTGAACTACAAAAGGAATAATCGCTAGAAAAGCCAGGGGGTGGCCTGTGGTGTAGTAAACTATGTGGTATGGCTTTTCTTATTTGTAACTCCCACTTTGCCATGAACAACTGGGTAGCTGATTGTTAAAGTTATCCATGTGGGGTATTTCTGTTGAGAGCAGCAAGAAGCAATCTTTTGGGAAGTTTGCTCTCTCTCAGGTGTGTAGAATTCTGATGTTGGGATTGGTTGGTTTCAGCCACTCTGCCACACTCAAAAGGAGCCCTTCTAGAGGCAGAAGGAGTTTCTCTGACTTTTGGATGAGAGATGCACTACTGAGAGAGGCGACTGGCTGAGAGAGACTGAGTGTGTTCCTGAACTTGAATTAGCATGTTGCTTCCCCAATAAACCCCATGATCTGTGAATTCTGTGTCGCCACTGCAGCGAATTATCAAACCTAGCAGAGAGGTGGTGGGTGCCATGGGAAGAACAGCTGGTGACAAGGTTAGTAAGAGGGTTGGAGGGTGGTGGCATTATTTGGCCTCATAAGAAGAGGCCTTGGGCTGCTGATGGTGATTCTGTTTTCCCCTTGAGGGGGTTAGTGGAGGTCAGAAGGTGCCACCTCCTTGTCCCTTTAGCAACATCCTTGCCTGAATTTTTTTTCTTTTTTTTGAATTTCACTATTAATCCTGAAGTGAGAGGGGTATCTTCATGTTGGTTTGATCTGCATCTTTTTAATGGCTAATGATAATGTGTTTATTGATTGTCTGAATGACTCCTTTGGTTGTTGTTGTTGTTGTTAAGTGCCGTCCTTTCCGACTCATAGTGACCCCATGCACAGCAGAACGAAACACTGCCCGATCCCGCGCCAGCCCCACAATCCCTGCTATACTTGAGCCCA